>NC_137023.1:19861732-20189232 GCF_032717465.1 Coenobita brevimanus | reverse complement strand
ACTATGGATATAAAAACAACGAGCTCGAGGTAAAATGAAAGTAGCTATTAGCAGCACATGTATAGAAAATGCGCTCAAACAATAGTAAAAATAATCTCTTGCAGCAAGTACTGTGTATCATAATGTATAAGCCATGATATTCTCTCCTCCCACACTGGATTAGACACAGTGTCACTGGAACAGTTGAAAGAATTGGGCAAATAAAATGAATGAACTTCTCGTACAGGGTGTGAGAGTTTCATTCATGTAGCTGTAGCAGGGGAAGGTGAAGAGGAATGGAAAGGTCTTATGAGGCAATGGGGAGTGTGAGCGAGCGCAAATGCAGCAGCCCCATTTGGCTTAGGCAGCTGTGCAGCCAGCTCACCTTGGCCACCAACTCGTCACATGGTACGGACACAGCTCACCAGAGTCACCACGACTCCAACAGTTACCTTCACTGATTACCTTCTACCTCCACAACGCCTCCACCTAGAGACCTGGGGACATTGCAATGGAGGGACGAAGGATTGATGTATATTCTGATCTTTAATTGACATTCTAGGTTCTATTACAGAACTATGATGGGCTGATAACAGGCAACTTTTGGAAATACCCATATACTGGAAGGGCTGGGTGTCACGGGGTTTTTAAAATAAATGCAAGATTAAATGATCTATCTATCTATCTATTGCCAGACGCCTCAATCCCGTATGGGATGGCCACAAACAAATCGCCTCCAAGTCGCCCTGTCCCCCGCCATTTCACTGCCCTGCTCCCAACTCACACACCCCTCTCTCATATACCTCTCCACCCCATCCCTCCATCTCATCCTCGGCCTCCCCCTCCCTCTTGCCCCCTCCACCTCACTCATATCCACTCTCTTCATCAGTCTTTCACCCTCCATCCTCTCCACATGGCCAAACCATCTCAGTGTGTTCCTCATAACGCTTCCTATCACATCCACATCAACACCACAACGCTCCTTTATATCCTCATTCGTCAGTCTGTCTCTCCATGTGACTCCACATGCTCCTCTTAAATAACTCATTTCCACTGCTCTCACTCTTGACTTGTGTCCTTCCAACAACGTCCAAGCTTCACTTCCGTACGTTAGAGTTGGTATCACAATACTGTCATGTAGTAACTTTTTCACTTCCATGCTCACTTCCCTGTTTCTTATCTCTGCTTTCAAAGAACCAGCAACCTTTCTTCCCTGCTGTACTCTTTCAAGCACTTCACCCTCCAAACCTCCATCCTTACTCATCACACTACCCAAGTACTTAAACGTACTCACATTTTCCAATTCCTCACCATCCAAGCTCGCTGTCCACTCACTGACTTCACCTCTCTCAAAGACCATCACTTTACTCTTCCCTACATTCACCTTTAGATTCCGTTTCTTACACACTCTTTCAAACTCATCCACCAAGCCTTGCAGCTCCCCTTCGTCTTCACTCAACAACACAGTATCATCTGCAAACAACAGTACAGGGAGTTCCCAAACACTATCCTCTCTCACCAGGGCCACTCCAACATCCACTACCCTACCTTGTACCTCTTTTATTACCCCATCCATGTACAGATTGAACAGCCATGGAGACATGACACATCCCTGTTTCAAACCAACTTTCAAAGAGAAAAATTCACTTAGTTCACCATACACACGCACTGCAGCCTTCGCACCATCGTACATACTCTTCACAGCATTCAACAACTTCCCAGCTACTCCATCTATTCTTAACACTTTCCACAATCCTTGTCTATCCACCCTATTATATGCTTTCTCCAAATCCATGAAAGCCGCATACAACTTCTTTCCCTTCTCTAGAAACTTTTCCACTAAAGATCTAAGAATGAATATCTGATCTACACAACCTCTTCGTTTCCTAAAGCCTCCCTGTTCTTCTCCAACTAATTTCTCTGTTCTTTCTCTAACTCTGTCAATAAGTATCCTACCATACACTTTTCCTATTATACTAAGAAGACAAATGCCCCTATGATTACCACACACTTCTTTTTCCCCTTTTCCTTTGTACAAGGGAATAATTATACCTGACTTTCAATCCTCCGGGACTCTACCTTCCTCCCAGGCCAATCTGCACAACTTCCACATCCATTCTATTACTATCTCTCCCCCATGCTTCAGCATTTCACCACACACTCCATCAATTCCTGGGGCTTTCCCCGATTTAACTTTCTTCATTGCTTCCACAACTTCTATCCTACTGATTTCTTCCTGTCTTCTCACCTCCCTCCTTCTCCCAGCCATTCCCCAGCCACTTATACTCGCATTACTTCCATCCTCTACATTCAACAATTCCTTAAAGTGTTCTGTCCATCTGCTCACTTTTTCTCCCTTCTCCACTAGTAATCTACCATTTTTATCTTTCACTCCCCTGCTAACTTCACTTCCACCCTGTCTTACTCTTTTCACCTCTCTCCAGAACATTTTCTTACAGTCCCTCCACTTTACACTCAAATTCCTTCCAAATTCCTCATCCACTCTCTCCATACTCTCTCTTACTAATCTTTTCACCTCCCTCTTTCTTTCTACTTATAACTCTCTTTTCCGCCTCTCAACTTCTTCCACGCCCCTATTTCTCATCCATTCATTGTATGCTTTCTTCTTTTGTGCCACAGCCTGTTTCACCTCTTCAGTCCACCACGCTGTTCCTTGCACCCCACTCCGTCTTCTCTTCCATCCACACACCACATCACATGCTGCACATATTTCTTCTGTAAATATGCTACACACACCTTCCACGTCTTCCATCTGCTCCAATTCATATTTGCCCAATCGTTCCTCCACTTTTTCTTATACTCTGCCTTTTTCTCATCCTCTTGTAACCTTTCCACTCTCCTTGCAACTACTCCTTCCTCTCGTCTTTCCATTCTTCTATTCCTCCATCTTACTTGAATTCTAATTCTGGCCACCACCAAGTAGTGGTCAGAAAGTCCACTCCCCCAACCTCTATACACTCTTGCATCCTTTTCACATCTTCGCATCCTTTCATCCACAAACACATAATCAATCATTGCCTTCCTTTCATTCAGTTCACCACCCACCCTTCTCATCACTTGCCATGTATACCTGTGGATCATTTTATGCCTGAAGAGGGTATTGGCTATCACCAACTCCCTCCCAGCACAAATGTCCACTAACGCACTCCCATTCTCATTTATCTCAGCAGGCACACCCCACTCACCAACTATTCCATCCACCTTCACATTCCCAACTTTACCATTCATATCACCAATCAAAAACACTCTCTCATTCCTTCCAAACTTTAGCACCTGGACAATCTCTCTCTCTCTTTCACCTCATCATTCGCTCCCCTTACATTCCAAGTTCCAATTACCATGTCCTTTGTCCGGTCCTTGGTCGTCATCGTTTGGTCAGTCCTTGTCCGAGGCTTATTGTTTGTTTTTTTAGTTAGTTGTTTTCCGGGGAGGGGCACTAACCCTCCGCCAACCCTTTAAGTCGCCTTTTACGAAAAGCAGGGATACTGGGAGAGTATTCTTGAAAAAAACCCCTACCCCCAGGGGGTAATTCTCAATAATACTGAAGAGCAGGGACAATGAATTGTCTTGCTAAATCAAGCAATGATTGCTTTATGTCGGCTCGCTTCGCCGATTCTCTCAGAACGAGAATTTATAAACTTTCTCAACAGTACACAGCAGAGACCAATTACTCACAATTGCTGTTTATTAGTACTGTTAGCCTCTGGAGAAAGTTACTTCACCACTGACAATAAATAACTAATACTATTAATAATATCAGGTTCTTGCTGATGCATTAACTCCTAGAAGGCACAACAGATTTTAAGCTTAATACAACAAGACTGGCCTAAGTACCAGTTATGAACAGCAAAGCGTTTATGCAAGCTAGGAGCTATAAGGGAAATAAGCTTAATTATGGAGAAATTAAACACAAGTTTACATTACATTAGGCTCAAAGAAAAAGAACTGTTAAATTTATTGATTACAAAGGAATAAGTTTAACGTTACATTTCAACGTGAATTCAAAATAAAGAGATCGCACTCACTCGCTCATTCAGAAGCTAACCTCTTAAACCTAGGAAAATACGAAAAGGAAATACTGGTCAATGTAGCGTATCACCAAGGAAGGGTGGGATCCTGGAAAACTGTAGTCTAGTGGAGTCTGGGTGCTAGAAGACCTCTCTCACTCTCACTACTGGAGCACAGAACCACACTCCGTCACGACAGACAAAAGACTCATTCAAAACGATGTATGGGGTAATGCCCAGGCCAGCCGGAAGAAGGCGTGGCCAACGGTTGAGACAAGCAGGGGCGAACAATATAGAAACAATAATATCGCTCAGTAGAGCACTTAATGACGTGCATTAGAACGGTCACTTTTGAAACAGTGACGAATGTTTTGAAAAAAGTATACCATCGAAATGGAGAGAGAAACGGTTAACTGAACGATACACAGTGAGTTTTCCACTAATAGTTCGTGGTTTCTCACAAAAGGAAAATGTCGCGAATTTGATTCATGACACTGGGTGCATTATACCCCCAGGGGTTAAGGGTTAACACAAGAATTCGGTACTTCAGTCAATTTTGAGAAGAGTCAGAGTTGAAGGTTATAGGGAAATGGCCTAAGCTCAAGGTTACTGGACAAATTCAACTCAAAATTCTTTTATCTGATTATATACAATTCTGGTGAAAGGGGTAAAGGTTAGGCAAGAATGAAGTGAATCGATTTTAAGAATGATCTGTCGAAGGCTAAGGTCACAGTCAAATATTTTATTTATTTATTTTTTTGACAACTGTTGTACGCACGCACTGCATCTCTGCGTGTTCCCTGACTGTATATTCGTTTACCCTCAGTTGATGTGGTACACATAAGATATCCATTTAGATTTTTTTTTTTTACTGACTGAGATCACAAACCTAGAATTCATGAAAACACTGGTCTACCATACGCAGAAATAAACGTGTAAAGGGATGTTGGGAGTTCCTCAGCCAAAGAGAATACAAAATCTTATGTTTATTCACCCAGTTCAAAATTATTTGAAACTTTTCCGTCTTTACGTTATAAAACAGTGGACGAAGCGTTTGAAAACAATATCCAGTGACTCTCCATGAATTCCAATGCTAGTCGCTTTTGTCAATACACCATGAAGGAGTTTTATGCAATATTCAAAATACACTGACCAGTTGGGAATATTTGTTTTCGGGAAAACACTCACTGTGAAAGCATCAATCACCTGGTGGAAGAGCCTACGATACCATCAGCCCAAGGATGTTTGCGAGTGAGCCGCGTCACAATTCGCAGCTGCTGAGGGAGATAACAAAAATAGGGTGTGTGTTATCTTTATTCAGGTATACATAATTATATGCAGATGTTAACACTCACAGGGTCCTATCCTCAGTCTCATCAGAACGACTTAGTCTAACATTAGATGAAATATAATGTTGAAGTTGAGAGGCTCACTGCTGTAATTATTATCTCTCTCATCTTCTATGCTCACTCTCAGCTGAAAATAATCGTCTGGAATCAGCCAGGATACAATGGTAAAGTGCTGTTCCCACCATGAGAGGCTGAAAAAAATATCCATACCCTCTTGACATGACGTCTTCCTAATCCTCTCTAATTTCCACGTGTTCCTATAAGCTGTATTACATAATCAGGTAACAGTAAAGGTGTAAAAAGACATCATTCAGAACTGGTTAAAGACGGCGAAAACAAATGCACATGTATACTGACCTTTATGATCCGTTGATAGCCTGATGAACAGATGGATGGATGATTATACTGAGAAGGACACACACACACACACACACACACACACACACACACACACACACACACACACACACATACAGAAAGAGAGAGAGAGAGAGAGAGAGAGAAACGTCATGAAATCAAAACCGTTAAGTAAATGTGTCTATAGGTCATCGATAAACAAAAGATCTTTTCCAGCCTCAACGGATTGTATATCAAAATTTTGTACGAAAGAGAGAAGTTAAAGAGAAATTCAATAATGTATCTAAATAATGTTTCCAGCCATATTTTCCTTCAGTGTTGTATTCCAAGAATTATCATCGACTGCATTGTATGAGGCCTTCATGGAGTTGGAGAAAGCAAATTTTGACAGAGTGGACAGACAAGGAATGTGGAAAATAATAAGAATATGATTACTGTGTAAATGGGATGCTGCTGAATGTCGTGATGATATATGTATGATGGCGCTAAGGCTGCAGTGCGTGTGGATGGTGAGCTGAGTGAATTTTTTTATCAGACTGTTGGATTGAAACACGGATGTGTCATGTTTCCATGGTTTTTCAGTCTGATTATGGATGGGGTTATAAAAGAGATAAAAGGTAGGACAGTGGATGTTGGAGCGGCCCTAATGAGAGAGGGCAGCTTTTGGAAACTTCCTGTTCTGCTGTTTGCAGATGACACTGTAATGTTAAATGAAGACGAAGGGGGATTGCAAGGATTGGTGAATGAGTTTAGGAGAGTGTCAGAAACGGAAACTAAAGGTGTATGCAGGGAGAAGTAAAGTTTTGGTTTTCGAATGAAATGATGTTAGTAAATGCGCAGTCAGGTTGGATGATGAGGAAATGGATAATATGAGTGCATTTAAGTACTTGGGTAAAGTGATGAGTAAGGATGGAAGTTTAGAGGATGAAGTTCTTGAAAGGGTACAACGGGAAAGAAAAGTTGCTGGTTCTTTGGATGCAGTGATAAGAAATAGGGAAGTGAGCATGGAAGTAAAAAAGTAGCTGTATGACAGTATTGTGATACCAACTTTAACTTATGGAAGTGAAGCTTGGACCTTGTTGCAAGGACACTAGCCAAGAATGAAAGCAGTGGAAATGAGTTATTTGAGAGATCTGGAGTTAGGTGGAGAGACAGACTGACAAATGAGGAAGTGACGGAGCGTTGTGGTGTGGATGTGGATGTAATAGTAAGTGTTAGGAGAAATACATTGCGGTGGTTTAGCTGTGTGGAGAGGATGGAGAGCTGGAGACTAACATGGAGAATATACATGAGTGAGGTGGAGGGGGTAAGAGCGAGTGAGAGACCGAGCATGAGATGGATGGATGGAGTGGAGAGGTATATGAGAGAGGAGGGGGGTGAGCTCGGAGGACAAAGAAATGTCGGGGACACGGCGACATGGAGGCAATTTATTTGTGCTACCTGTTGCGGGATTATGGCGTCTGGCAATAGATAGATAGAAATATAGATGGCATTCATTTTATGACAGACCTTCAACCTGGATGAATTAGATATCCTATCACTGCTACAGGGATCTCTTAAACTGCCCAAAGTCGTCAGTACGATGATGCTTGTCATAATCAAGAGATTAAGTTGAAACATCTGGCTAATGCTAGGTGGTGGCGACCATCATCCACTCACTTGATATTGTGCTTCATACTTCTTCCTGCATCTTTATCACTTTTTCTGTGTCTGCCCTCTCTCTTCCTATTTCTTCTGTCATTCCTGTCACTTCTTATTACTCCTCATTCTTTTTATGGTACCTTCAAACTAAGTGACAAGCCAAATGGTTTCTTGTAGGCCAGGAAACCATTCACATCGCTGGGTGGTAACCATATAACCAACCCACACGTGTTTCTTGCTTGTCAATAAGTGGGTTGGTGGAGGATTAGTACCTCTCTCGGGAAGACTCAAAGACCCCCCCCCCCTTTACGGGATTATGGCGTCTGGCTATAGACAGATATATAAATCTGCCTAATGACGTACCATACAGTTTCAACATCAATGTTTTACGAATATCATACCCTCATTTAGTAGTGGTTCACTGGGAAGATGCAGCTGTTTTAGCTCAACTTGGACCCTCTCGATGTCTCCAGTAGCCTAAACATCGTATCCAGTTGTGGATATCCTTTTAAATCATCAGTCTGTACAAATGACGACACCGTAATATCAGGACATACTTATATTATATCTCTGTTTTAGTCATTCGTCGCTATATTCCTTCAGCATGAGTAAGGAGGTCAAGAGCCGCGGTGGTTTTACTCTTTTTAAAGGTGTGTGCCGGCATCAAGCTGAGATGGGCGGGCAGCCAGCACTAGCGAGCAAGGACGATGGCCCCTCAGGCAGGGCGTAAGAGCCAGGCCTCATCATCACCATCACCCAAGTGTTCTCTAGCAGTGTGTCAGCCAGAGAGAATGACCCACCGGTTTAAAGCACAATGAAACTATTATCATCACATCCTAGCTTTCCTGCCTGCGAAGTCCGCATACATTAGTCCGGTCATTAGTTTGTGTGGCAAGTGTTCACTGGCCTTTTGTTCCTTTAGACGTGGAGGTAATGCATTCTATAGCGCTCAACTTGGTGAGTAAAGCTTAGCCCAGGCAGTTATTGCCGCAGGAGTCCTCTTTAAGAGCGGACTTGTAAATTACCTTGGTTGTAAAAGGGACTGCAAAGTGTTACAATCCCTGTGAAATTGAGGCCACTATCATAAAACTGAAGCGTTTACGAAGGTCAGCGTAGGCGATTAGAAGGGATTTATGGCATCTGAATGATACGGAATAAACGGATAAATCGCTGTTTTGATGATGCAGCAAGCGAGGATATGGAAAAGGAATTTTCAGTTCCTAATATACGGAAGCTGAGATGAATTACTTAAATGACAGGCGAGGCCAGAGATTAGGTGATTTAGTTGGGTAAAAGCCAATTTACTCGTAGAAAACTAGTTTTACTAAAGTGAATAAAACACTGCAGGAAATAAATGTTGAATACAGCTGAATGTACTGATGTCACATATACTGCAACAAGATAGGAAATTTCTTCCAGACTGTGGCTAATGACTTGTTCATTCATTTTATGGGTGCAAAACACTAGTATGGAGGTTTCCATTAATATTATTGAAAGCTTTTATAGTTATAATATTCAAAGGCGATTTATCTTGTCCATCTGTAATTTGTTCATGATGTGCTTCTCACTCCAGTTAAGGGTAATGGAACTTGTTTTTTTTTTTTTTTTTAATGATTAATTTAGTACAAACTATCAAACACCGCATTCTGCTTCCAGTCCCACGCTTCGTCTGAGTCTTTACGCTCTTTATGCGGTTGTTATGAATCTCAAAAATATGCTTATTTTATTGACCTTTATGCCTATCTGTGGATAACCTCCCAGAATGTATGGTTAACAGAATAAAGATTAAAGTTACATGGGAATAACAGACCTTCAGCTATATTTATCGTAATTCTTTTTGTAAATACATAATGAGATGAACATTGGATTGTACCAAACCTGTAATATCAAAATGATTAAAAACAGATGAGTTGATAACACAGCACATTACATTTCCCGACATAAGCAGTTATAATTATATAATAAAACCTTAACTGTATCATTTTACAGGCACCAAATCTTATAATCTGATCCATGTTGCACTAATAATGTCCATGTAAATTTCATTCTGAGCATCTCAAATACTCTATATGTAATCCGATGCAATAAGAGACACACAAAGGTAAGAACATATATAACACCCTTCAACTTTTGCTGGCAGAGGCAGTTGTAATTTTGAAAGTATTCTTTAATGGAGATGTAAAGAACATCTTCACTTTGCTGCGGGAACACCAGAGGTGAGTGATAAGAGAGCGGGAAAGTGTGTGTCAGCAGCGTGGGAGAAGATACTGGACACGTTATGACCTGGCTCAGACGGGGAACGGCCTCGCCTCAGTTAAGCAGAATGAGGAGAATTTAGAGAGACGAGGATGGCTGGTGGGATTTGCATGATTTGTCAAAACAGAAAGTGATTATGAGTTGCTGAAGAACACTGAGCATAGATAGACAGAGAGATGGATTGCGTGATGAGTAGATATTTACTGCACCTGAGCAGGGACAACAGTTTTCAGTCCGCCCGTCCATCTGTGTGCGCTCAGGTGGCCGCGATAATGAAGCAATTTTGACGATTGTGGTGTAAAATGAATCCTGTCTATCAAACACTGTGCCCTCATCGGGTTGGCCAACACGCTCAGAACTCCCCTAGGGTCAAAACTGCCAAAAATATTCTCTTTTTTCTTTTTACGAGTGTAGGTGTAACACTTATCACTGGAAAGGATGATCAGAATGCAGAAAGTAATGTCTGCTTCACAATTTTCATACAACCCACTTGAACTGGCAAAGTTGGAAAAAAATAAGGATAAATAAATAAATAAATAAATAAATATGCGCCCGTGTCACTGATTCATTACCTTGTTGAGGCAGGCAGTGAGGTATGTAGAGAGGTAGGTAGTTTGGTAAACACGGAAGTGGGAAGATAGGCAGGAAGTCACTGTAGATAGGGAAGTGGGTAGGGTGGTAAGTAGGTGGATAGGAAGGTAGGCAGGTAGACAGAGAGGTGGGTAAAGAATTAGGTAGGTAAGTATAAAGGTTCAAGAGAAATGTAGGTGGGATAGCAAGGAAGTTGGTAGGATAGTTGGCAGGGAGACTGGTAGAAATGTAGGTAAGCAGGTGGAAGTACGGAGTAGGATCTGTAGGTAGACAGGTATACATGCTGGCAGGAAGAAAAGCAGGCAGGGAGATAGGCGAAAATGTATGTAGAAGAGAAGTCAGAGAAAAAAGTGGAAAGGTAGGTAAGCAGGGAGGCAGACAGGCAGAGAGGTAGGTATGCAGGTAGGCAAGGAGACAGGCAGGTAGGTAGACAGAGTTGTGGGTAGGGAGGTGGGTTGGTAGGTAAGCAGAGGAGGTAGGAAAGGGCAAACGTAGATAGGAATGTAAGTAGGAAAGTCGGTAGAGAGGTAGGTAGGGGTATGTGAAGGCGTGAGAGAGAGAGCAGGTAGGGACTCGGGTGGGTAGGTAGGTAGTTAGGTAGAGAGGGAAATAGGGAGATAAGTAAATAGGCATGGAGGTAAGTAAGTAGGTAGGGGGTTCAGTAAGTATGTAAGAAAATGCGACAAGGTAGAAGATAATTCATTATATGCTAAATGAAACATAGACAACGCTACGCTGCTGCAACCCTCCATCTGACCAAGCACATACCCCCCACCTCCCTGCACACCTAACCAAGAGCAGAATGACCCTCACCCCCACCCCTGTATTAACACAGAGACATTAACACTTGAAAATGGTGACAAAGAAAATTCATTATCGTCATCATCATCATCATCATCATCATTATCTCAACTACCTCCGCCACCATAATCTTCATCATCATCATCAACATCATCATCATCATCATTATCTCAACTACCTCCGCCACCATTATCTTCATCATCACCATCATCATTTCAACTATCACTAGCACTATCATCATCGACATCATCATCATCATCATCATCAACCACCAACACCATCAGCGTTATTACAACCATCAACGCTACCATCATGATCATAATCGCTATCGTCATCATCTCAGCTACAACCATCACCATCAACATCATCGTTGCAACCTTACATGTGACTTCAGATTCCTTGCGCAGGGTGCACTGGAATCTCTTATATATATATATATATATATATATATATATATATATATATATATATATATATATATATATATATATATATATATATATACTGCTTTTTCATTATTTATAAAAAAAAATGCTTAAGACACAGCATTCGATCTATCAAAAGGCACTAGTTCACTACAAGACACATGACTATGTGAAATTTCATGACTATAGTAAGTGCTTTCTGAGATTTGCCAGCCGCCCTGCTGCCAGATTCTATAGAAGGACACAATACCATCCTCTGACTTTGTCAGGTGGAGGGTAAAAATTTCAGTAGTTTATCCATGGTAAACATAACTTGCTCCTTTAACCCGTAGATTGTTTAAGTAAGGATACAGGAAATAAATGTTTTCTTTATCTCTCTATCAAAAAAAAAAAAAAAAAGTCATGGAGCACAAATATACCACTATGTTCCTGACGGACCAAGTTGTCCGGGCCTCCTCCCCTCTCACCTCGGGAGACAGGGGCCACCCTCCAGTGACCAAGCAGGATTTTTAAGTACTCAAAGGTATATACATATGTTAAACTTTGAGTGATGCACTTTAAAGTGGGTATATGTACGTCCTAATCCACCTATTGGCTAGGATTATTTGGGCGTGAGACATTTGAAATCTATGATATATATATATGTTTTACTTTTTCATTATTTTCAAAACAACTTCTTTAGACACAGCAGTCTACCCATCAAAAGGCAGCAGTTCACTCTAAGACACGTAACTATATGAAATTTCATTACTCTGTAATCTTTCTGAAATCTGTTCCTGAAACAAAAATTCTACGCCCAACCAGCCGCCCAACTCTACAGACGGACACCAGTGATAACAATACCCTCCTTTGACTTTGTCAGGTGGAGGGTAAAAAATTCAGCTTAATACTTCCCGGTTGAAGGCCCTCATTGTCTTACATAATGGCTTCAAAAACGGAGATCATTGTATAACAAAGATTCCGTAGTATACACCAAGGAACACACGAGGCTTCCTTTTCGGTAACCAAACGTGACAACACGCAGTTTATATGTATATATATATATATATATATATATATATATATATATATATATATATGTATATATATATATATATATATATATATATATATAAGAGAGGTGTTGCAGAAGAAATATGATTTCATTCCGGAGGTTCTTGTTTGGATCATTTTCAGCAATAAACGTAACTACAAAATTACCATGGGTCCGAGTTATTACGCAGCTATTATTACTGACGACTTAATGGGCGAAAATTGTCTTCTCACAATTTATCCATAAGATGATCAATGAGTTTAGCCCTGTTGTGGTTGAAAATAGGGCCCATGTTGATATACTTTTTGTACTGAAAAAATGCAGAAAAATAACCTCATAATGATCCTAAAACTGTTTATATATATATATATATATATATATATATATATATATATATATATATATATATATATATATATATATATATATATATATATATATATATATATATATATATGAAGGGATGGAAAAGAGAATGAGAATGAATGGTTTAGTGGTGGATTTTTTCAAATCTAATTAATGCAGGAGACACTTGCTGATATCTAAATGGGAAAAGGAGCTTCGCAAATTTGTGCATAGGTTCTTGATGTCCGTGAGTGTTGAGTTCTGCAAGAATTTTGTAGATAACAAATTAAGTAATAGTTGTTGAAAGAGAAGGTAATCAATCAATGATGTTCTGATGAATGAAGACAAACCTACTGTAAACTAGTGCTGGTGATTAAGTTCTTGTTTTTGCTTAATTTTGGTCTCTGACTAAGCAGAATCATCTACGGGAATTAAGCATCCGCCATTATGGAGCTGTGTTACAGGTTTCCTACACCACTGATGTTGTGTCTGCGCCTTAATATAGCGTGTGCTGTGCAGTGTTCTATTCTGTGTCATGTTGCATAGGGCTGTTCTACTTACGGAGTAAGTGTCTTCTGTGATTCTACCCAACTGAAATCTAAACTGATTCCTTATGAGGGCTGAGTGGTGTTGTGCTCTATATTTAGCTAGGTGAAGTAGAATCAACTCTATTTAAGGATACCTTTGATGCGTGGATATACAAAGGAAGGCTTGAAAGATAATAATTTGATCTGTTTTAGCACAGACTGCTACGTAGAACTGTGTGCCTCTGACATCAAGGTATTCTCTTACAAGGAATATTTTAGTTTCAGGATGTAAGTGGGTTATGAGAGATGTACTGAAGAAGCCAGTAATGATACGTAAAGCGTTGTCCTGTATGACCCGGAAGGTATAGAATGCGTGTTAGATACGATGCTGGGCCTATGCCAGTGGAGCACTGGACATCACTGAATTGAATAACTGTTTGTACAGTAGGTAGAGTTTTTTTTTTTTTTTTTTTTTGTGTCAAGAAGTCTGACCCTGAAAGTGCCCTAAATGAACTGAGTCCGAGTTCATCGCCTGTGTATGGCTTGTATGTGGTCCTTGAAAGTGTATACACCGTTTTTGTCATCCCAGGAATCTTAGTGTAGGGGGTACGTTGCACAGGTACAATGCAATGGGTGATGTTCGGGATGTAATTGTGCTTGTGACTTCACTGGTGAATCGTCTGTTGGTTGATTTGGCTGGAGCAATCGTTAGACTGTTTCCTCGACACTTGCATGAAAAATACTTAAGTAATATTGTTGCAGTGAGAAAGCTGTGTCTGAGATATATAAGGTGTAATTTTTATTTTTTATGCAGAGAAGAGTGAACCAAAGGCTAGAAACCCGCTATGTTCTTTCCAAGAAAATATAATGAAAATGGAACCAATTCAAGATTTGCTTATTTCACGATACTGTACCTGTACGTTGCTTCTAAAAAAAAAATGAAGGTCACAGCTAAAGGGAAATACAGTTTAAGGAAGACATTTCCAGAACTAACTTGTTACATACATGAAAGACCGAGAGTATCAGTTATCTCTTGCATTACAGAAGTGGACAGAAAAGGGGTGAGAGTGCACTGTCATAAATGAGAAAGGCTGCAGATGGACATTTCAGAAGTGCAGTAACCATTAAAGTAGGGATAGGAAGGAGATAAAGATGCAACAGTGTGAGGAAGAGACAGTGGTTGAAGGGATTCAGTGAAAGGAGGGGATTAATAAGACAAAAAGCCCTTGACTAAAAGATCGGTCTCACCAAAATTTTTAAACTGCAACTGTACTTGAGCAACAAGCGAAATGTCTTTAGCATATAAATCTTACTTAAAGTAACGATTAACGATTCCCTTAATTAATTTCAAACTGATAGAAACCGCGCAAAAAAACAGTAATAAATCTCATCAAATCAGAATTTTTTCACAATCAAATTTCCAGACTATTAAATAATCCTAACGACAATAGAATATTCTGATCAACTCTCAGTTCTTTCAATGATAACTTGAACAAGTCATCCCCCATTGTCCCAAACATTTTCCCTAACATTCTTGCTAATACGTTTGCCAGAAATTCTACCTTAGAGTAAATCACTCAGAACGTTCCAATACTAGCAAATGACTCCGAAAATTGCTCCACCAAAGATATACAGATTAGGTGGGTAAAATCTGTCTTAGGCAATATACTATCCAACATAGTTCTGGGTCTAGGTGGAATTCCTCAATTAGCTTTTAAAAAGTGTTCTCCAAAACCTGCCTCTGTTATAGCCAAATTATTGCCAGCAAACGAGCGCAACGAGCAGAGCTATGTTTCCTTACGTTCAGCTGAGAAATGAGCGGCCCAACACAACCCTGTCCGACTGCGACAGTTTTCAAAGCCTAGTAACTTTTCTACTATGTGAGATAGAGAAGAAATTCTTTCAGCAGGCAGTAGATATATTCAATAAATTTAGTGTTTAGTTACATATTACTTAATGAGGCCAAAGAAACCCCTTGGAATCCCGGCTTTCCAAGGGAATATACTGTGGGCTTCAGTTGACATGCATCACTATGAAATCGAATATAAAAAGATTTCCTGTTGTAACCCTATGTTTTCTTGCATGAATTCTTATAATTAAATATTGGATATTACACTCGTAATTTTACATGAACGTTTTTTTCTATGCTTAGGGGGTGAAGTCAGTAAGGGTAATCGCCTCTTTATGAGTTTTATCATCCGATCAATAGCCAAGCGTTTACAGACACAGCTCGTTGACAAAGGATGTCGGGAGCAGAGAATTTAACATAGCGCGTGTGATAAATGCTATGGCACCTTGCTATATGCACATCCAGAGAGAAAACGTGAGCGAGAAAAAACGTAAGAAAGTAAATATTTTAGATCATCCGTTATTGTTCAATTACCTCATCAGAAATGTTGAAAGTTTACATCAAGATGAAAATATTATGATAGGCGCACATACACAGGCTCACAAGCTTGTCACACACTCATAAAGCTCGCTTAAATGGTTCAAACAATGCATACTTTTTTTTTTTTTCATTCCCTAATTCTTGAGAGGAAGCCAACACCTCCCCCCCCCCCAGCTCCAAAGAGAGGAAGTTCATCTGATCCCTTTGATTTTAGACCCATAGCTATCACATTTTCTGTAGGTGAAATATTTGAGAGTGTCATTAATAAGGACATTCTTTACTATCTTGAATTCAGCAACTTAATTAGTGACAGGCAGTATGGTTTTTCTCACGAAATATCCACTGTTAATATACACAATCTCACTACTCACACAATCCATCAGTCAATTGACTAACATGGGGAAAACCATGCAGTAGCTCGTGATATTTATAAAGCTTTTGACAGAGTGTGGCACTGTCCCCTGTTATTCAAACTCCTTGCTATGTCTTATAATCTTTCTGCCACTGATTTCCTTAAATCTCAACAACAGAAAGATAAGAGTAAAGGTAGATTATGCATATTCCAATTTCGGCTCGGTTAATGCCGGCATGCCACTAGGGTCAGTCCTGGCTTCAACCCTGTTCCTCATTCATATCATCCATATTAATGATCTCTTGTCTGTCACCCACAATCCCATTCACTTGTATGCAGATGACTCATTGTTTCACAGCTCCTTTACACTTAACCACCTTTTCACAGAGTTTGATATCTTTAACTCCCAACTCAGAACAGAAATCTTCATAAATCTAGACTTATCTAAAATTACTGAATGGGAGCTGAATACCATTATCTCAGTTATTACTAAGAAAACCAAATATATTATATTTACTAATGGTCAGATATTCCCAGATGCCTTTATTACCTCCAGTGCAACCAGCATTCTTAACCCCAACACGCCGAGGGTTTTCCGATGTCGCACGCTCTTCCCTACGGGTGATTTTCGTGATTTTGGGAAAAATATCCTTACTTCAAACCCTAATATCTGCCAAAATATTACAGCTAGAGAAAAATTTAAAGATACATAAGATTCACCAACTCTTCCTCTTTCCAATGAAAGCGTCCCAACGTCTCCAGGTGGTCCCGTCGATGAGTGAGGATAAGTTAAAGTTCAAAGGGTGGCAAGAAGACGCTTGCTGCTATACATGTCAACTGGTGTTGCTCCACTCCCAAAATCGTGATGGCTATACATGTCAACTGGTGTGTAGGGGTTAAAATATTGAAATTATCGGTTCTTCGCCTAACAATATCGTCAGTTGGGCTTGTCACGCTAGATCACTTGCTAAAACTGCCCCAAAGAAACATGGATTATTGAACAGAATCTGTAACTTCTTCACTGGCAAGCAGTTAGGTATGTAATTTTCAAGAATCATTTGCGCTCTGAACACGATTATTGCTCACCCTTGTTGAGTGGATATCGAGAGGCTGCACTAAAATAACTGGACAAAATTCAGAACAAAGCAGTACTAATAACTTTTAATAACCCAATAATTACAAATGAAGTACCTCCCCTATAAATAAGAAGGAATGCTGCCTCCCTTGCATTATTTTACAGATACTTTTATGGCAAACTAGCAACAGTACCTGGTGTTGCCGGGCCAAAAAGGGGAACACTCTAATCCTATTTGTTCTAGTTCAGTTTTTCTTCCTACTCCAAAAAGACCATGAATACCTCTTATGTTTTTGAAGAGGGATTATAAAAGGTCCAGGAACTTTCTATTTCAGCTTACGCAGACTAATTCACAGTATTTGTGCCCATTATTTACTATTACCTGTGACCTCATAATAATGACCTCCTACCGGCGACCTGAAGTGACCTCGGAGGTTAACCTCACATAGCCTGAGTCCGAACTGGAGGTCATGTGAGTCTCCATGCCAAAAATTGGGCTCCATGCTCCAGTCGTTCGAGCATGTATTAACGCTGACCTCAAATGACCTCTGGTCAGTGACTTCAGATGACCTCGGAGGTCAACCTCACATAGCCTATGTCCGAACTGGAGGTCATGTGAGTCTCCATGACAAAAATTGGGCTGCAGGGGTACCCGGCCTGTTGGCTCAAACGTGCACAAATGACAATGATTAGGTGGATGTGCAGTGCGTCCTTGAGTGCGAGGCCTGGGGGGGCTAGGTTTTCGATGGAGGAACTGAGAGGTAGGATGGGACTGCAGTGTATTGGTGTTGTGATGAGGAGAGATAGACTGAGATGGTTTGGGCATGTGAAGTGGAAGGGCAATGATAACTGGGGGCAGAATGTGAGAAGTGTTAATGTTAGGGGTAGAGTTGAGAGAGGCAGACCGAAAAAGACCTGGGATGAGGTCATTGGGTGTGACCTCAGAGATGAGGGACAGAATAGGGAAGCTACCAGGGATCGATCAGCATGGAGAGCAGCCATTAGATGACCAAGGCCGATGTATGCAATTATGTTGGAGCTTTTAAAAACGAAACGAAACGAAGCCTTGCATTATTGTTTATTTGAGTTTAAACGAAAATTCTCCACATTACACCTACTTTGCCTTCATTTTCTCTGGTTACACTTTGTACTGTGCAGGGACAGTATAATCGGACAGGTTGGACTGGTGCACTAAGTTCACTTCTCCCTTAGCCTTGTCCACCAAGTACTATTTGGGGGACCCGGGACTGCTACCGACTACTGCTGGTCGTGCTGTGGTTAGGGAATTTGGGACTTAGCAAATATTTATGTCTGCACTAATGACCGTCCTGTAGGCGATTGTTGTCGACAGACATAAATCCTGAGCATTCTGTCTTTTAACCTGTTTCACCCACATCGAAAATAGGGAGGTGTATTTTGTAAGTTAACAGTTGCCTATGGCAGCTAGAGGAAATGCTTACTGAGCACTTTCCTTGTCAGTTATCTTACTGATTTCCTGACACAAATTATCTTTCAAACCTGCACCGTTCTGCCCCGCACTACCACCACTGATTTCGCCACTCAGGTGACAAGCTCCACACCATTGGCTCGACTTTAGGGTCGTACTGTTGGTGGCATAGGAGGCTTCGTAGTTCCCTTTGTTTAGGGATTTATTTACCATTTTATGCGGAAGCAATATCTCGTACATTATTCACACTCTTTGGATATACACATAATTTGCATTAATATAGTACATGAGGGAACTGAGGTGCAGCTTACGGAATAAATAACAAAAGCAGAGGTGCTATGAATTCTCCAGTACCACATTTACCAAAGCAGAGAAAAAAAACTAAGCAAGCAGCTGGATATAGTGGTGGAGAAACCGGTGCTTCATTGGTTAACACTTCCAGCCTGCACCAGGAAGGACCAGTGTTCGATTCTTAGATCGATCAGACTGATGCACAAAGCCAGTGTCGTCCCTATTCCCGTTATACACAGTTGTATCACTGGGAGCTTAGATGTAAATTCGCTTAATGTGTACTGTACGTATTCTAGGGGAAGATTGGAACTTAGCAGAACTTAATTTTCTGCCTTCATGACGCTCGTGTAGTTGGTATGCATTAATCTAATCATTCTTTTTTTAACAAAGGTGAAAACATGTAACAATAACAACAGGAGTAAAGTCAGTATCGTGTAATCTTTCGACAAAACCATTGACTTTTTCCCTTGAACTTTCGTTCCCCTGTCCTGATCCTAGATACAGCATTAAACGTCTCACTGTACCTTGTTTTAACTGCAAAATTTTACAGATCTTTCACAAAAGTACAAAAGAAAAAATCATTGCACCGAAATATTCGACGAAATGTATAAATCTGTTGTGCTGATACCAACACTAAACTGCATCATAATAAAATAACATTTGACTTCTCTTAACACTTCGATGCATCAAATAATTTTACTCAGGCTCCCACAAGACAGGCTTTACTCAGTTGGAGAAATCCTAGTGGTCAGAGGTCTTGATAAACACTTTCAGCCCGGCGCAGCCATTTTTAAATGAGTCAGACCACCTAAATGAGGGCTACTTAAGTTTATCTTTTTGTTGCTGGAGATAACAATGAAATTTATCTTTGCAATCAGACCAGTTTTGTCCTACACCATCCATTCTCACAGGGTATACTCTCATGGCCCCTCCCCATCCACTACCACAATTTCAGCTCCTACCCGTTTGCAGTCTCCCACATCAGTTTCTACTCCTAACCCATGGCATTTTCAATTTTGGATGCTATTTTGAATTTAACCTTCTCAGCACTCAAATTAGTAGGTTTCATGGCAAGACTCAGGTCACGCGGTGGACTAACGCATTTGTTAGGTTACTCTTGCCACCAAGAGGCGATTTTATGTGGCGTGAAGAAAGACATGTGGCTGTACAGAAGATAATATGTTATGAGAACAAAACGTTCCAAAAGCAATAAGATATGCTCTGTGGACAAATATAGGATTAGCGAAATTATAAAGTCTAGCTATGTATTTGTGTGACTAGGCTATTTGTGCGTTTGCTTGTTTCTTTTACGGAAATGGTAATAAATATCGACCTAATTCTGTTTGCATTAGGTCGGGGTATGATCAGAAAAACACCAAATAAAAAATTTGGCAATCACGCGTGACGGGCCGGCGCGAAATTGCTGGAAATCGCGACATGCGAAAATATACGAAAATAATTGTTTCGACTTTTTGGTCAGAATTGGTCAATGTGGGCTTAATAACGATATGGAGGCAAAGCTAATGGTATCTGCAAGCGTTATGTGATGGATAGGCTATTAGTTAGTCCCCAGATTTCTACGGGCATGCACTAGCTTTTAATAAAAACAACCATGCTCACGACAGCAAAAGTCTCAGTAACATAAATTTACATTCATAGCTTTAGTCGAGAGGAAAACTGACCACCTCCTTCACAGATTAATAACACACACATAAACTCTAGGACGCATTGACGCTAGTGAAGTTTACCAGGTTCGTAAGTTTAGTTCACATGAGAATATATGCAGTGCATCTTCTTCGGTGCTTTATTTTTCTTATCACATCTTTAAAAAATCTCTGACATGTCCATGAGGAAAACTATGTTAAGTCAAGATATCAATACGAGTATGTAGTACATAAAAGAGTGTTAATTTGGTATATACCTAAAAAATTACTACTAAAAAGGTGGTTATGAAGTCTCCTATGGCATCTAGAATAACAAACTCAGCCCGACGCCACTTCTGCCTGACCTACTTTTCAAATAATATCATTTCTTCCGCTAACAGGCATAAGAACATAAAAACAACGGTTAAAAAAAAAACACATTAACTTGTGAATTCTGTCAGTTAACATTATAATATTAAACGACGCCACTTGGATAATCGGGCCTGTCAGAGTTTTTTATAAAGTATTTTTCTCGCCTGCCTCATCATCCAAGAGTACAAATAGGTTCCTGGTTATAATTCGTATGTAGCTGGTCTTTTTCTGTGGGAACTTTGTGATGTAATAAAATGCTGATCCTTTGTCTTAATGACCCTTTTCTATTCCAGAGATATAAAGGCAGAGTTTCCTCTTCTTCTCTGTCTTTCAAAAGATTATTATGTTCCACCATTTTCGTCACACCGCAGCAGACAGTTTTTGCCTTAATATGAGAGTGTTCTAGTTGGATAACAGGCTAGTCTTTACTTCCGACTGACTGTTCTTCTGTTCATTTTTCCTTATGTATTGAAGTTCCACCTTTTTATCCCTTTGCCGAAATACATTTGAAATGACAAATTTTCCTTTTTTATATATAACAAAGTTGACCGACATGTGTTCTTCTGTGATCTAATCCTACGCAAGCCTTTTTATTGACAGTAATCTGCTGGCTGCTGATCGGAACTGAAAGAAATAACAGAAAGCTAGAGACATTGGCGGCCAGATTACCTTTTATATTATTTGAGGCAAAGGAAAGAAGTAACTGAGGATGTGGTGAATCACACTGAATGTCAGATGTTGTTGGTGGCGCTCAGTGAGGATGGGTGAAGGGTTGTGTATTGCCAGACATATCCACCTTTGGTTAACTTAGGGCCGTATTCTCCTTGGTACAGGGACTTCGTAGCAGTTCTTTCTCAGTGACATTTTTTTCCGTGCTACGCCCTCAGTTTTATACAGCAAGGTAATTATATCTTTAAAATATTGATATAATTTGCATAAATACCATACAGGATGATAAGATGTAAAACATGCAGTAAATCTCCAAAGAAAATGTACTGCAAAATCTCGTCAGCCAACGACAACACAGCACAGGGAGTCTATCAGACAACTATATTCATTATTCCCTCGTTACATTAATAAGGATTGGACGAATCGTTTGAAAATATTCTCAAGTAATGATCCATGTATGTTAATTTCTGCTAATATTAACAATAAATCATAATGAATGAAAGCAGTATAACAGATGGAATACAATATCCATTCATAAGATTTGCCTTAGGAAAAATACACATGGATCCTTCAGTTTCATAACGTATATGTATTTCATACTTTATTCATACTACCTACAGAATATTGTATTGATCTTTGGGGAGACATTTTGCTGTGAAGGGGGTAATAATGGCTATACTTAACGCATCCAGTTCATAAAGTCTGTCCTAAAGTAAATAAAAAACGTTTGGGAATAGACACATTTTCGGCCTCCAATATATGCTCTGCACTGGTTGAAATGGCTCTGAGGGATGAGTGGAAAAGGGTGGAGGAACTGTATGATCACCCCATGCAGAAAAAAGTTTATAAATCCTATGCAGAGTTGAAACTAGACACGATTAATGATGAAATTCAGGAAGTAAAACAATTTGTGAAGTTGGTTCCAAGTATTATGAGAGAGAGAGAGAGAGAGAGAGAGAGAGAGAGAGAGAGAGAGAGAAAGGTGCACCTAAGGCCAGTCTCAATTATTTTGTGGATATTTCGTTATCAATGTGCTAATCACAATGGTAAGAGGATGATGGAGGCTGAAGAGAAAATTACAGCCTTAAGCAGTGAAGCAGAAAGCCATACCGCAAATATAAGTAAACTCGTTGTAACAGGGAAATAAAAGAGATTCTACCAATCCTATATCATGGGGAGAAACACATGGCAAGCCAATAAACCGAAGGATGAGACAGTAAGGTAATAGGGGGGGGGGACAGAAGAGTGCATGCAACTAAAAAAAAAAAAAAATCAAGAACAATCTTCGAAGTTTCCTTTACATCTGCAGATTATCGCCGAACATAGGCAAGGGAATATGGAGTACAATATTAGAGAGATTGTTGTAATCAAGGACACTCCAAACATCAGGGTTAGTTACACCGGTAACCTACATGACTTAGTACACCAGAAAACCATAAATGCTTCGCCCAACCTGGGAAAAGCAAAATACCACTAGCAGCAGTCGCTGGGTGTCATAAGAGTGTTCTGAAAGCAACGGTCCATCGACAAATTTTAACAACGAGTATATTGTCCATGTGTTTGCCAGCCTGGATTAGCTCACCGAGGTTACTTAAACTGGATGTCTTGCTAGAACTGGGAGCACAACATGATTACATGAGAAAATAATTAAAACTTTAGACGCTCCATGAAAGGATGAGTTTGTCACACCAAGGGACAGAACTTCTCTTATGGGGCTCCTTTCTTATATTTACTGTAATGCAATTTTGACCATCCACTCACTCGATGTAGTGCCCTTTTCCTCTCCTCCATCCTTCTTTCCCTCTATCCTCTTCTGTCCTTCTTTCCTTCATTCTTTCCTTGTCCTTCTGTCTACGGGTGACATTACAATTCCTCTTCTGTTTTTTTTTTTTCTTTTTTCTCCTTTCTTTCCTCTTCCTTCTGCCTGTGGATGACTCTACATTGAGTGACGAGCCAAATGGTTTCCTGTACACCAGGAAACCATTTACGACGCTGGTTGGTAACCATATAACCAAATTCTGGTGCGTGGTGGTTTAGTGGGTAATTATTGCGCTCCAATCGGATTGAGCCGGTGAAGGTTTATATCCAAGGGCTGGCTGGGGTTGATTGCTCATGCAGTGCCACTCAGGGATGAGTGAGACTGGTCACTTTCATCTTAAATGTCGGGACCAACTGCCTAGCCCCGGGCTCCAACGCTCCTCATGGGGCAATGTAGGATTGGATGATGGATGGATGGATGGTGTAAATTTCACCATTAAGCCTTGAGAGTGTTTCCTTGTGTGGCCAGTCGATTCAGTTGCTGGGTATTACAGTCACCTACTCAATATCTCTGATGCGGGTAAACAAAAGATAACAGTTCCTTCATTAATTTCCGTATGGACTTCTCCAGAACGGAAGATACTATGATTAATAATATTAAATCCTACATCGCGGATCAGTGACTTCTCGGTATGACTAAAGGGATTATAATGACTAACAGGAAAATATAATGATAAAAATATAAGTAAAGCTGGCATACTGGAGCAATTAAGGGATGCAGTATTTAATTCCATGACGTTCCTTTTGTCTGTGTAACAGATCTGCAACTTTCAGTAGAGTTTTGGATTAAATACTGAAATGTTTTACTTGGTGAGGTTTTCCTGCTGACCTGGGTGGTGTATCTGTCTTTATAGTATACAACATACCAATAAAAATAGAAGAATCATTCCAAGCAACATAAAGAGATACTAAATCTACAGCATCTGTAAGTGTCAGCTAGTTAACCCAGTAGTTTTTTTTTTTTTTTTTTTTAACCTCATCGGAATACAATCGCATGGTAGTACCCTGAATTACGTAGCTAAATGAGTACTTATGTTCAAAGTGGTTAGGCGAATGTTCGTTTATGAGACAAGTAAATTCTAATAATAAGATTGCTGTAGATCCTAAAAGCTCAATCCTCAGAGATAATATAAAGGTAGTGAGAGCCTTTATAACATATCGTAGTTATTTTACATAAATAAATTGTGCATGCATATATGTCTGGAACTGAGACTTTTTTATTATGGAAGGTAGAAGGAAGCGAAGACTAGAAGCCCGCAAAATTATCCTTTAAAAAATTAAATAACAACAACAACAACAACAATAATAATAATAATAATAATAATAATAAAGATAATAATAATAGAGAGCCAAATCCAAGATCCTTTCATTTCGAGATGCCTGGACACACTGCTTGTAAAAGACTGGAGGTCATAGGCAGTAGGAAATACAGACAGAGGAAGAAAACTACAGAGCTGACCTGTTGCATAAATAAAGGACTGGGAGTAATGGGTAACTTTCGCATTCGAGAGTTGTACAGAAAAGGGATGAGAATTTGCTGTTAGACGCGCGCTATGCGCCCTCCGTAGTGGTGGGGAGTTGCAAGCAGACAGTTCAGAGGAGTTGTGACCAATGACGTTAGGAGTGAAAAAAGAAAGATGCAACAGTGTGGTAAAGAGACAGAGGTTGAAGGAAGCCAGTAAGGTGGGGGGGAGACTATGAGACGAAAATACTCTGACTCCATCTTATTGAAAAGAGCTGTATGAGGGGAACCCTCCCACACAAGAGAGTTGTACTTTATACATGGGCGAATAAAACCCGTGTATAAAATTAAAGTCTGTGCAAGGCCTGAAGAGGCACGAAGTCGGCTTAACACACTTGTTCTCTAGGAAGCAGACTTTAAAACAGATGTGATATGATCTACCCAAGATTAATTGCGCCAGAATGAAACCCCAAGTATGCTCAGAGATAATGCAGGATTGGGCTGGGTATTCTTAAAAATTAAGGGACGTTCCTGTGGTAGATTCTGATGGGTCAGAAGATGTTAGAACTGAGTTTTTGATACATGAAAACAAGGTTACTTTTACCCGAATCTGAGATATGTGTCAAGTCAGACATTAAATGTAACATAGCCTCATTGCTCGTTTGTTGATGTACCTGCTGAGATGGATGCTGTGGGAAGCGAATGGAAAGGTGAAGGGTGGAGTCATCAACATATGAGTGAATAAGGTTAGATGTACAGCATAGGAAACCATTGATGAATAGAAGGAAGAGAGTTGATGATAGGACAGAACCCAGGAGAACACCACTATTGATTGCTCTAGAAGAACTGTGGCCGTCTATAACAGCAGTTATGGAACGACCAGAAATGATGCTAGATATGAAGGCAAAGATAGAAGGATAGAAACCGTTAGAGGGCAATTTGGAAATTGAAGATTTATGCCAGGGTCTATCGAAAATCTTTGAGATGCCAAGCGCAGTGGCAAATCTTTCGCCAAAGTCCCAAAAGGAGGATGATCAGGAGTCTGGAAAGGAATATGAAAAGATAGCCAGCAGAACGTTTTTGGCGGAACCCATACCAACAGTTAGAAAGTTATGATTGGAAAGGTGTTTTAAACTTTCTTTGTTAACCCCTTAACCGCGGGGCGTCACTTTCGTGACGCTTGGGAGCAAGGGATCATACCGCGGGGCGTCGCTTTTGTGATTCTATGTTATTTTGAATTCACCCGGGCTTCCAAGTGGGGGCTTGTATCATCTATCAGTACTGCCAATGTCCAACACTAGTCAGCACTCCTAATCTCATCTGTACTCCCATCCATTGTTGACAATTTAGCCATTTCTCCCCGTTCTTGACTACCCTCCCTACCCCCCCTCCATTACCCTATCCTCTCGCCTGCCCGGCCGTGCTACGCTAAGTAAATCTTCCCTGGAATTTTTCACTGATTTCATCCATTGAAATAAGCCCTATGTCCTATTCTTATACCAAATAATATATACAAGAAAGAAATAAGGTAAGTGAGAGTGCCAAACACCTGGAATTGGCTAATTATCACCTGACAACACCTCACGTGCACTCGTTCGCTAATTTTCGCTGTTTTTTTCCCCTTGAAATATGCCCTATAATCTATTTTCGTAAGAAATATACATGTAAGGAGGGAAGGGAGAAGCCTAAGTGATATTTACATTCACCTAGAACTACCTAATTTATAATGTATTGTCTAGATTTCCTGCCAATCATATCAGTGCTAAACAAAGATGTTTCAGGATCTAACATTGGTAGCTCTGAAAATATATCTCCTAAGTAGGCCTCTAATCTATTTTCGAAATAAATATACATGTGAGGAGGGAAGGGAGAAGCCTAAGTGATATTTACATTCACCTGGAACTACCAAATTTATAATGTATTGTCTAGATTTCCTGCCAATCATATCAGTGCTAGACTTAGCTGTTTCAAGAAGTAATATTGGTAACCCTGAATAACCCCTTAGCAGGCCTCCACGCTAGCCCTCCGTTATCAGGTTACTCTCAACTTCCGAAGTGAGAGTACGTATGTTTCTTCTTGCTGACTTCAAGGCCTTTTTTCACCCCCATGCAAATGGCCCTGTGACCTTTACCCCCTACTAAACCTCGTGTGGAAAGAGGTAAAGGGCTGACAATTGATAAAAGAGTGACTATGATCTTTCTATTGAGTAAAACAGTGCAAGTGGAATTGTAAATAATGTGTAAATAATGTGTAAACAGCAAGTGAAAGTAATGAATGTAAATATACGTGAACAATGGAAAACAGTTTTATAAGTTATTTCAAGTGACAGTGCAGAACACAGTGTAAATAAAATAGAAATGTAAATAACGTAAATAAAATAGAGAACGTAAATAGAAATGTAAATGAGTAGTATTATAAGAATACGAGTATATACCCTAGGAGTAATGAAAGTGAAAGTTTCACTCTAGCATGTCTGAATGCTATGAGTTATGAGAGTGAAGATGAAAGTGACATTCACTCTCAATGCCAGTATACAGGACGAGAAAGTGAATGCTACGTATTTTACTGAAAGAAATTGAATCCCTACAGTGACAATAAACTAATACTACTGAAGGAAACTTATGAATAAAGACTGTAGATATATATAAGTGTTATATAGTAATAGAAATATAAAGTGTGAGGGGTTTTATGAATAATAAATGACAGACTACTAAGAGTGAACTAGTGCCAGTGCGACGATCAGACGCGCTCGTAATTTCCATTGCTTTCACAGTGTTTTTTTTTTTTAGTATGGATCCCAAACTACTTGAAAATTGTAGAATAGTGTTTATAGTGTTTGTATCTGGCTGTGGTAATCATATTACGGGTTGTCGGGAAGTGTAAAGTGGAGACTTCGTTACACTACTTCAGAGGTCTCCGCAAGTCCTACGGTAACTGAAGAAGGCTCAACAATCATTCCAGGAGAAAGCTGAAGGTATGTGCCATAAGCATATATAATTTTATTATTCTAGGACTAATAACTGATTTTTGGCAAATATTTTTTGAGAGTCTGTCGGAGCCCAAATAACCCCGCGGGACACGCAAGTCATTGGTAAACAAGCCCGCGGTGTAGGGGTTAAGAACAAATTCAAAAGCTTGAAAAATACAGGATGTTAAACCGTTCAGGCGAGTTAGAGGGATGGGAATGGTCATCCTTCTTTGAGATGGGCTGAATGAGAGCAAACTTCGTTCAAGAAGGGAAGATACAAGTTGACAGACAAAGGCGAAAATGTTTACGTAGTCTGGGTATAAGCACAGAATTACAGTTCTTGAGGATAACAGGAGGGACCCCATCAGGCCCATATGTCTTTTTAGTATTGAGGCCAGTGATAAAAGAAAACATTTCGGTGATTGAAGGAATTTTAAAATCAGACGGGGGAAATGATGGAGAAGGAACATCGAAATCGTCTAAGGTAGAACTGGAGCAGAAAGTCTGAGTGAAGAGTTCTGCTTTACCAGTAGAAGAAACAGCTACAGAGTCATCAGAGCAGAAAAGAGGAGGGCAGGATTATGAAGTAAAGTTGTTAGATAGATTTTTGGCAAGGTGCCAGAAGGAGACCCTCCGTTGCAGAGTTCAGGGCATTAAGTTATAATGAAATTATTTTTTAGCAAAAAGAAGGCCAGGTTTAGCACGATTCTGGTCTGAAACATAAAAGAAATGAGATTCACGGGTGGGTTGGCCCAAGTAGCTTTTGCTGGCCCTCTCTTCTTGTTGTGGACAGCATTAGGACAAGCATGCCAAAACCATTTTATTTTCATTAGCCACAGGGTAAGAGAAAGTATTGTATGCTCCATGACTGAAAGAAATCCTCTGTAACGCACAGTGCACACTCAGATAGCTCTCGGCCATGGAAGCATTAATGAGTTCAGGAAAAATCTAAGAAGTAGAGCCTCCCAATCAGTAGCTGCTTCTTGGGAGCATTCACAGACCTTACTGGAGCAAGAGGACTGGTTAAGGTGATAAGGTTGTGATTGAAGGAGCCCAACAGAGAGAAGATAACAGCATAAGCAAGATTAGTTGTAAGGAAAAGGCCAGGCATGTTGGAACTCTATCCAAGGTGGTCAGTGATATGGGCAGAGTGTTGTGCAAGCTGTTCCAGGTCATGGAGAGGTTAAAAGATTTAGGCTTGTTCACCAGGTGGATCAGTGAAAGGAGAAGAGACCCAAAGGTGGTGGTGAACATTGAAATCACCTAGAATGGAGACTTCAGAGAAAGAAAAAAATGGTAGGATGACTTCCATCTTGGATGTAAGATAGTTGAAGAATTTTTCATAGTCCGCAGAAGTAGGGGATAACTATAAAGTATACATAATTTTTTTCAGAGAATGATAGGATAGCCGAAACTAGAGAGTTGAGAATTCAGAAGATTCAAGGTCAGGAACACGAGAGCAAGATATGTTGTTGCATACATATTCACAACAGCCATCTTTGGCTTTGAAGGGAGTATAGTCAGTCACCTCTGATAGCTGAGTCTGAGCAGAGAAGAGAGGGCAATGTTTAGAGGAAGAGAGGTGGTGTTCAACGGAGAGAACATTAGAGGAAAGACAGCAAATGTTGCAGAAATGAAGAAGTGAGTCAGACAGTGGCTACAAGCACCTCTAATAGCCGGCACCAGGATAAGGACGGATGGTAGTAGCTTCTATTTCAATCCTCGATCAATATCCGGCAACTGAAACGCTATGCTGCTATAGTCGGCCAATGATATGAAAGGATTTTCACCTGCATGCAGCTTGAATGCTTCGTGTGAAGGAGTAGAGCCAATAGTCAAAGTGTAACCGTTGAAATATATTGTCATGGGAATAATGTTCCAAACGTCAGGAGTTTATTCTCTGGGTATTCTTTTTTTATGATGTCCTTTACCTACCGTATATAGACTGATTATGCAACAGGTACAGAACTACAATTACTGATGAGCTCCTGGGTGAAAGTTATCTCGCTCATAAATTAGTCATATGGGAAACTTTGATTTGCTCCGAAAAAGTTGAGAATTGGACTGATATAAGCAACATTCGTCTGATAATTGGTACAATATAACCTGGATTCAGACTTTTTCCTTTTTTGATGGTTTCTTTGAACTGATCTATGTTTCTCTTTCCTTTTTCTTCTCTTTGTCTTTTGTTGATAAGCTCTGCTCGTTCTGTTTCATCTTTCTTTGTTTTTACTTTTTTTTCCTTTCCTTTCCTTTTCTTTTTTTTTTTTTTCATAAGCTCGAGTGTCTTTTCTGAATACTTCTTGGCTTTGTTTGTATTAGGTTTTCTGACTACCTCCTCTGATTCTCTTAGCACTCTTATCAGTCTGTCATTAAATTGATCAATGTCACATTCAGCATTACTTAGAGAAGGGGTTCTTAACCTGGGGTCCATGAAGGTCAGAACAATTGAGAATAATTTAGTGATATTGTGTGATGCCGTTTGGCAGCACTAGCTTTCAGCCAAGCTAAATATTAGCCTGAGAACTACCGGAAAAGCGCCAGGTCAGGTGACACAACCGTCATCATCGTCAGGTTTTGACTTTTATAATAGTTTCCCATTGAAAGGAATTAAAGAAAATGTACCCTGCCACTGCTAATAGCGCTGGCAGCTAAGTGTTTCTGGTGGCCCATGTTTACCATTGAAAGGAGCACCTCACGTCTGTCCATCCTGAAAATACATCGGACAATGTTGATCTTCTTCGTGCGAAGAAGGCTCCATTTGAGAAAGATGGAACATTACCAAAACTTGGATTTGCCCCAACACAAAAGCCTTGCCTTGAAGTATCCTACAAGGTTGCTTATTGCACTGTTGAGCAAAAGATGCCACATACGATTGGAGAAACCTTGGTAAAGCCATGTGCCCTTTAACCCGCCCCGTCCCGACCACTTTTCGACCACTGGTACCCCCCAATCCCAACCATTTTTCGACCTTTTTTTTTTTTGCTTAAACTTTCGCTTTTGGTCAGAAACAATGGTCGGTGGCAAAGAAATTGGTCCCCGGGGTCCCTAATTAGCTTAACCAGGTATGCCTTGGTCCCACCTGGCCCCGTGTTCTCCCTAGGCGGTCTGAGCCTCAAACGTTTTCTATGGTATTATAAGTCTGGGAAACCAATGAAAGTAAGTAGAAATGAATTTATTACAAACATAAAAACATGTGATAAAAGAGTATATTGGATTTTATACAAAAATAGAGCAGAAATAAGCATTGTACCATCATGCGAAATGAGCAAAATCGGCCAACTTGGTCACGATGAATCGCTAACATTCTAAAATCATGATACATATAATTTTTTTTACTTACATAATACTTCTACAATAACATTATACCATTTTACATTTTATTGAACTGTTTTTACGTATTCACAGGCCTTTTGATAACATTTAGCGTAATGTTAGCGCTTATTTACGTAGTGAGTGAACTCGCTGTGACTGTTGTTTCAACTCGTATTGTGCTTTTTCTACTTACATAATACTTTTCTAATATTATTATACACTTTTCAACTTTATAGAACTGTTTTGAGATTATTTCAGGCCTTACGTAAATATATAGCGTAATAATAGCGCATAATAACATACACGGTGAAGTCGCTATGACAACTATTTCAACTTACAACCTATTTTTGTACTTATATAATAATTCTCCACTAACATTGCACATGTAAACACTTGATATAATTGATATCACATCATTTCTGAACTTACGATGGAACTGAGCGTCATATTTGCGCGTACTTACACAGGAAGTGTTATCGCGATATCATTTGTTTCATCTTACACTAGTAATCAACTTATAAAATACCTTACTACTAACATTACAACATCTTCCACTGTATATAATTCCTATCATATACTTACTGACCAGAATGTGGGTGTACTCGTGACATCAATTATGACAACTTACAGTAATGTTCAACTTATACGTTTTATTCATGCTAACATTACACCCGTTTCCACTTTATTTCCTTGCTATCACATATTTACTGACCAGATTTACACAGTGGGTGTAGTTTTGATAACAATTCTTTCCACTTACACTAATTCTCATCTTATACATTACTTTTCTGAAAAAATAACACCCGTTTCAACTTTATATTTGACTTAGCACCTACTGACTGGCCTTACCATTATCATGAGCGTCATTTCGCCTTCCCACACAGTTTCAGTAGTGTAGGAAATTATGATATTCCTTGAAACAAGGCTGAAGGCACAACGCAACATTGCACTCGACACACTCGTATCTTGTGTCTTTTCTCTGCGTGGATGGTCTGACTGTCGAGTGCCTACATACATGGCAGCGACGCTGGGGTTTATGATGGTTTGGTTCGGAAGGGATTGCGCTGGGGTAGTGGCGTCCTGCAAGACGTAGGGGAGTCTGAGCAGCCCGGGGGGTGCGGGTGCGGTGTGTGGGTCTGTCCTGGGCATGCTTGGCGATTATTTCACGTGCCAGCTCCCTCACAAACCCCTCAAAGGTCTCGGATACTCCGGTGGTCATTGCGTGCAGGTAGTGGGCGTTCAGGACCGTGATGTCGAGCAACTGGAAAAAGAGTTTTTTGTACCACTTCATCGTGGTCCTGGCATAGTCAACACTTGAAATCATCGAGTCTGACTGATCAACTTGCCTCATGTTCAGATTATAGGCAAGTACAGACTCTGGTTTCCATACGTTGCGCCTCCTCTCGCTACGGTGACCCACGGAGTCTGTGCGGTGCATCAGGGGGCTGTGAACAGTTGATAGGAGGCAAACTTCCCTGTTGTGGTTCCACAGGGTTGCAAGGATGTTATTGGCCTGGAAGAAAACCACCTCGTTCTTGTCAAGTTTCCTCCCTATCTTGACCATATGGCGACGGTTTCTCTTGACTGTACCACAGACTCCAGTGTTGTGTTGGTGGAGGAACCTAGCGAGAAGAGGGCTAGTGTACCAGTTGTCCAGGTACAACACATGACCACGATGAAGGTACTCTTCTATCATTGTCTTCACCACGGCCCCAGAGAGTCCTATACTCCGATCTTCTATTATATCTGTCTGTGCGCCCGTGTACAAGACTATGTCTTGCACATAACCAGTCTTACAGTCACACATAACAAAGATCTTGAACCCGAAACGGTGTCTCTTGCTGGGTATGTACTGCCTAAAGGAAATATTGCCTCTCCACAACACAAGACTCTCGTCTATGACGAGGTCTCTGTAGGGATAAAATGAGGAGCGGAACATTTCCCATAAATGATCAAATACCAGCCAAATTCTCCTCATTTTATTGGTGTTATTTGCATTGGCTGGATCATCTGCATAAAAAAAGTGGAGGCGGCCGAGAATATACTGAAATCGGTTACGACCCATCACCTTTCCAAAGAAAGGTGTGAGGATGATTGGGTCAGTTGTCCAGTAGGCAGGAATTTGGTTTTTCCTCACCACACCCATCAAGATAACCAGGGCCAAAAATAGGAACATCTCTGAAATAGTCACGGGATAGTCATACTGTTCGGAATGCCTGCTCGTGGTTCCTAGATGTTTACTTTCACGGCGCTGGGATTGTGAAAAAATATTAGTTTGTTCTACTATGCGCCCAACAAACGCCTCACCAAAGAACAAGTTGAAAAAATCCAAACGTGATGAACCTGCATTTACACCTGGAGCCGTGCAACCTGACCGCCACTCCTCAGTGAAAGGGTGAATGATGGGAGTAAAATTACTCCCATCTTCCCAGTTCCACGTGACACCACCGTCTCCAGCCACGTCACCATCGTCCCCTTCGTCAGGGTGGGGAGGTGAGGGTGGTGGGGGAGGTTGGGGAGGTGGAGAGCGGCGCCTCTCGTCACTCGCACTTCTCTTCCCTCTCCCTTTTCCTTTACCCTTTCCCTTCCCTTTCTTTCCTTTCCCCACATCCTGGGGCTGTGGGGAGGAAGTTTGGGAATATTCAGGGGCGAAAGAAGTGCTGGGGAGTGACTCAACCTCCTCTCCCCTAGGCCTACGAGCACCACGTGCTCGTGCTGCCTCCCTCACACCACTGGCCCCTTCACCCCGCACTACCCCCACACCACTCTCACTTTCACCCCGCGCTGCCGCCACAACACTTTCCCTTTCTCCCAGCAATCCCACCACACCACTTGCCACTTCCCCAGACAAAGTACTTTGACCATACCTTATGTGTTGTCTCGCACCACCTTCTGATCCTCGTGGTGATATTTTCTCTTTTCCCAACCATGCGGCGATATCATGTCCTAGGCCTCCGTCATCCTCATCGTCCTCATCCTCGTCCTCATCAGATTCGGCATGGAGAGATAGCTGTGCACGTGGTTGGGGAGCAGGCTGGCCTTCCCTTGCCTTACAGTATGTCACATACCGCGTTTTTCGGGGCGAAGGGACCTCCTCATCACTGCTACTTATTTCTTCCTCTGGCTGGACGTAATCGCGATCCACCACATCATCATCGAGTGGAGAATCACTGTCTCCAGTGAAGGCTTCCAGGACGGATGCGATTTCCTCCTCTGAGAGACCTTTCCTCGCCATGTCTGACCTGGGTCACTGCTAGCAGGTGAGTGACCGAGACAAGGGCGAGTGCGGGTCACGCGGGGTCTAGGACGCTGCCCGCCTGGCGGCAGGTAGGGGAGGCTTGGGTACCTGGGCGAAACGAAAATCTCGCGCAAATTTTGAAAATTGTGGAAATTATGAACCTTGCAATTGCAGGACGTTGAAGTACGTCCCCGGGATTAGCTGTGACAAAACGTGAGGACGTGGAAGTACGTCCCCGGGACGCCGCGGGTTAAAATGGTTGAGCTGTTTTGTGGCTTTGAGCAAAGGAAGAAAATTGAAGCAGTGCCGTTGTCAAGTGATATTATCCTCTCCAGAACTGTTGACATTTTTTGTAATATTTTGAAGCAAGTAATGGAGGAACTGGCAGCTACGCCATTTCCGTTCAGCATGCAACTGGATGAAACTACTGACGTCTCTCAGTGCGGCCAGCTCCTGGTTTTCATCCGCTGTATGCATGCTGATGTCATCAATGAAGAATTCCTATTTTGTCAGCCCCTTTTGGAAACTACAAAGGCCATCGACATCTTAGAAATGGTGAATAGTTTCTTTGCCAAGCAAAATTTTGACTGGAAGAAAAATCTTGGTACACTGCGCACAGACGGAGCACCTGCAATGCTTGGCAACACATCTGGTGCTGCTTCGGTGAAAAATGAAGCACCTCAGGTCGTTGTGACCCACTGTTGTTGTTGTTTTGTTTTTTTTACATCGGCATGCATTGGCATCAAAGACTCTGCTAACAATCCTGAAAGAAGTCTTGTCAACTGACATGAAAGTCGTCAACTTCATCAGAACCAGGGCTTCAATCCATCGTGTTTTCAAGAGGTTTTGTCGAGAAATGGGAGCAGAATATGAAGTTCTTCTCTACCACACAGAAGTTCGCTGGCTTTCCAGAGGACAAATCTTGAAGTGCTTGATTGAACTTCGGGCAGAAGTTTCATTTTTTTCTGAGAGAAAAGAATACCCACTCTCAGAACAGTTTGACAGGGAGGAGTTCATTCATGGCTTAGCTTACTTGGCATATATTTTTGGCCATATGAATAGGGTGATTCATTCCATTCAAGGTCCTGCAGTCACCATTATGAATGCTGCTGAAAGACTGCAAGCTCTTCTGGCCAAACTGCCACTGTGCAAGAGGGGATTGGAGGCAGACAACTGTGCAAACTTCCCAGTGTTTGAGGAAGTGCTTCTGCGGGATGGAATCAAGAGTGACAAAGCCGTGTCAATTTCTCTGTAGGCTGACGTCTGCAGACATCTTGAAACACTGCAGAATTCTTTCAAAGTTTGCTTCTGTTCAGATGACCTTAAAGTTGAAACATGGATTTGTAATCCTTTCCTTGCTGACATAGACTGTATCAGTGATGAAGATCTTGCCTAAGATGACCTCATCGACCTGAGGACAAAGGAAATGATACGAAATAGATTCAACTCAATGAATCTTGAAGAATTCTGGTGTTTGTTGAAATAAGCCTACCGTCGTCGGGCAATGCGAGCTATGGGTGCTCCGAGTTAGGGTTTTCAGCTCTTCTTTCTATCAAAATGAAAAGTCGAAATCAGTTCGATGTCATAGATGACATGTGTGTTGCCTTGTCAAAAACCACCCCACAATTTTATCTTATTCAAGCCAAACAACAACCTTCTCACTGAAATGAACTTTTGGGCAGAAATAAAGTTTTTTTTTGTTTATATTGGACAAGTTGGATGTATTTCGTTTTTTTCATCGAGTGGCCATTCATAAAAGAGAGTGAGAAACATAATTCTTTGTAAAGATTGTTTTAAACTTTGTACGTGTCATAATCTGTGTGAGGAAGTTTTCAGTAAAATAAAGTATATTCATTGTATGCAAAATGTTGTGTTTATGTGCTTGTGTGCATTTTTCTAGGGTAGGGGTCCATAGCCTTCACAAGATTCTCAAAGGGGTCCTTGACTCAAAAAAGGTTAAGAACCACTGATCTAATGGCTTTATTCTGAATTTTACCCAACCTCCTCAGAGCAACCACTCCACATCCACTCCAAATTGGGGAACAGTATTCGATCTGAGAATGCACATGACTTTTGTATATTGTAGCCAACTGCTCGTTAGTGAAGAATATACGAACTCTGTACAGAAGTCCCAATTCTTTAGAAGTATTGGTGGTAATTAGACTGTGCAAAAAATGTACCCTGAAAGTAATACAAGTATATGCACCAACTTCTCAAGGTTCAAATGAAGAAACAGAAACATTCTATGACGATATCTTCCAGATTATGGAAGAAGAAAAGACCACATACACTATACTTATGGGAGACTTCAATGCAAAAGTTGGGAAATCAAAAAATGGAGAATCATGAATGGGAAAAATTGAAGTGGGAGAAAGGAACAAAAGAGAAGAAATGCTGATCAACTTTGCTGAAATATATAACATAAGAATACTGAGCACATTCTTTCACAAAATAACAGGGAGAAACTGGACCTGAAGAAGCCCAAATGGAGAAACAGAGAATGAAGTCGACTTCATTATAGTTGATAAGAATAACAATATCACAAATGTCACAGTTATCAACAAAGTAAATATAGAAAGTGACCATAGAATGGTGAGTTATACAGCCAGACTCAATTTCAGAGGTGAAAGAAAGAAGATGATTAAAGGTAAAAAGATGTGCCTAATAAATGAAAACGAAAACAAAGCAGCAGCCTTTCAGTCGGAAACGAGGAACAGATTTGAGGCTCTAAGACTTTACGTAGAACCTTCCTCCATTATCAGTTCGTAGAGATGTTGCATCTTTAGCATTATTTTACCGATATTTTTACCGTAAGTGCTCTGACGAACAGGCTTCAAGTGTGCCTCCCCTTCACATTTTCTCCCGAAGTACGCGGGCAGCCGGGGGGGCCCATGAACTTACACTTTTTCCCCCGCAATGCAAAACCTCTGCTCATCAAAATTAATTTATCCCCAGAACTTCTACTCTCTGGAATTCACTTCCTGGGAGTTGCTTCCAACAAACGTTTAATCCACTTTAATTTAAATCCAGTTGTTATAAATATTTTATAAATGGAGGATGCCTTTAGGCACATGGACTTTTTTTTTATTATTGTCTTTGTTTTTCATTCCTCTATTCATTGTTTCTTAAAATCTATATATATATATATATATATATATATATATATATATATATATATATATATTAAGTCAAAGATATTATAGAAGTTATAAAAGAACAGAAATGTAGGTGGGTAGTCCATATAGCAAGAATAAGAGAAAACCGATGGAGCAAGATTCTGACTGACTGGACACCAAGAGATTGTAAGCGTGGCAGAATAAGGCCAGACAGGAGATGGAGAGATGAGATAGAGAAATTTGCGGGGAAAACGTGGCAAAAATTGGCTCAGTCAAGGAATTCGTGGAAAAGGTTGAGGGAGGCCTTTGTTCAGCAGTGGACTAGTTTTGGCTGATGATGATTATATATATTTATATATATATATATATATATATATATATATATATATATATATATATATTTAAGTCAAGGTGTGTATGTGTCTGTCTGTGAGTTTGTTCGTTTCTTTCACGAGAATTGTACAGGATACCAGACGGCGAGAAATTGTCAGAAACCACGACACGCGAAAATGTTTGTCTGTGCGTTTGTTCGTTTCTTTCACGAGAAGGGTAGTAGATATCGACCGACCCAATTTGCAGGTCGGGGTAAGTGCAAGGAATGTCAGAAATATACCAAACTAAAATTGTGGCGATCGCACGGGACGCGACGGCGATATATATTACGATATATTATCGTAAATACGCGAAAATAATATTTTCTAATTCTTGGTCAGAATTAGTGATTGTGGGATCAATAATGCTAAAAAAATAAAAAAGCAGTCTTTCCAAGCATTTTGTGATGGAAAGGCTAATAGTCTGTCCGGCAAATATTTACTGGCAAGCACTAGTCTATTATCAGAGAGAGAGAGAGAGAGAGAGAGAGAGAGAGAGAGACTTATGTCATAGGAACATAAAAATAATTTATATATGATAGGTAGAAGGTTCCAAGCAAATGAAAGTAGGAATAAAAATATACGGTGGAAATGAAAATGTGAAAACCTCTGGTCTGAAAAAAGTTGACTTTAGTTAGGGATGTGCGATGTGTCTCTGGTTGTTCAGTATATTCACAGACGTGCTAGTGAGTGAAGCAGATGCTGAGACTGTGGAAAGAGGGTCAAGTTTCTATAAGGGATGCCGGCAGAATGGAAGTCTGGTAGGAAAGCCAGTTGATTTCTGCAGATAACACAACTATGACAAAGGTTCTAAAAACAAATTTATGTTGTTGGTATTTACACTTAGGAGAGCGAGTGCAATGAAATTATTAAAAGGAAAAGTGGAATAAATTGGGTTTTGATAGGAAGAAACGACACGGCATGAAAAGAAATGAGAACGTAGCTAAGTGAAGATGACTTGCAAATAATGTTGATATTTCAGCCCGATATAAAGGACAGAAATATCAAGAACTTGAGCAAAGGGAGAGATACTCGTTAAGTGTTTGCTTTGAGGAAGATGGGTGGGTATGCTTTGAGGTTAAATAGTGTAAATTACTGCATGCGGTATATGAGAGACACAAGTTCTATTTTCAAAGAGAGGAAATGTAGAAAATGTTATTTATAAACATAATATATTCGATGAGACGGCTTGCCAGAGACAAACACCATTAAGTTAAAGAGATGCAGGCTATATAATTAGACGCAGTTTAAGAGAAGGAGCTAAAATGCTAAAGCAAGAAAAAAGTATGAGAGATTAATAAACGACGTACAGAACAGAAGCAGAGAGACTGATAATTGGACGAAGGCAGCAATGAAAGGCGAGGGTGTAGTGAGAGACTCTGAATCACAGAGGCATGAACATCGTCAATGGTGGGAATTGTGTATGGAACAAAGCAAATTGGATCCAAGCGGCAAACGGGAGACGACAGCTTGTCAATGATCTATAACAAGCGATGATCAAGTGGTCGGGGAAATTTGGGCCGCACTGAGGTAGTTTAATTTAATTTTGGTTTCGACCATTATATATATATATATATATATATATATATATATATATATATATATATATATGTACAGAGTGTAACGCGATGTATGACAAAAACTTACACCAATGATCTATCATGCAATTTTAAGTATATTTTGTTCTATAACATATACTCTCTGCAACCCCAGTTCAGTACCCAGCGTTTGGCTGTTTAAGTGTAAAAGTTTCGTGGCTAGGATGTGCCATTGGGTGGGAGCTTCGCAGGGCGACAGGAGACGAGTATTATTAGCTTATCCTGTACTGTACATAGAAATCCCATATGCTATCACTACAAACGAGTTTTAAGAAGAAACTTTACGTAGTCTATTAATTCTTTAACATCGTCATGCATTTCTGCATTTCTTTTGCACAAATCGACTGTAAATTATGGATTAAATTCAAATTTTATGGCTTGTGAGGGAGTAGGGAGGGAGGAGGGGCTGGTGTGTTGTTGCCAGTTATTTAGTTTGTAGGATATTTCTACCAGCATTATCATAACACCCACAGCTCATTCAGTGGAAAAACGTTATTGTAAAGGGAGATTAGCCTCACTTTAAGTCAGGAAGAATATTATTTATTACAATAATTATTCTGCTGCAAGTAAACGTGGCGCCATTGGGTATCTCCACCTGTATTTCTCTCTGCAACACTGGCATTATCATTGCAGAATCCGTAAAAATAGACAATATCTACGTTTTCTTCATTGCTGTACGTACGTGGCATGCTGTATCATGAACAAGTGAAGCTGAGCTCAGTGAACAGCTGCACGCGGAGTACAGTATTTGAAGTGTGTGCCTTGCATGCAAATTTTCCCGTTCAAATGACAGTGGATGCAGGGCTGCCAAGCCCTTATCATCAATCACGTTAGTTTAGTCATGAAAACCTGCTAGGATATCGCTAGATAGTAAACATTGCAAAACATCGCTAGAAAATACGATGAAATCTCTAGATCAGTGGTTCTTAACCTTTTTTGAGTCAAGGACTCCTTTGAGAATCTGGTGAAGACTATGGACCCCTACCCTAGAAAAATGCACACAAGCACATAAACACATTTTGCATACAATGAATATACTTAATTTTACTGAAAACTACCTCATACAGTGTATGGCACATACAAAGTATAAAACAATCTTTACAAAGAATTATGTTTCTCACTCTCTTTTATGAATGGCCACTCGATGAACAAAACGAAATACATCCAACTTGTGCAATATAAACAAAACAAAACTTTAATTCTGCCCAAAAGTTCATTTCAGTGAGAAGGTTGTTGTTTGGCTTGAATAAGACAAAATTGTGGGGTGGTTTTTGACAAGGCAACACACATGTCATCTATGACATCGAACTGATTTCGACTTTTCATTTTGATAGAAAGAAGCGCGGAAAACCCTAACTCAGAGCTCCCATAGCTCGCATTGCCCGACAAACACCAGAATTCTTCAAGACTCATCGAGTTGAATTTATTTCGTATCATTTCCTTTGTCCTCAGGTCGATGAGGTCATCTTAGGCAAGGTCTTCATCACTGATACAGTCTATGTCAGCAAGGAAAGGATTACAAATCCATGTTTCATCTTTAAGGTCACCTGAACGGAAGCAACCTTTGAAAGAATTCTGCAATGTTTCAAGATGTCTGCAGACTTCAGCCTGCAGAGAAACTGACACGGCTTTGTCACTCGATTCCATCCTGCAGAAGCACTTCCTCAAACACTGGGAAGTTTGCACGGTTGTCTGCCTCCAATCCCCTCTTCCACAGAGGCAGCTTGGCCAGAAGAGCTTGCAGTCTTTCAGCAGCATTCATAATGGTGACTGCAGGACCTTGAATGGAATGAATCACCCCATTTATATGGCCAAAAATATATGCCAAGTAAGCTAAGCCATGAATGAACTCCTCCCTGTCAAACTTCTGAAAGTGGGCATTCTTTTCTCTCAAAAAAAGTGAAACTTTTGCCCGAAGTTCAATCAAGCACTTCAAGATTTGTCCTCTGGAAAGCCAGCGAACTTCTGTGTGGTAGAGAAGAACTTCATATTCTGCTCCCATTTCTCGACAAAACCTCTTGAAAACACGATGGTTTGAAGCCCTGGTTCTGATGAAGTTGACGACTTTCACGTCAGTCTACAAGACTTCTTTCAGGATTGTTAGCAGAGTCTTTGATGCCAATGCATGCTGATGTAAAAAAAAAAAAAAAAAAAAAAAAACAGTGGGTCACAATGACCTGAGGTGCTTCTTTTTTCACCAAAGCAGCAAAACCAGATATTGCCAAGCATTGCAGGTGCTCTGTCTGTGTGCAGTGTACCAAGATTTTTCTTCCAGTCAAAGTTTTGCTTGGCAAAGAAACTATTCACCATTTCTAAGATGTCGATGGCCTTTGCAGTTTCCAAAAGGGGCTGACAAAATAGGAATTCTTCATTGATGACATCAGCATGCATACAGCGGATGAAAACCAGAGGCTGGCCGCACTGAGAGACGTCAGTAGTTTCATCCAGTTGCATGCTGAACGGAAATGGCGTAGCTGCCAGTTCCTCCATTACATGCTTCAAAATATTACAAAAAATGTCAACAGTTCTGGAGAGGATGACATCACTTGACAACAGCACTGCTTCAATTTTCTTCCTCTGCTCAAAGCCACAAAACAGCTCAACCATTTTAACCCCTTAACCACGGGGCGTCACTTTCGTGACGCTTGGGAGCAAGGGATCATACCGCGGGGCGTCGCTTTTGTGATTCTGTATTATTTTGAATTCACCCGGGCTTCCAAGTGGGGGCTTGTATCATCTATCAGTACTGCCAATGTCCAACACTAGTCAGCACTCCTAATCTCATCTGTACTCCCATCCATTGTTGACAATTTAGCCATTTCTCCCCGTTCTTGACTCCCCTCCCTACCCCCCCTCCATTACCCTATCCTCTCGCCTGCCCGGCCATGCTACGCTAAGTAAATCTTCCCTGGAATTTTTCACTGATTTCATCCATTGAATTAAGCCCTATGTCGTATTCTTATACCAAATAATATATACAAGAAAGAAATAAGGTAAGTGAGAGTGCCATACACCTGGAATTGGCTAATTATCACCTGACAACACCTCACGTGCACTCGTTCGCTAATTTTCGCTGTTTTTTTCCCCTTGAAATATGCCCTATAATCTATTTTTGTAATAAATATACATGTAAGGAGGGAAGGGAGAAGCCTAAGTGATATTTACATTCACCTGGAACTACCTAATTTATAATGTATTGTCTAGATTTCCTGCCAATCATATCAATGCTACACAAAGCTGTTTCAAGATTTAACATTGGTAGCTCTGATTATATATCTCCTAAGTAGGCCTCTAATCTATTTTCGTAATAAATATACATGTAAGGAGGGAAGGGAGAAGCCTAAGTGATATTTACATTCACTTGGAACTACCAAATTTATAATGTATTGTCTAGATTTCCTGCCAATCATATCAGTGCTAGACTTAGCTGTTTCAAGAAGTAATATTGGTAACTCTGAATAACCCCTAAACTGGCCTCCAGGCTAGCTCTGCGTTATCAGTTTACTCTCATCTTCCGAAGTGAGGGGACGTATGTTTCTTCTTGCTGACTTCAAGGCCTTTTTTCACCCCCATGCAAATGGCTCTGTGACCTTTACCCCCTACTAAACCTCGTGTGGAAAGAGGTAAAGGGCTGACAATTGATAAAAGAGTGACTACGATCTTTCCATTGAGTAAAACAGTGCAAGTGGAATTGTAAATAATGTGTAAATAATGTGTAAACAGCAAGTGAAAGTAATGAATGTAAATATACGTGAACAATGGAAAATAGTTTGATAAGTTATTTCAAGTGACAGTGCACAACACAGAGTAAATAAAATAGAAATGTAAATAACGTAAATAAAATAGAGAACGTAAATAGAAATGTAAATGAGTAGTATTATAAGAATACGAGTATATACCCTAGGAGTAATGAAAGTGAAAGTTTCACTCTAGCATGTCTGAATGCTATGAGTTATGAGAGTGAAGATGAAAGTGACATTCACTCTCAATGCCAGTATACAGGACGAGAAAGTGAATGCTACGTATTTTACTGAAAGAAATTGAATCTCTACAGTGACAATAAACTAATACTACTGAAGGAAACTTATGGATAAAGACTGTATATATATATAAGTGTTATATAGTAATAGAAATATAAAGTGTGAGGGGTTTTATGAATAATAAATGACAAAGTAACAAAAGCGAACTAGTGCCAGTGCGACGATCAGACGCGCTCGTAATTTCCATTGCTTTCACAGTGTTTTTTTTTTTAGTATGGATCCCAAACTACTTGAAAATTGTAGAATGGTGTTTATAGTGTTTGTATCTGGCTGTGGTAATCATATTACGGGTTGTCGGGAAGTGTAAAGTGGAGACTTCGTTACCCTACTTCAGAGGTCTCCACAAGTCCTACGGTAACGGACAAAGGCTCAACAGTCATTCCAGTAGAAAGCTGAAGGTATGTGCCATAAGCATATGTAATTTTATTATTCTAGGACTCATAACTGATTTTTGGCAAATATTTTTTGAGAGTCAGTCGGAGCCCAAATAACCCCGCGGCACACGCAAGTCATTGGTAAACAAGCCCGCGGTGTAGGGGTTAAAGGGCACATGGCTTTACCAAGGTTTCTCCAATCGTATGTGGCATATTTTCTCAACAGTGCAATAAGCAGCCTTGTAGGATACTTCAAGGCAAGGCTTTTGTGTTGGGGTAAATCCAAGTTTTGGTAATGTTCCATCTTTCTCAAATTGAGCCTTCTTCGCACGAAAAAGATCAACATTGTCCGACGTATTTTCAGGATGGACAGACGTGAGGTGCTCCTTTCAATGGTAAACATGGGCCACCAGAAACACTTAGCTGCCAGCACTATAAGCAGTGGCAGGGTACATTTTCTTAAATCCTTTCAATGAGAAACCATTGTAGAAGTCAAAACCTGACTATGATGACGATTATGTTACCTGACCTGGCGCTTTTTCGGTAATTCGTAGACAAATATTTTGCTTGGTTGAAAACTAGTGCTGCCAAACGGCATCACGCAATATCACTAAATTATTCTCAATTGTTCTGACCTTCATGGACCCCCTGTGTCGGCATGTTGAGAATCCTCATGCAAACTCGGGCTCGTGTGTCCGCTGACACAACCTCGAACTGCACACGGGTCCTCAACCTGTGCCTTAACCTAGTGCCTATATTAATATCGGGGAGCTGAGAATCCTTGTGCAAACTCGGGCTCGTGTGTCCGCAGACACAGCATCGAGTCGCCTGTGCGGGGTTCTCTCTCGAACTTCCCCCTTAACCTACAGTACTTATATTAATATCGGGGATCTGAGAATCCTTATGCAAACTCGGGCTCGTGTGTCTGCAGACACAGCCTCAAGTCGCCTCTGCGGAGTTCTCAAACTTCCCCCCTTAAACTACGGAACACATGTATACATGCATGTACAGGCCCTGGATATACTGTGTCCTGTGGGGCCAACAAGTGAGACGTCAGGTCTACACTTTTAACTGGGAACCAGGATGGTCCTTGGATTACTCAAATCTCTGAGGACGCCTATCTTATTTAACCCAGCATACAACAGTTGCTGGTTAGTAAGCAGTTAGTAGGTGAGACATCAGGTCTACACCCACATTACCACTGCCCTGTCTCTCAACTGACTCAGAGATTACAGGTGTGGTTTCAAATGGCACAGGAAGGACATGTTCCTGAATAGTGGTACTCTGACACACACTGCAGGAATGCACAAAACTATATATGTCTCGTCCCATACCTGGCAAGAAAAAATTAAGTTAGGATATGGACAAGGGTCGTGCTTTTGGAAATATGACCTCCTGAAGTTGAATAATGACCCCATTGTATCACTGCTAGGAGGTACTTGGCAGGAACAACAAACTGCGCTCGAACCTCTCCCTCGGGTGTTTGTGACTCATGGTAGAGCCGTCCTTGTTTGTGAAGGAACTTGGCTCGACCTCCCCGTGAATACTTAATCACTCAACCCTTTTGTTTGTTCCGCACGGCAGCAAGTGTCGGGTCAGAATATTGTTCTTGAACAACAAGTTGGCTACACATCAGATCTTGCGGCGATTCGATGGTCACTGGGGTGACAGTCTGGAGCCTCAGCCATGGCTCATGTTACTGCAGCAGCCGAAGTCTGAGTAGCGTCATGTTTGGTGCAACTATCCTTGACACCGGGAATGTTGCTTATAATAAGGTCAAATAAGGGTTCTGGCATGACAACTGCGAGTGTCGTACCAGTATAAAATGGAGATGCCACCTGGATACATGCCCCAGGGAACAATCTCACTGATCCATCAATAAGGTTTGCATGGATCTGTCGACCTGTGTACTGCTCAGGCTGAACTAAACTCTGCTTGACAGAGCAACCTGAGGAACCATTATCTCTCAGGACCTTCACAGGGATGCCTTCCACAAACCCTGGCTGAACAAGGAAGGTACTGTCACCTGTGGGAGGGCCTGTGGAGGAAGCAGCTAGCCACTCATGAGGCTGCTGAACTGATGCGGCAAACATAGTGCCCTGAGACTCAGAAACTTGAGAGGTCGTACTCACTGCCTGTAGAGATGGAACATTGGCCATCTGTGGAGGGGTGTTCACTGTCGCTGTGGGACTAGAGAACTGTGGGGGAGTACCCATACTGGTAGGGACGTGACCATCATGCTGCTGCTGAGGAATGAAGGCTGCGTTTGCTTCCTGCCTCTTTTGAGCTGGTGGTGAAAAAGTTTGTCCCGACGGTCGGTTGCGTGGCTGATACTGCTGCTGGTTAGGGTACTTGTTGTACCTCTTCCACTCAGGTTTCTGAGTGTTTTGCCCCTGGTCCTTCCACTGCGGTTTTGGACCTTGGCCATTATTCTGAGAATGGCCTTGTTGGTGGGGTTCAATCTGAGACAGTTTCCCAGATTTATCAGCTTTTCTGCTGTTCCAGGTGTGCTGCTTGCGAGTTTGATACCCGTATGCAGTAAAATATGCGTCAGCCTTTTCTACTATTTGGCGGATCTTAAGTTGTGCTATGAGCTCAGCAGGCCACGACCTCTCTAGCTGTGTACGCAGCATAAGGTCAATTATCCCTTCACGCATGGAAGGAGTTTCATCTTTCTCCATCTACTCATTTAAGTAAGCAGTGAGACGGTCAAGGAACTGAACAGCTGTCTCCTTGTCTTGGAGACGAGCTTGCATGAACTGAACTTTGGCGTCGTCTACTGTGAGGCCATACGCCTTAATGAGTGCAGCTTTCATCATCTCATACGTGAGATTGTCTCCACGAATTCTGTGGAGAATATCGAGGGCAGGGCCCTCAAATAAACTAAGAAATTGGAGCCGCTTAGCTGCCTCATCCAGTTGATACATGTCTGCCATGTCCTCAAAACGAGCTATGTACGGCTCGATTCGCTCGCCTTCCTTTTATGAAGGAAGCTTGATGCGTGGGGTCACCAGGACATGTGCAGGGAGAACGCTCGTGGAGCTTGAACCAACTGCACCAGATGTGTATGAAGCCAAGTTCATGTTTTTCGCATGCTTCTCGCTCGGCACGTCGTGTTCTCGTTCTCTCTCACTTTGTTCACGCTCATATTCGCGTTGTTCTTGCTCTTGTTCGTGCTCCCTTTCACGTTGTTCACGCTCGCGTTCATGTTGTTGTCGCTCTTGTTCCAACTCAATCTCACGCTGTTTCTGCTCGTGTTTGCGCTGTTCTCGCTCGTATTCGCGCTCCTTTTCGCGTTCCTCATGCTGAATTCGACGCTCTTCACATGCATCACTCTCGCGCTGCTGTTCATAATTAAACTGAGAGAGGACGAACTCTTTGATTTCAGTTGGGTCCGTAAGACCCATATCTTTGGCTTCCTGTACATAGATGCTGGTCGATATAGCGCTAATTTACTAAGGAAACCAAAACTGAGTACTGACTGCTTCGCAAATGAATGCTAATAACACAAGTAAAGAATACAGACACAAGCTAGTGGTGACCAGTCTTATCTAGTTAACTGGCAAAAATAAAGCAAAAATGCAAATGACTGGGAAGAATCAATAATTAACGCAATGGGTACGGCGACTTCCCAGGAGCGAATAAAATCGTCTGGCGTTACCAAGAATAAAGTACTAGAGTTAAGTACTCTGTGGATTAATAAAGCAAAAATTCACTTACTAAATTAACGGTAAACACCAGTAAACTTGTGCCTATAAACTTTAATGATAAATACCTAAATATGAACGAGTGAGTATTATCTCGTGAATAGCTTTAGAGCTAAGAGTTAATATCCTGGCGAGGTCGCCAATTTTCACGGGGTTTTTAAAATAAAGATGCAAAATTAAAAGATAATGTCCAATAATACTGAACAGCAGGAACAAGAATTGTCTTGCTAAATCAAGCAATGATTACTTTACACTGGCTTGCTTCGCACGATTCTCTAAGAACGATAATTTATAAACTTTCTCAACAGTACACAGCAGAGACTAATTACTCAATTGCTGTTTATTAGTACTGTTAGCCTCTGGAGAAAGTTACTTCACCCCTGACAATAAATAACTAATACTATTAATAATATCAGGTTCTTGCTGATGCGTAACTCGTAGGAGGCACAACGGATTTTAAGCTTAATACAACAAGACTGGCCTAAGTACCAGTTATGAATGGCAAAATGTTTATGCAAGCTAGGAGGTATAAGGGAAATAAGCTTAATTGTGGAGAAATGAAACACGAATTTACATTACATTAAGCTCAAGAAAAAGAACTGTTAAATTTATTGATTACAAAGATATAAATTTAACGTTACATTTCAAATGAATTCATATAAAGAGATCGTACTCACTCACTCACTCAAAAGCTAAATTTTTACGCCTAGCAAAAGCACCTTAACTAAACTCTTAAGTCTAGGAAAACGAAAAGGAAATACTGGTCAATGAATGTAGTGTATCACCAAAGAAGGGTGGGAGCCTGGAGAACTGTAGTCTAGTGGAGTCTGTGTGCTAGCTGACCTCTCACTCTCTCACTGCTGGAGCACAGAACCTCACTCCGTCACGACAGACACTTGACTGAATTCAAATACGATGTATGGGTAATGGACTGGCCAGTGGAAAAAGGCATGGCTATTGGTTGAGGCAAGCAGGGGTAAACAATAAAGAAACAATAGTATCGCTCAGTAGAGCACTGAATGATGTGCATTAGCTCGGTCACTTTTGAAACAGTGACGAATGTTTTGAAAAGTATACCACTGAAATGGAGAGAGAAACGGTTAACTGAGCGATACACAGTGAGTTTTCCACTAATAGTTCGTGGTTTCTCACAAAAGGAAAATGTCGCGAATTTGATTCGTGACAGGGGTTATGGAAGAAACAGACAAGACAGACCATAGGACCAGGGAATCCATGTACAAGCCTGATGCCGTCAATTATTATAACATCAACAGGCAACTCATCGACAAATTGGACATACAGATAGGTGAGATTTATTGTCTCTGGAAATCCTGCTGCTGGTACAAGATGTTCTTACACCTTCTTGGTACTGAAATTCTGAGCAGCTTATTCTTTACAAGGAGGTGGTGGGGAAGGGTAGGTCTCTACACAAGTATGAGAAAGATCTGGCACCAACTCCTTGAAAAGTATACAGGTGTTCAGGTTGCAGGTTCAAGGAGGCCAGGGTCAGGTTGCTGACAGGTTGGTGAGTGCCAATTACCTATCTCGTCACTGTCTAGTGCACCTAGGCAAAACTCCTGCAGACCGCTTGGCTTGCAGGAGATGCCGCGTCTGCGCAATGACAAAACATCTAGACGAAGCAAGAAAGGAATCTTATTACGAGTGTAATGAGTGCAAGATCGCACTTTGCCCTGAGTGTTTCTTCGACTATCACCAATACCAAGACTACTGAGCACAGGTGTGTGGGAGACTGTAAATAAGGAGGAAATTTTGTGAGTGTGCTGTGTGTTTTATGCATAAGTTATAAGTGCAATGGTGATTTGTTACGTTGAACAAGTGAATAATTATAGTTACCCGAGCACCTAAAGAAGGAGAACCCCAAGTTGCACTTGAAGAAAATCGTTTTCTTGGGTAGTATTTTTGTATATTTTGTGGCATTTGGCAGTATTATGAAAAATATGTGATATGCTTTACAAATGCTATATCAATTTTAAGTAGAATAAGTGCTATTGAAAATAAGTCATAAGGTAAGTATTAGTCCTAAGCCAAAGGAATGTGCCTAAGAAAATAAAGTGCGGTACAAGTGTCTATCTCAGGATGTATCATAATTTTAAATATATAATTTTCATTACATTAATGCATGCTACCTGCTGAAGAAAGAGTAATGGAAAAGCAAAGTGTTATGTGCAAAGTTGGTTGAAAAGTATGGGAAAATGAGTAAGTATTTTTTCAGCATTTTTTATTACATCTGTGAGAGTTATTCCACACACTGACGAGGCAAGGTAGCAGTCTGTAATGGCCGGAAAAACAAAGAGGAGCTACATGTACAGGATGATGATTCAAAACCATAGCTATGGGTAGAGAAATGTTGAAGCTTGTGTATGAAAGTGAACACAGTGTTGGGCAGCGTTGCAAACACTCCTCAGTGCTCACTCAGGCAGTGCTACCAAAGGCTTGCCAGGCTGCTCACCACTGGACCCAAGCCGTGGCCAGGTGCACCACCTTGGAAGCAGTCCCGTTATCTATGGAAAGTCACTCATCTTCATCAGCTCCCTACTCATCAGCAGGACCACCTACAGACCTGGGGATGGTTGCATTTGCAAGATGAAGAGTTGGTGAGTAATATGGTCGTAAATTCAGTTCCCTTATTTTTACAGTTTCTGAGATACGAAGGTTAGTAGTAAGGTTACTTTCTTTTCTTTTTCCATACTGAAGTGAGGCCCAGGCTGATTTTAGCCCGGCGTTCATGAGTTAAAAGGCACAGGCTTCGTGATCAGGGTCAAGGTCGTCCACTGTATAAAGGTCCGATAAAATCAGTCATCAAAAAATATTTCAGAGTTCATAATGATCCTATAAGGCCGAGCCACTCTTTATGTCCAAAAAATACTTGCACAGCAAAACACCTCGTCACATGCATGATGTTACCTACATGGCCGGCAGTTTCGTTTGCTTGCTGAAGGGCGTAAGGCATAAACCATATTGTGTAATCCACATAATAAATGGTTACAACGAAACAAGATGATTAAAGTGTAGCTGATGACCAGATAAAAAAGTGACACTATGACCAAAGGATATAGTAAAAAGTAGTTGTATGGTGTTATGGAAGGAATATTTTGGGAGCAGGAGAGCATAGGTTCATTTGGGCAAAGATTTTACTGGACACGGAAATTTGAATGTGATTCTTGTTCATGCCAGATCATGTCCTGACCTACATACCAGATCAGGCAAAAAATAAAAGATGCGCGTGTCATACTAATCCTTCTTCATTTTGCCCATCATATCCATGAACTGTTATTCCTCACTTATATGTATACTGCATTTAACAAAAAGAACTATGTGTCTGACATCACACCAGCATTATTGTTCCAAATGGAGAATAGCATTTAAAGATGGCATAGGTTCATTTAAAAAGGAAATTACTGAATCTTTTCAGTATGAAATATTTTCTTGTATATATAATTAGTTACAGTATTAATTAATGACTTCCTAATTTTTAAAGCTAATATCTGCAGTGATTACTTTTGAAGTACAGTATTTGCAAAGTAGCTACGACCTTCACAAGGTCAGTATGGAAATACTATCTATCTGTCTATTGCCAGACGCCTCAATCCCGTTTGGGGTGGCCACAAACAAATCGCCTCCAAGTCGCCCTGTACCCCGCCATTTCACTGCCCTGCTCCCAACTCACACCCCCCTCTCTCATATACCTCTCCACCCCATCCCTCCATCTCATCCTCGGCCTCCCCCTCCCTCTTCCCCCCTCCACCTCACTCACATACACTCTCTTCGTCAGTCTTTCACCCTCCATCCTCTCCACATGGCCAAACCACCTCAGTGTGTTCCTCATAACGCTTCCTATCACATCCACATCCACACCACAACGCTCCTTTATATCCTCATTCGTCAGCCTGTCTCTCCATGTGACTCCACATGCTCCTCTTAAATAACTCATTTCCACTGCTCTCACTTTTGACTTGTGTCCTTCCAACAACGTCCAAGCTTCACTTCCGTACGTTAGAGTTGGTATCACAATACTGTCATGTATTAACTTTTTCACTTCCATGCTCACTTCCCTGTTTCTTATCACTGCTTTCATAGAACCAGCAACCTTTCTTCTCTGCTGCACCCTTTCAAGCACTTCACCCTCCAAACCTCCATCTTTACTCATCACACTACCCAAGTACTTAAACGTACTCACATTTTCCAATTCCTCACCATCCAACCTCGCTGTACATTCACTGACTTCACCTCTCTCAAAGACCATCACTTTACTCTTCCCTACATTCACCTTTAGATTCCGTTTCTTACACACTCTCTCAAACTCATCCACCAAGCCTTGCAGCTCCCCTTCATCTTCACTCAACAACACAGTATCATCTGCAAACAACAGTACAGGGAGTTTCCAAACACTATCCTCTCTCACCAGGGCCACTCCTACATCCACTACCCTACCCTGTACCTCTTTTATTACCCCATCCATGTACAGATTGAACAACCATGGAGACATGACACATCCCTGTTTCAAACCAACTTTCAAAGAGAAAAATTCACTTAGTTCAACATCCACACGCACTGCAGCCTTTATACCATCGTACTTACTCTTCACAGCATTCAACAACTTCCCATCTACTCCATATATTCTTAACACTTTCCACAATCCTTGTCTATCCACCCTGTCATATGCTTTCTCTAAATCCATGAAAGCCGCATGCAACTTCTTTCCCTTCTCTAGAAACTTTTCCACTAACGATCTAAGAATGAATATCTGATCTACACAACCTCTTCCTTTCCTAAAGCCTCCCTGTTCTTCTCCAATAATTTCTCTGTTCTTTCTCTAACTCTGTCAATAAGTATCCTACCATACACTTTTCCTATTATACTAAAAAGACAAATGCTCCTATGATTACCACACACTTCTTTTTCCCCTTTTCCTTTGTACAAGGGAATAATTATACCTGACTTGCAATCCTCCGGGACTCTACCTTCCTCCCAGGCCAATCTGCACATCTTCCACATCCATTATACTACTATCTCTCCCCCATGCTTCAGCATTTCACCACACACTCCATCAATTCCTGGGGCTTTCCCTGATTTAACTTTCTTCATTGCTTCCACAATTTCTATCCTACTGATTTCTTCCTGTCTTCTCACCTCCCTCCTTCTCCCAGCCATTCCCCAGCCACTTATACTCGCATTACTTCCATCCTCTACGTTCAACAATTCCTTAAAGTGTTCTGTCCATCTGCTCACTTTTTCTCCCTTCTCCACTAGTAATCTACCATTTTTATCTTTCACTCCCCTGCTAACTTCACTTCCACCCTGTCTTACTCTTTTCACCTCTCTCCAGAACATTTTCTTACAGTCCCTCCACTTTACACTCAAATTCCTTCCAAATTCCTCATCCACTCTCTCCATACTCTCTCTTACAAATCTTTTCACCTCCCTCTTTCTTTCTACATATAACTCCCTCTTCCACCTCTCAAGTTCTTCCACGCCCCTATTTCTCATCCATTCATTGTATGCTTTTTTCTTTTGTGCCACAGCCTGTATCACCTCTTCAGTCCACCACGCTGTTCCTTGCACCCCCCCTCCGTCTTCTCTTCCTTCCACACACCACATCACATGCTGCACATATTTCCTCTGTAAATATCCTACACACACCTTCCACGTCTCCCATCTGCTCCAATTCATATTTGCCCAATCGTTCTTTCACTTCTCTCTTATACTCTGTCTTTTTCTCATCCTCTTGTAACCTTTCCACTCTCCTTGCAACTACTCCTTCCTCTCGTCTTTCCCTTCTTCTATTCCTCCATCTTACTTGAACTCTAATTCTGGCCACCACCAAGTAGTGGTCAGAAAGTCCACTCCCCCAACCTCTATACACTCTTGCATCCTTTACACATCTTCGCATCCTTTCATCCACACACACATAATCAATCATTGCCTTCCTTTCATTCAGTTCACCACCCACCCTTCTCATCACTCTCCATGTATACCTGTGGATCATTTTATGCCTGAAGAGGGTATTGGCTATCACCAACCCCTTCCCAGCAAAAATATCCACTAACGCACTCCCATTCTCATCTATCTCAGCAGGCACACCCCACTCACCAACTATTCCATCCACCTTCACATTCCCAACTTTACCATTCATATCACCAATCAAAAACACTCTCTCATTCCTTCCAAACTTTTCCATGCACATTTCTACATTTGTCCAGAACTCTTCTCTCTCTCTTCTAGCACGATCTTGCGTTGGTGCATACATACACACAATCGCCCACATTTGTATTCCAACTTTCAACTTTACCCACACAATCCTTGACCCAACTGATCCATACTGTCTTATGCTCCTCTTCCATCTTTTACTCACAACTATACATACTCCTTCCTTCGCCCTCTCATTCTCACCTACTCCTGCACATATACCCCATCCATACTCCCATTCTCTCACACTTTCTCCTCTCCATTTTGTTTCAGTTATTCCACATACATCCACTGTCGCACCCTCAAGCACCTGGACAATCTCTCTCTCTTTCACCTCATCATTCGCTCCCCTTACATTCCAAGTTCCAATTACCATGTCCTTTGTCCGGTCCTTGGTCGTCATCGTTTGGTCAGTCCTTGTCCGAGGCTTATTGTTTGTTTTTTAGTTAGTTGTTTTCCAGGGAGGGGCACTAACCCTCCGCCAACCCTTTTAGTCGCCTTTTACGACAAGCAGGGAATACCGCTATAATTAATTCTTAGTACTACAGAGCATTATTAATAATAACCCAGTGTTGCTGGTATTTTGTTGGAAGGGTACTTAGCGTACTGCCCACTGGCTATCAATTCATAGTCTCTAAGCTCATAGAACCAAGCCTTGCTCCCCCCTTGAAAAATTATTATTCTTTGGGTCATGAGTATATCTGTGGAGTTTGATCTTCCTTGGGTTCGGATCATGAGTGTAGGCGTGAAATTTTACTTCCTTGGGTTCTTCAGGTCACAAGTATACTAGCAGCTGCATTCCTACTGTACTTTGAGAGGCCCTCCAATATTTTTTCCCCATCAGCCACTTCCCTGATACCTACAGGCTATAGCACGCTCCCGAGTCAGTCACTCAACATCACCAGGATCAGAGGTATTTTTTGTTATCAGTCTGTGTCCTATTCGTCATCCCCCTGTGCTGGCTATTCCACCTCAGCCTCTCACAGGCTGCCAACACGCGAATTGCTGAGTCATATAGACGTATCATGATTAAAATATAGGGAGCGAATAGCGAAATTGTAGGCAGTATACTAACTATGAGGGTGATTAATTTATGGCCGCCACCAGTTGCACATACATCAACATTGCCCAGTCGAGTGCCAAAAGGTACTCTAGTCCCTCAGTTCTGTTCTCCGTAATGCCATCACCTAAAGACCTGGGGACAGTTGCTTCAGTGAGAGGATTTTTTTTTTTTTTTTTTTTGCTAGTTTTCTGCTCTTTGACTGAATGTTCAAGGCCATCTAGTTCCTGAGATACGACGTTGTGAAGAAGAATGATTTTCGGGAATCCCCAAGGTAGCGGTGAATGCTGGTAACATAATATACCCGGAGGTTATGGGTTAACATCTGAACATGCCCACTTATGTCACTTAAAATGGACACTAGGCACAAATAGGTTAACTGAACTCGGACGATGCCATTGGAATTGATAAGATTCATGGAGAGTGATTGTATATAACCTTCACTAAAGCAAGTTTCCTAAACTAAGTAAAACGATGTGGCAGCAGCAAGAATGAAATACATTTCTGTCGTCGTGCAGAAAAGACTAACTCCATAAAACTTGTCCACGCCTCTGATGAGATCAAATGCCCAGCATTGGTAGCTGATGACCGACTGCTTTGTTTTCTTAAAGTTGGACTAAAATTGAAACATTGTCATATGGAACGTTCAGGCGTAATAAGAGATTGAAAGTGGAATATAGTGTAAGTAACAGCAAAGTGTTATAGGAGGGATGCATAGTCGTAGTATTGTCTTATTCTGCTGTTAAGCTAAGGAATTAAGCTGCTGAATAAAGAAAGTTAGCACGATATAGTGGACGAATTATAGCACGGACGCGATCAGCCACAACACATGAGTTGGCGACTTTATGGGCAGATTTCACGGATGTTGATATTCGTTTCAATGTTTACATCAGGGTAATAAGGTTCCATAACATTCCACCACTGCAACCACTCACTTTTCTTTTTATGCAAAAAGAACAAAAGGCTGAAGCCCACAAAGCTGTTCTATCCAAGAAAATCAGAGCAAAAGAAAGCCATTTTCAATATCCATTCATTTCAAGATTTAGAGATACATTACATTTGAAAGACTGCAGATCATAGGAAGAAGGAAGCACAGACTAAGGAAGACAGTTCCAAAAATGATCTGTATCATACGTGAATGGCAGTGTCGGTTAAATCTTGCATTAGAAAGTTTGGCTGAAAAGGAGTGAGAGAAGGGTGCTACCCATCCGGCGGAATGGAGGAAGGCTGTAAACAGGCAGTTCAGAAGAGCAATGGGCACTGAAGTAGCGATAGTAAAAAGATACAGATGCAAAACTGCAGCAAGGATTAGCGAGAGAGAGAGAGAGAGAGAGAGAGTCTGTAAGAGGAGGCATGGCTTATGACACGAAAAACCTTTGACTACACCCTGCTTAGATGAGCTGTATGTGGGAAGCCACCTACACACGTGAGCTGTGCTCAATACGGGGGTAAATAAATCCCCTATGTGATGAGATTTTCGAACATATTTACTATCCATTCACTGTCATACCTGTGGTTCGTTTTTCCAGGAAAGACAAGTAAAGTGCGAAGTCCTACCATGTCTCTTGTTCGTAAAATATAATTGAGAGAGGAAAATTGTATCACTTAATAGATTTTTTTTTTTTTCATTTTACAAGAAGTGCAAGAATTGAAGAATGTATAATTTTTATTGTCTCTAGTTCTTCTTGCAAAAACAGGTCTTGAGCTGCGACATGGAGTCGATCGTAATAATGTTTGAGAATCCCTTGAATCTAACTCCCTTGCAAAGGTAAAGAAGGCACGGAGTCGGATTTAGCACACGTAACCTCGTAGAAGATTTTGCTAAGAAAGTAATATCGGTATGATGTTTCCATTATTGGTCCCGACAGAAAGAGGAGAAACAGAAGAAACAGGGATATTAGGAGATGATGGAGATATTCTTGTGAAAGCCTCTCAGAGGGTCAAAATATGACGGAACTGAGATTTTGATGCAATAAAACATTTTTTTTTTCATCCAGATATGACAGTTAAGTCAAAAATTAGATATGCCACAACCTTTTGAAGTGATTATTGTAGCAACTGCTGTGTTAGATGCTGTGAGAAGTAAGTGGAATCATGAAGGGCGAAGTCATCGGCAGATAAGTAGATAGGACTGTGTGTGTAGTGAAGATGATCTTTGGCGGATAGGAGGAAAAGAGCTGGTGACAAGACAAAACCATAAAGAACACCACTACTGATAGCTTAAGAAGAGGATCAGTGGCTGTCTACAATAGCCACTGTCGAACGAGCAGAGAGGAAGCTTGAAATCAAGGCACAAATAGAAGGGTGGAAACAATAAGATGGCAGTTTTATTATTAAAGATTTGTATCGGACTCAGTCCCAAGCTTTTGAGATGTTAAGTGCGATGGTAAAAGTTTCAATAAAGACCAAAATGAACAATAACCAAGATTTAGAGATGAAAGTGAGAAGATTGTCAGTGAAGTGTCCCTGACAGAACACATACTGACGATTGGAAAGAAATTTCTGAGTTAAACAATGCTTCAAAATCTTCCTGTTAAAGGCAGATGGGAAAACTTGGAATGCAATATATTAAATTATATATTAAATGGCCATGTGGAGAGGATGGAGGGTGAGAGACTGACGAAGAGAGTGTATGTGAGTGAGTTGGAGGGGGGAAGAGGGAGGGGGAGGCCGAGGATGAGATGGAGGGATGGGGTGGAGAGGTATATGAGAGAGGGGGGTGTGAGTTGGGAGCAGGGCAGTGAAATGGCGGGGGACAGGGCGACGTGGAGGCGATTTGTTTGTGGCCACCCCAAACGGGATTGAGGCGTCTGGCAATAGATAGATAGATAAATTAAATGGGCATTAGTTACGGGACTGAGAATGTCCACCCTTCTTCTGGATAGGGTGAACGAGAGCAAGTTCCAGTATGGAGAAAAGGTGGAAGCTGGAAATGGGGAAGTCTGCCTAGGCAGGGTGTCAGCATAAAAGCTGAATTTTTTAGGAAAGAAGGTATCCCATCATGTTTGTTTACCCTTTAAATATTGAGCCCATTGAGGGTAGAAAATATAAATACATCCATTCAAGATATTAAATGACAGGCATGAGGATGTCGGAGGGGAGGAAGGAGATGGAGGAATAGTACTGGAACACTGTAACCACCTATGTGGAGGAGAAAGTTTCGCCGCGTTATCGTGATGCCTTTTTTTTTTTTTTTTTTTTTTTTTTTTAAAGCAGTCGAGACTGGTCTAACCATTCTAGCCCTTCTAAATGTTCACGAGAAAGATGTTTAGCCATTACTATCCTTAATGGCTCCTCTTGGCTGGAGGATTGAGTGGGGGGGGGGAGCCAGGAAGTAATCATCTGAGTTATATAAACAGAAAGAGAGTAGCTTTTTCTACATCATGTAAGAGAAAATATGTAACTATTAGCCAGTGTCACCATCAAAATTATGATTATGGGTGTTTATTACGCAATGAAGTGAAATAAACTAGCAGCTTACCTTTCTCGGTGAAAACAGATCTGTAATAACCGGAGGCAAATGTTGCTGTTCCGTCTTTTAGGAATTATTCCTGGAAGCAGGTGTAAGTGCCGTCAATACCTTATCATAATCCATAGAGATTCACTAATTTGCTTTTCTGTCAAGACATTATAAATTAACAATAATTCAGCCATAACTGATAAAAAATTTCAAATCAGGTTTAAGCAAGTATTCAATTGGCATCTATCTACATATCATCGTCCTATGTTGGTGTTAACTGTCAGTTGTGCGACATCCGATTTTTAACAATATTTTCCTTTTACTTGTATTCGCGATCATTGCCGTATCAGCAGTTTATCCCCGGGTGCGGGACGCTCGTGAGTGTCCTTGTTGCCCAGTGCTACCTGTGCAAGACTGGGTTAAAGATGTCTGGGCTCTGGGGCAGACAGCTTTAGACCTGTCTCGACTGGTGTAATTTGCCTAAAACTGTCTCGCCAGAGCGGTCACAGGATTGGCCAACACCAGCCGAGAAAGGTCACTAAGGCTCACGTGAATGCGGCTTTTGTACAGAGTTCTATTACATTAGTAAAAGAAACAACCGTGGGACCGTCAGAAGAAAAAAAGAGCAGGAATGGAGGATGGTATAAAGTTATTTGAAAGGTATTTGGCAAGATGCCAGAAAGAACCACGAAGAATTTGAGGTAGAGAGTTTAGAGTAGGCTATTTGGAGCAAATGTAATTAATTTTAGCAAGGGAAAAACAGACCTATCATGATTAAAGGCAGAAGCATAAGATGATCAACATTCACGGGTTAGCTGGTGCCGGAACCTTTTGTAAACTGCCTCCTTGTGGTGGACAGCATTAGAATAAGTGTGATTAAACCTAAGCTTTTTTTACATTAGGAAGAGGGTAAGAAATAGACCTGCATGCATCTATTTTCGAGAGGTTAACCTCTGTGATGCGCGAACACACTCATATGGCTCTCGGCAATGGAAGGATATATAATTCCAGAGAAAATCAAAACACTGCCTTAGGGTCCCCCAGTTCATAACACCAGAATGTCACAGGTCTTACAGGAACAAACGGACGGGTTAATGAAATTAGTCTGTGATCACAGCAACCTAAGAGAGAAAAAGAATGATAAACAGGGTAAGTAATAGTTGTAGAGAATTGTTCAGTATGTTTCGACGATCTTCGAGGTGGCCAGGGATACTGCATGCAGTACAAGTTATTCTAAGTATAGAAAAGATGTAAACTTGTTCACCTGGTGGATCACAGAATAGTGAAGATTTAGGGGAGATGAACATCAAAATCACCTTAAATGGAGATCTCACAAGAGAGAGTTAGAAAGCTTATTCACTTTAGCGGCAAGAAAATCAAAGACAGTGGTATGGTCAGTAGAATTTGAGATAAGTAGACATCCGAGTAAGAAAATGATAGTAGAACCAAAGCGAGAGTGTAGAGAATTTTTAAGACCAAGTTCAGCAACAAGAGAGCAAGTTAAGCCGCTGCATATATATATATATATATATATATATATATATATATATATATATATATATATATGTGTGTGTGTGTGTGTGTGTGTGTGTATAGACAGATAGATACATAGAAAGATATAGATATATGAAGATGTATATACATACATACATACAAACATAGATAGATATATAGATATAGAAAGATAGATGGATGGATGGATAGATAGATAGATAGATACCGTATATGGATATATATATATATATATATATATATATATATATATATATATGTATATATATATAAATAGATAGATAGATATGTGCAGTTATAAGTACGTACACACACACACACACACACACACACACACACACACACACACACACACACACACACACACACACACGTAGATAGATAGATAGATATGTAGATAGATAGATAGATATAAAACCATTGGTTCTGAAGCAAGTAGACAGACAGTTGTAGAATGTGGAGAAGGGTTTAGTATCATTTGCCTTGGAAATCAGCTTCTCATTGAGGATAGGCTAACATTCATACATTGAGGGAGGGTTCAGGATGTTTTCCGGTCCACAGATGACTTACCCAGAGATGAGGCGTACTGGAGAAGAGCTTCCCAAATACAGTAATAATGAGGAAGTAATGGATTATAGAGAATCTCTTATGCTAATCTAACAAGGTTTGAGGTAGTCGATGTTGATAATCGTGGATATCATATTACTGGAACTAGGTTGGAGGAGTTGGAAACTAAAAGAACGACGGCTGCGAAACGTGAGCTGCTTGAATCATCGCAAACCATTTTAGGGGTCGATGTTGCTCGGCCACATACAGTCAGGGGAAAAAATTTGCTTGTTACTCCATATCTGGGACTTATCATTTTCATTCATAACGCATCATAACCAGGCAGCATCTATGGGCGGAGAACCATTCCAAGAATTTCTCGAGAAACAACCAGCAGAATAAATAAATAGTCAAATTTTTGTCCGAATAAAAGAAACTTCATATCGACATCATAAATATTTCACATAAACTCCGAATACATGTCAGTTTTCATGTGTGGTGAATAATATTAGAGTCAGATATTTGTACACCATAAAATACATAATTATTGGCTAAGTTATAACAAAATATGGTTAAAGGGTATTACACTTTATTAGCAGGTTCATATATTCAAGTAGATTTACAGTGTAAGTACGAAATGCACTCATTATTTTTCAGATGTGAACAAAGCCAATTATGAAAAAGAGAAAGAAGGCCTGGTTCCATGAATGTAGCAGACAGTTTGGTCATACATTTTCGATGGATAAGTGTTCCTGCTATACACATTTAAATGGAAGCCACAGTTTACAGACTGTGAATGGCGTCTGGTTTGTAGGTTTAATCTGCCTCTAACCATTCTGTTACGAAGTGGCCATTTGGAGCGCAGAGGGAGAATGCATTGGTTTATATTTTGGTAAAACTGCTGTATCAGAGGCATAGAACCTTTTTATATACGAGTATAAGGCTCCCGTTATTATACGTTATCACAGGGATCACGAGTCACCATAATTAAAAATAAGTTATTGTCATAGGTCAGTTATTTCACAAAATATCGGAGGAGAAGCTTTTTATCCCCACAGTGTAACTGTCGTAAAGCTGGAAGTCCGCCAAATATAACTCCGTGGTGCAGCACCATAGGAAATGCGCGTGGGTTTAGTGTCCGAGCCATAACAGAAAGATTCAGCCCCTCTGAAAGGATTAACATTACTGAAGAACCCTTGACAAATAGAAGTTTATTTTTGTACATTACAAATCAGCAGTGCAGATGAGTGTTTCGACGCATAATACAACTGACATTAAAAACATTGACGGAGGTAGAGATAGAAGAGAGAGATGGAGGGAGATAGGTCATGTGTGAGGAAGGGTGGGAGTGTTGTTTCCCACACAGCCAGTTACAAACTTCCGTCCCCAATATTCAGTGTCTGACAACACTTCACGTTATAGAGAAAGAGGTAAAGAAAGAAAGATAAAAGGTGATGGCGGGCAGGGGATAGACATGATGTGGCACTGACATTTGCGTAAGACATGCAGTACCAATTAACAGTGGCATTACCGAGAATATTTATCAGTAGAGTGGAAGGGAAAGTGTGTGTCTTCAAACTGAGGTGAAGCCTGTAAAAAAAGGCATAGTGATGTAGGTACAGTAAACTGAGTGCGAAAACGGGGAGGTGTATGGAAAGTCATGTTTTAGGAAGACCCTTGTGATGAATGCTGTGAAAAAGTGTCCGTGAGTTTCATATAGAGACTGCTTGATGGGCTTAGGAGAACGGTATATTATGTCAGGCAACATAATTGCATTCAAAAGTTAGTGATGAAAGCATAGTTGTGAAGTGACAGATCAAGCTAGATTCCTAAGGCTCTGGATGATGGCAGGAATTTATGTTCTTGGACAGTGTGTAGTGTTTCAGACAGCATCGATGCTGTCTGCAGCCAAGGCTTTATACCCATCTCTGGAATCGGAAAAAAGTATAACCGTTTTGACCTCGATAACACCCGGTCATGTTACACATCCAGACCAACGTGGTCGATTTGAGCCAGCCGTCAAGAATGTTGGCGCTCAAGCACTGTGTGTGTCTGAGCAAAACGAGGATATCCGAAACCTTTCCGGCACTACGACTGAGCCACGTCTGCACATGGGTAGTATATGGAGAAACACCTAACTATGGGAGTTGATCACATTTATGTTGTGTGGATTATCTAACGACACCATGACATCCAGGACATCATGAAATGGTGTTACCAGCAAAGTATGAAAAATTAATCGTTATATGAAATTTTAAGGTTTTTCGTATGATGGTTTTTTTTTCTGGGGGGGGGAAGGAGATTATGAAATAATGTTCTTTTATTCCGATCTATATGTTTAACTTTACGATATTATATAGTACTTTGGGATAACACAGAATCCATAAGCGGACTTAGGCAAAGCCTTAAAAGTTTAGTTTAAACTAACTGAAGGTAGATTTTATATTAGACTAAGTGGAACAATACGTAATAAGATGAGCTTTGGGGTGATGGATACATGCATATGGGAATTAAGCTGGTATAAACAGGTCTTGTTTCATTTATTTCCCAAAACATTTATATGAAATACCTCGGAAATATATTCGGATTAAATGATGCTCTACTTTACCTAAAAATTTTCACCACTGAAAAATGTTCTTATCAATTTAATTCCGGAAATGACACGTTATAGGTAAGGCATATACCGTACTAAAAACGGGAACCGGCAGGGTGTGAACTTGTGAAAATATACCTGAGATCATACGCTACTAGCTTCAATGGTCGTCCATGATTTGTGAATGAGTCCTTTGCCCAGTGAAATAATAGTCAACAGCGCCGTCTACTCGATCACCTAGAGATTCAGAGCCTGACGGATCGAAGTTGAATTATTGATAGCCTCCTCAGTACACCATTATGGAATTCACAGGTAAGCATGGTTCATTCACTTTGACTAGGCGCAAATTTCATCCCTTCCTCAGCCTATTTCCTGTAGCTCAATGGCAGAATAAGGCAATGTTACAGCCATGCACCCGTCTCTGCACCTTTTCGTCTTGTGTGACTCTCCTTATAGCTCAGAACTAAAAATAGTAAAAGAGGAATTTTATGCACAGTTATAGTGAATGTAATATATGTTCGTTAACAAAAAACTATGTTGACGAAGCTATTACAGTTATCTGATATTTGGGAGTGACGATGGTGCGGTCGGGAGCAAAATCGGCAGCAGCCAATATGTTCTGAGTTCGATTCCTGGACCGACCATGAACCCTACCGACTGGGTCTTACCACGAAATATTTCTGAAAAACTGTAACTGCTAGTCCCATATTGCTCCCTTTGGAAAGTATGAACCCGAGGCAAGGCTATTGTAGTCCAGAATATTTAAGGAGAGGAGAGTGACCTACACAATTGGTAAAATTTACATGTTAGAAAAACCTGTGGCCACCTCTGGAACAGGAATCGTAGCACATAGGCCACAGCACGGTCAGATCCGGGAACTCACTATCACTTCACCAGGCGTCGACAGGACAGTATTTGCCACACTGTGTTCATTACCCGGAACTGAATATGGAGACCTGATACCCAATTCACAAAAATGATTACAATCGATTTGCTGTCGTAACTATGATTTCTTTTTGTGAGGAAGTCAAAGATATTTAAGAAATACTGCAAGCTTCTTGCTGTCTCTGCAAAAACGATTCCTCGTAACAAGAGAAAAATTATCTTCAGTTAGTTTACAGTAAGCATACTTCGTACTAACAATGCACAGGTGCTAGCGCATTCGTGCATGTGTGTGTGTGTGTGTGTGTGTGTGTGTGTGTGTGTGTATGTAATTCACCGGGTCGGTCAGGATCACTTGATGGTCGTGATCGTCAGCTTTTTACCCTCCCGGAAGGGAGCTGAGAGCTCATATAGTTCGATCTAAGGGCAAGGCTGTGACCTTCACACACGCACACACCCGTCCCCTTGCTCAAGGGGGACAGTAACCACCCACTTCGTCAGTGAAACTTTTCGCAACCTGAGCGAGGCACGAACTCCCGTCCACCAGTTGGCAAGCGAGAACGTTACCACTGCACCAGCGAGCGGTGTGTGTGTGTGTGTGTGTGTGTGTGTGTGTGTGTGTGTGTGTGTGTGTGTGCAGATAATTGGTCCTGTGAAGCAGAGCAGGGAATCTGTGGCTTGAATAGTGAGGTGTCTGGCCTGTCTCACTGGGCATGCATGCTATTGGCAGTTCGCCCTCTATTGCGTTTTCTGTTTCCTCGTTTTCTGGACTATTTTTCGCTTTATTCTTAGGTAATGAGAAGAGGTCAGGGTGATGATGACGCACCTTCAGTATGAACAATCAGGGTACAAACATCTGGTGGCTTAAATGGATAGACATACTACAGAACCAGCGGCCTCTGTAAATGTGTGCAGTGGTTCAGGGTTTGAGGCCCAGACTCCCATCACACGTGGACCACGAACCTAACATAGAAACCAATGAGCTACCGTCACTCTCATTTATCAACCAATTTTCTCCCATGACGCATTATTGGTTTTGCGTTTTGACCATGTGGAGATGATGGAGTACGAAAGACTGACAAGGAGAGTGTGTGTGTGAGTGAGATGGAGAATAGAGGGGGAAGGGGAGAGGGAGACCGAGAATGAGATGGGGGGGTGAATGTGAGTTGAATAGACGGCAGCCGCTTGGCAGAGATACAGGGTGACGAGGAAGCAATTTGTTTGTGGCCACTGTATAAAGGATGTAGGCGTCTGACAATCGATCGGTTAATAGATTCTTTTTACACCAAATGACTGTATTCAACATCGGAAGGATCGCTGGCAGTAAAGGGTTCAGTGAAATCTGCATATATTTTACTCCGTCTCTTCTCTTCTCAGCTGATGTAAATTGAAGGAGCCAAAACAACCTGAAAATTGCACCATGAGATAATAATAAATTGAACTGAGTCATGGAATTTGCTTCATCTGCGTGTTCTTGGTCATTGTGCAATTACTGCTATTACGGTTATAAACAGAGATGCATGTCAAAGCAATTAAATACGAGATAGTGAGCAATGGCTTTCAAAACCGTGTGATGCCATCTACGGAAATCTAAGAATGTCAGATTACTGTATATTGGACAAGATTTTAATAAATTTCGAGTAAAAAGTTTAAGGAAATTTTCTGGCCGCAATGTTGCCGTAACGAGCAAATTATTGCCGACTATGCTGTGCCAGCACTATAACCTACCGTTCATATTTCACCTTTTGTCACCGAACGACATAGAGTTTTGTTCCTTATACTTTTTTTTTTTTTTTTCATAATGGTGTCAGATACTCCAAAAGTTTCACGTAATAACTTTCCCATCTGACAAGGAAGTAAGGGCGTACTTTTGGTTGTAGTATTACAACTAATTCTGGTGAAGTGGAGTGCAGTACCCCTCTCACGCTGCCTGCACGGGAAATTAGCAACCATGATATCGCCGAAGTGAAACGATGCGCTCCCTTACATCCTTATCGGCTCGGTTCTCATTGTGTTCTTACTTGTGTGCCTCCTAGCATCTCTGGTGGAGGATGAGGGTTGTTTTACATTTCATGAATTAGAGTATCACTTATATCGTCGCTAACATTTGTAGCCTATACGTGAATATGATGGATGTTTAAAAATATAAGATTGGTTGCAAAAGCTGATCAAAACCTGAGAGGAAACGTCCAAAAATTTATTTCAATTACCTTGACGTTACAGAGATATACCAGTAGGCTACAGAGTTTTACCCAGTGACAGCTATAGACTTAACTCCATGGCTCACTCTCATCCTCTTTTATATGAAATCACACAAATAAAAAATAAAGTCAAATGAGATTATAGAAGCATTTTTATAATTAAGAAAAGAGGGCATGACTTTCAGCTGCAGTACCTGTAACAATACATAACAACAGCTCAATGAAGCATTTCAGATTATGTTCTTCCACACATCATGTGAGTGCTGTGGAATATGTGTGTCTGACGTCCATTTAATAGTTAGTGATTAAGCAGTATCAAGTGCATTAGAGTTCTGTAACTCCGTATATGTGTGTAATTAACAAGACAATCCTGCTGTGCTCGGAATATCAAGGTTATGAATATTAATTATATAAAATTATGTATCCACCTACACAAAATTTATCTACACAATTTGAATTATGTTCTCTGTATGCAAATCCTCGTTCAGAATCCGAGCAATAAAACAACTACATAAGTACTAGATATGCGCGGGACCACCACGGCCAGTATAACGATCATCGTTTTAAGTCAACGGGAGTAAAGCTCCTCGCGTCAGTACAACCTCAGTCAGCAGCATGACAGAGCTGCTCCTACTCATCGTCCCATGTCTAAAAATATGATGATTAAGATATGTTTTAGAGCCCTAACTCATCTGCAGAACACCAACTATGTGTGTGTGTGTGTGTGTGTGTGTGTGTGTGTGTGTGTGTGTGTGTGTGTGTGTGTTTTTTGGGGTAGGAGAAGTTTAAGGTAATGACAGACGTACCATAGTGGCAAAACCTGTCTCTGGCTCTCAGCTCTGCCCATACAACTTTCAGCTGTCTGTCGTCAAAAATTGGTCGAGTATATGAAAACGAAAGAGAGAAACTGTACCTTATTAAACAGAGAGAGAGAGAGAGAGAGAGAGAGAGAGAGAGAGAGAGAGAGAGAGATTTACAGCGCCGGATATTAAATTTCTTAAGACACATCATCATTGTTTTCAGCCTCGTTAAAAAGGAGATCTAACAAGGTTGCCGGAACACCCTGTGCATTTTTGTCATTTGAAATATTAATACAGTATTGGTAAACTGAGAGTGGTAGTCAAAACCGGCTTATCGGTTATAGGTCAGTTTGGGGGAAGAGTATTAACAGGGCAGCTTGAAGGTGGAGTGGGGCCACACCCACGAGAAGTCTAAGGAGTGGTCACGATTTTCACTGTTTGATTTACTTTACCAGCACTTCAGCTTGCCCTTCCTTAAGTTAGCCAAGTTAAGGACAGTTTGTGTAATTACAAAAGCACCGAGAACCTTCAGTGTTATATAAACAAACCTTCGAATCTTTTTTTTTTTTTGCATATTATATATATTACAACTGACGTACAGATAATGGTCTGGTCATGCTTATCTCCTCACTCCACCATGACAGCACTCACTGATAAACGACACATACTACTATGCTCATTTTTATCTTGAAAAACTGAATATTTCCTTGGTTCAGTGCTACCAATGACTGTCTTGGGACTATCAAAACACATACGAATCTTTATGACTATCCTCAAAAGTGTAGATATTATCACTGGAGACTTCACTTCATCACTGACGAGCAGTTAGCTATAATTTATAAGGCTCATTTGTGCTCTCAGCTTGAATATTGCTCACCCCTGTGGAAGAGATGTGCAGAGGTTGCATCAAAACAACTAGACAAACTTCAGAACAAAGCTGTTAGAATTATTAACAACCCTGCCATTACAGATGAACTACCTCCCCTACAAGTAGGAAGGAATGTTGCCTCCCTGGCATTATTTTACAGATAGTTTTATGACAAATGCTCAGACGAAGTTGCGTCCATGATGCCACCTCCCCATGCCTTCCCTCGTGCTACACGACCATCTGGTAGCGCTCATGACTAGAATGTCACTCATCCATAATGCAGAACTTCTGCCTATCAGAATTCTTTCATTTCCCGAACTGCATCTCTCTGAAACTCGTTTCCTCAGAGTTGTTTCCCTCCAAACTTCAACTCACAGCTGTTCAAGTCTAACTGTTATAGGTATTATATGAAGAGAGGACACCAGTAATCTGGTGTATGGATTAATTTTTTATTCATTTAATTTTCCTTCCTGTGTTCTGTTATTTAAAAAAAAAAAAAAAAAAAGGTATATTCCACTGGATAAAATTAAGTGCAGTTCCTGTAGTGCCAACAACCTAAAAAACCTTACTGGCTAAGTAAGTATAGTGATACAGAAGTTCATTCCGTTATCTTATAAACTCTGGATAATTTCTTGCCAGGTCGGAACTGAAAGCAACGATGTGCTCTTCATCACCCCCAAATTGTTTATGTGATACCCAGTTTCATGGCCATACATTTTTGTTTGTTTCTTTTTCTTTTCAGCAAACTGCATAATGACAGCCCTAACACTGCCCCAGATGTAACTGAGACCTTCTTCTGGGACATACACTGCCCCAAATGTAACTGAGACCTTCTTCTGGGACATACTTACGCTCATGCATATAGTCAACACTGTAGCTTGAAAATTGTGCCTGTTCATAGCTGAGAGAAGAACAAAGTGCGGAGTATTATGTAGATCAAAGACATGTGATAGTATTATTCCTTTTTTTTTTTTTTGTATATATGCTAATTTCAAGCAATAAATAAACTAGCAAGGGAGACTTGCTAGTGAGCCTCCTTGACCAAGGATAATACGGATCTTAGAAATGACGAAGTGGCCCTGTATATGGAAGACATAATGCCATTACGAGCATCAACACTTCTGGGGTTGATGGCGCTTCTCCTGTATCTAGGTTAATTCTGTCCAGTGGAGAGTAAACACAATAAAGAATGAGAATTTCACGGAGAATGTTACGAGTTGTTTAGCATCCCTGGGGGCTGGGCAAGTACTCTACACCTTATAAGTATTCGCCTGATCATAAAAGTTTGACGAAACTGATTTACTTAACTAAACAGATCAATCAGTTATTCTGCATTCCCTGATTGATCTTGAGCTTATGGGAATTCATCAAAGCACGAAGTTAAACTACCGGTACTTGATATATTTCTTTTATTACTAAGTGCAGCTTGGGGGTCATGCCTAATGCTCTCACATTTTTTTCCTCTCCTGAACAAGGACGAAGTGGCGTTTGTAGTGATCAGGACTCCTGAATATTTTATGGTCGATACGGATGTAGTTTTGGCGATTTACCCTTTCCATCTAAACGAGGAAGCCTTAATGCTTGTGTAACGGCTTTGCAATGTTGAAGGAAACCCCGAGAGAGCTTCTGCAATTTCGCATTAAAAAAAAAATAATAATAATAAATGATATAATATAATATAATACTAAATGATAATAATAATAATAATAATAATAATAATACAATGACAAGATTATCTCTTTCAAGGAAGTGAAGGAAATGCGACAAAACTTATCAAAATTGTCTAACTATTAATCTATTGCCAAACGCCTTAATCCCGTATGGGATGACCACAAACAAATCGCCTCCCCATCACTCTGTACCCCGCCGTTTCACTGCCCAGCTTTCAGCTCACGCTCCCCTCTCTCATATACCTCTCCACTTCATCTCTCCATCTTATCCTCGGCCTCCCTCTCTCTCTCCCTCCCTCCTCCATCTCACTCACATACACTCTCCTCGTTAGTCTCTCACTCTCCATTCTCTCCAGATGGCCAAACCACCTCAGTGTATTTCTCCTAACGCTTTTTATCACATCCACAACCACACCACGGCGCTCCTTCACTTTCTCATTTATCAGTCTGTCTCTCATTGTAACTCCACTTGCTCCCCTCAAACAACTCATTTCCACTGCTCTCACTCTTGACTTGTGCCCTTCCAACAAGGTCCAAGCTTCAATTCCATATGTCAGAGTTGGTATTACAATATTATCATGTAGCGACTTTTTTACTTCCATGTTCGTTTCACTAGTTCTTATCACTGCTTTCAAAGAACCAGCAACCTTCCTTCCTTGTACCCTTTCAAGCACTTCACTCTCCAAACTTCCATCCTTACTCATCTCACTACCCAAGTATTAAACCCCTTAACTGCGGGGCGTCACTTTCGTGATGCTCGGCCACAATGGATCCGCGGGGCGTCACTTTTGTGATTCTGTGTTATTTTGAATTATCCCGGGCTCTCAAGTGGTGGCTTGTATCATCTATCAGTACTGCCAATGTCCAACACTAGTCAGCACTCCAAATCTCATCTGTACTCCCATCCATTGTTGACATTTTAGCGATTTTACCCCCTTCGTGACTCCCCTCTCTACCTGCCCTCCATTACCCTCTCCTCTCACCACCCACGCCGCGCTGCGCTACGGAAATTTCCCCCTGATTTTTCCACAGATTTCGTCCATTGAAATAAGCCCTATGCCCTATACTTATACCAAATAATATATACCAAAAAAAAAAAAAACAGGTAAGTGATAGTGTTATACACCAGAAATTGGCTAATTATCACCTGACAAAACCTCACGTGCATTCATTCGCTACATTACCACGGTAATTTCCCCTTTGATTTATGCCTTGTAATCGATGTCTGTAATAAAAATATATATCAGAAAGGAAGGGAGAATCCTAACTGACATTTACATTCACCTGGAACTACCTATTTCTTTATTTATTGCCGAGATTTTCTACCTATAAAAAATTATCCTTTAAGTTAGCAGCAGTCAGCCTAAAGTGTCATTGTCAACCCTTCCCTTCTCAGATAAGCCGCGGCATTTAGTTCCTTGTCCTCCGCTGTAGAGAAACCATGTCGCACTCGCGCCCCGCCATTCCTGCCACTTCTGCGCCCATTGCAAAGGGCCCCGTGACCTCTACTCCTAAGAAAAGTGGTGAGGCAAGCAGGAAAGGCCTTAGTGACTCTGCAGTGGCACGTGAACTGGCAGAATTGTCCATGATAATGATGGACAGTGACTATGACGATTCGGGTGAATCGTGTAATGAGCCGGGTGAGGTTATCGCGCCAGAAACAGCAACAATGAGTGCTTCAATAAGTGAATCAGTGTCTAGCTCCAAGGGAAAGGAGCCTTTAGTGCAGGAAGGACAAGAATTTGGGAAGGGAGTGAAAAGGCAGCATGTTAGCCCCAGAACAATGCTCCCATGTGACCCAGCCCGCCATGAGTCACGAGTGCATTCACCTCCCCGATCCCCAAGCCCCGCTTTACTCATCTCTTCATCATCGTCAGCTGAGTTATCTCCGGAGTCTTCGTCGTCGGAGTCACCACCAGCATCAACAGTGAAGGCAGGCCGTAGAGGTAGAGGTAAATCTAGGAGAGTGAAAAGTAGTGTAGCTAGTAGGGTAAGGGCTGCTAGTGCTATACGGCAACCTAGGGTCAGTGAGAGTGACCTTGACAGAGATAAACCTCCCTCACAGCCAACCTCCACCACCACCACCACCACCCGCCCTACACCGCCACGACAGGGAATCCTGGACGCCTTTGCGTGGACGAAAGGGTCAGATTTTGTCCCCGAAAATCTTGTTTTTGATGAGAGCTCCTCAGGTGTTCAGCCTGCCTTCACTATGGACGAAAATGCTGAGTGTGTCGACTACCTTTTGGCCTTCCTAGATGACGAAGTCATGCAGCACATATGTGATGAGACCAACAGGTATGAATCACAACGTGCTGCAAGTGGTACAGGTGCGGCCAAGATGCAACAGTGGTCCATGCTGGGAGTGCAGGAGCTGTATGTGTTCTTTGCCCTCATGCTTCTCATGCCACACTCCAAGAAGCATGAGTTGGAAGAATACTGGTCCATGGACCCCTTACTACCTTCACCCACCTTCAATAAGTACATGGCCAGAGATCGCTTCTGGAACATCATGGGAAACCTGCACTTTGCTGACAACAATGTACCTTCCCAAACCGACCCACTCTGGAAGATCCGGGAGATTCTGAGCAGAATGAAGGATAAGGTCATGTCATTCTTCCACCCCTTTCAGAAGGTTGTCATTGATGAATCCTTGGTTTTGTTCAGAGGACGTCTTCGGTTTGTTCAGTACATTCCAAGCAAATGCCATCGCTTTGGAATTAAGTTCTTTGTACTGTGCGACTGTAAGACGGGGTACATTCTTGACTTCGTCATATATTCAGCCAGCACTGTCGATCTCGATAAAACACACCCCCTTGGCTTCTCAGGCTGTGTAGTGAAAGTGCTCCTAGAAAAGTATTTTGGTGGGAATCATGTGCTGTATACAGACAACTACTATACAGCACCGAAACTTGCCAAATACCTTTCTGAGCACGGCATTGGCTCCTGCGGCACTGTGAAAAGTAATCGTGCCAACTTCCCCAAATTCCCAGAGGCGGGAACCTCGCAGCGAGGAGACGTGCACCTACGCATGTGTGAGAAGATGCTGGCAATACGGTGGCATGACAAGAGGGTCGTGCACATGCTCACCACCGTACATAAGGGGGAGATGAGAGACAGTGGGAAGGTCGACCGTAGGACAGGCGAACCTGTGATGAAACCTGATGCTGTGTTGGACTATAATATCAACATGCGGCTGGTGGACAAGTCCGACATGATGATTGGTGAGATCAACTGCCTCAGGAAGAATACTAGGTGGTACAGAAAAGTTTTTCTGCATCTCATAGATATGACGATGCTGAACGCCTTCATCCTGTACAAGATGAAGGTCAAGCCACCCAAGTCCCTGAGGTTGTTCGCCAGGACTTGTGTCCAGCAGCTGCTGGAAAGATATGGTAGGGTGCAAGCAGCAACTCCAAGGCGCCATCCAGTAACACTTCCCGACCGACTTGAGCAGAGGGCGTATATGGATCGGCACAGACTTGAGCTAATGCCTGCCACAGGGAAAAGGAAGGCTGCGATTTGCAGGTGTCAGGTATGTGCGCATACCACACGCCGCATACCTGAGCATAAACGCACCTCTTGGCAGTGCGCTGAGTGCCAGGTTCCCCTCTGTGTTACCTGCTTCTTCGATTACCACAGCCAGAAGCAGTTCTATCAGTGCAAGTGTGGAAGCAGAATTATTTGGAAATAATGTGTAAATAATGTGTAAATAATGTGTAAATAGCAGGTGAAAGCAATGGATGTTCAGTTCATATGATTGAACAGTGTATTATAGTTTTATCTTACTGAAAGTGACAGTGAATAACATAGTGTAAGTAAAATAGCAGGGCAAATATTGAAAATAGAATAGAAAATGTAAATAGTAATGTAAGTAATTAGTAATATAAGAATATGAGTACAAATAATTTATAACAGTGAAAGTGAATCCGTGGCTCTCTACGTATTTTACTGAATGAAAAATTGAATGACTTCAGAGACAATAAACTAATACGACTGAAGGAAACTTATGGAGAAAGACTCCAAATATATATAAGTGTGATATAGTAATATAAATATAAAGTGTGAGGGGTTTTATGAATAATAAATGACAGAGTGCCTAGAGCGAACTAGCGCAACTGCGATGATCAGACGCGCTTGTAATTTCAATTGCTTTCACAGTGTTTTTTTTTTTTAGTATGGATCCCAAACTACTTGAAAATTGCAGAATAGTGTTTATAGTGTTTGTATCTGGCTGCGGTAATCATATTACGGGTTGTCGGGAAGTGTAAAGTGGAGACTTCGTTACCCTACTTCAGAGGTCTTCACAAGTCCTACGGTAACGGACGAAGGCACAACAATCATTCCAGGAGAAAGCTGAAGGTATGTGCCATAAGCATATGTAATTTTATTATTCTAGGACTAATAACTGATTTTTGGCAAATATTTTTTGAGAGTCTGTCGGAGCCCAAATAACCCCGCGGGACACGCAAGTCATTGGTAAACAAGCCCGCGGTGTAGGGGTTAAATGCACTCAAACTTTCCATTTCCTCATCATCCAGCCTCACAGTACATTCAGTGACTTCATTTCTCTCAAAGACCATTGCTTTACTCTTCCCTACATTCACATTTAGATTCTGCTTCTAACACACTCCTCCAAACTCATTCACCAAGCCTTGCAATTCCCCTTTGTCTTCATTTATCAATACGGTATCATCTGCAAACAACTGTACAGGATGCTTCCAAACGCTGCCCTCTCTCATTAGGGCCGCTCCAACATCCACTGCCCTACCTTGTATCTCATTAATAACCCCATCCATATGCAGATTGCCAACCACGGAGAAGTGACACATCCCAGTTTCAATCCAACTTTCAGACAGAAAAATTTACTCAGATCAGTATCAAGTTTCAACACGCACTGCAGCCTTAGCTCCCTCATACATACTCTTCAGGACTTTCAACAACTTCCCATTTACACCAAATATTCTTGATATTTTCCACATTCCTTGTCTATCCACTCTGTCATATGCTTTCTTCAAATCCATGAAGGCTGCATTCAACGTTTTTCCCTTCTCTAGGAGCTTGTCCACTAAAGACCTAATGATGAACATTTAATTTAAACAACTTCTTCCCTTCCTAAAACCTCTTTGTCCTTCTCCGACGATTTTTTCTGTTTTTTCCCTAACTCTGTCAATAAGTATCCTACCACATCCTTTTCCTATTACGCTTAGAAGATCAATGTCCCTATGATTACCACACACTTCTTTTACCCCCTTTCCATCATACTGGGGAATAATTATTCCTTACTTCCACTCCTCCGGGCCTCTACCTTCCTCCCAGGCCAATCTGCACATCCTCCATATCCATTTCACTACTATCTCTCCCCCATGCTTCAGCATTTCACCACATACTCCATCAATTCCTGGAGCTTCTGAAAATGGTTTGGTGGCAAGAGAGTGCAAGCGGGAGAGTCATGTTCAGTTTATTCTTGCTCCTGAGTTTCACTTTGATATTATATCTCTCTCCTGAGATGTGTATTTCTTTTTTCTGTCTGTATCTGAGTCGTCCACACTGTGACTCCTCATGAAAAATCATAGAGAGAGGAAAGCGAATGCGTAGTGGCAGAAGTCTGGCTATTGTCAAGACACGAAATATCACGATTACAGTTGTGCACGTCATAAGGAATCTTATCTTGTAGCTGTGAAATTTTGTACAATATTATTTCTTCCAAAAAAAGATCTGTGGCTAATTATTGTTTTGGTCCGAAAGAGAAGAAACATTCTTTGTATTTGCTCTCAGTGTAGACGAATGAGTTACCAGCGTATGTCAATAAGTTTATCCAATTTACCACTAACCTTCATTGAATTGATGCCCAGGTAAGACTACATCACCCTAATCAAACGGTTGGACTGGAACTTTGTCCAACATTTGATGGCACTATATGTTAATACTGTGTACAAAATATTGCCTTTTTGGTTTTCATAACTTGCAGGCGATACTTTTCTGGCACAGTTACAATAATACCATTATCATTTAAGCAATTCTGGCAACCACACATCCAATAATTACACCACGGAAAAAGTAAAATCAGTATTAGGTAGGTTAAACAGGAAGTCACAAAGATATATGGTGCTACGTATCAGTAATACCTAAGTAAAAAATAGTATCATCTAGGGAAGTTATAGGAATTTCGAAATAAAGAAATAGAATATCATACTTAGTTTTCCACAAATATTTAAGTCAGAACAATTTTCAACAACAGTTCCCTTCAGAAAATTTATATATTTCTGTTATATAGGAAGTCATCTAAATAGAAAATGATGCTAAACAATGAATGATAATGTGAACCACTTCGCTAATCTTCCTTAATATGCCCATTGGTCAAATTTGCCTCATGACAAGATGTTTCATTACAGAATTCAAGGTTTAGATTCTTGGGTTTAGGCAGCTGCTGCCTAAACGAAATTCATCAGCACTCAGTCAATATATTTTTACTATGAAGTGAACGCTGAATGCCGTTCTTTACGTGCAATGGTTCAAAACTTCAGGAGTTGATTTGAGGCTTTTCTATTGCATAAACTGATTCTAAGGAAGTAGACTGGCCTCTTCCTGGGGAAGGTGATGGTCAAGTAGTAGTAATTAGTACTGTATGTCTGATAAGACGCTAGACCGATCTCAGTCTGCGGACGGAAAAAGATAAGTTACTTGAAACTCTCAGCTGTAGACTATATTGGTATTACAGATCAACAACGTACGGTAAAAACATCCCGGTAAATAAAGTCACACGAGTTCTGAATGAGACAGACCGAGCATATATACAGACAACGGTTATTGGCACTGAATGGTGACTTGTAAAAGATGTGGCTCGAAGGAGGGTTGCTGCGACTCAGGGGGAAGAACATTAGGTTTATGCCCAAAGTCATCTACAGTAAAATTAAAAAATGCTATGGATTAAAGTTGACTACCCTCAGGTTGGTGCCATGAGTCTTGTAAAAATAAAATAAAAATAAATCTGGGCATGATGGTTGCTTACCACTCGGCCTATTTACGCCCAAGAATTAGTATTATGGGACTGGATGGAAATCTGATGACAGGGAGTGCTGGAGCTCCCGTTTCATCAGCCCTCAGGACTAGTTCCTGACCATCCCCCTTTGCTGAACTTTTTCAGTGTCTCAGTTACACAGAGAGTAGGCCAGCATGCTCTCCAACACAAATTTCTCCAACAATCTACACCAAACTTCATGCACAGTACACACCAAACTTCCTTTTCCAAAATTCAAAAAAAAATCATGGCGTCTTATCACCCAGCCTCTGAGTCCCCAGGGGGGGGACCATAAATACCCCCACCTTCCGCCCCTCTCCCGGTGACGACTCGAGGTGCCTGGAACCACTGTCTGACTCTCTTCTTCTTCATTTCTGCAACATTCACGGCTTTTCCTCTAACTTTCGCTCTGTTGAGCACCACCTCTCCTTCTCTAAACCTCACCTTCTTTTCCTAACTGAGACTCAGCTGTCTGAGGCAACTGACAGCAAACCCTTTTCTGTATCCTCCTACTTTCTCTATACTCATTTCAAAGCCAAAGGTGGCTGTTGTGTATATATACGCAACGAATTATCTTGCTCTCGTGTTCCTGACCTCGATTCTTCTGAATTCTCTACACTCTGGCTTCGGCTTTCCTGTCATTCTCTGACTAAATATATCTGTGCTGTTTACTTATCCCTTAATTCTACTGACTATCAAAAATTCTTCGACTATCTTACTTCTACAATGGAACACATCCTATCCATTTCTCCTTTCTCTGAAATCTCCATTCTAGGAGATTTCAATGTTCACCACCACCTTTGGCTCTCCTCTCTTTTCACTGATCCATCTGGTGAACAAGTCTACATCTATTCTATCCTTAATGACCTAGAGCAGCTTGTACAGCACCCTACCCGTATCCCAGACCGCCTTGGAGAGAGCTCCAACATACTTGACCTCTTCCATACAACTACTCCTTCTGCTTACACTGTTAATCTTTTCTCTCCGTTGGGCTCCTCCGATCACAACCTTATCACCTTAACCTGTACTATCACTCCGGTACAGCCTGTGGACCCTCCAGGGAAACGTCGCTGGTGGCATTTTGGAGCCGCGGATTGGGAGGCCCTCAGGCAGTACTTCTTTGATTTTCGCTGGAATGATTATTGCTTCCATGGCCGGGAGCCATCTGAGTGTGCCTTGCACATTACGGAGGTTATTCTCTCGGGCATGGAAGCATACATTCCTTTCTCATATCCTTTGACTAACCCAAGAAAGCCTTAGTTTAATCACGCTTTTTCTAATGCTGTCCGCAACAAGGAGATGGCCTACAAAAGGCACTGGAGCCAACCCACCCCTCAATCACATCATCTTTACGTTTCTGCCCAGAATCATGCTAAGTCTGTTCTTCGCTCTGCTAAAAATAATTTCATCCGTACTAAATGCTCTCAACTCTCCAACTGGAATTCTTCCCTCTCCTTCTGGCACCTTGCCAAAAACCTTTTTAACAACTTTACCTCATCATCCTTCCCTCCTCTTTTCTACTCTGATGGTTCTGTAGCTATTTCTTCTACTGATAAAGCAGATCTCTTCGCACAAACTTTCTCCTCCAATTCCACCTTAGACGATTCCGGTGCTGTTCCTCTATCATTTCCCACCTCTGACTTCCTCATGGCTGACATTAAAATTTCTTCAGCTGATGTATTTTCTGCCATCACTGGCCTAAATACTAACAAGGCATATGGGCCTGATGGAGTCCTTCCTGTTGTTCTCAAGAACTGTGCTTCTGTGCTTACACCCTGCCTAGGCAAACTCTTTCGCCTTTGTCTGTCAACTTGTACCTTTCCTTCTTGTTGGAAGTTTGCTCTCATTCAGCCAGTCCCAAAGAAGGGTGACCACTCCCAACCGTCCTACCATCATCCAATTGCTTTAACGTCCTGTATTTCAAAAGTTTTCGAGTCAATTCTCAATAGGAAAATTTTAAGGCATCTTTCCTATCACAACCTTCTTTCTGATTGTCAGTACAGTTTCCGTCAGGAACGCTCCACTGGCGATCTTCTCACCTACCTTTCAGACTCCTGGTCATCCTCCTTTCGGGACTTTGGCGAAAGCTTTGCCATTGCACTTGACATCTCAAAGGCTTTCGATCGAGCCTGCCATAAATCTTTAATTTCCAAACTGCCCTCTTACGGTTTCTATCCTTCTATCTGTGCCTTCATCTCTAGCTTCCTTTCTGGTCGTTCTATAGCTGCTGTTGTAGACGGCCATCTTCTAGATCTATCAACAGTGGTGTTCCTCAGGGCTCTGTCCTATCACTAACTCTCTTCCTTTTATTCATCAATGACCTAAGCTGTGCATCTAACCCTATCCACTCATACGCTGATGACTCCACCCTTCACCTTTCCATTTGGTTCCTGCAGTGCACATCTCAGCAGTTACTTCAACAAACAAGGGATGAGGCTATGGCACACCTAATGTCTGACTTGGCTCGTATCTATGATTGTGGTAAAAATAATCTTGTTGTTTTTAACCCCTAAACTGCGGGGTTGTTTTTACTTGACTTGCGTGTCTTGCGGGCATATTCACGCTCCGAGAGACTCCCAAAAAATATTTGCCAAAAATCAGTAATTAGTCCTAGAATATTAAAATTACATATGCATATGACACATACCTTCAGCTTTCTCCTGGGATGTTTGTTGAGCCTTCGTCGAGTACTGTAGGACTTGTGGAGACCTCTGAAGTTGGGTAACGAAGTGTCCACTTTACACTTTCCGACAACCCGTAATATGATTACCACAGCATGATATTATCACTAGAAACACTATTCTATGATTCTCAAATAGTTTGGAATCCATACTCCGAAAAAAAAAAATGTGAAACCAATGAAAATTACGAGCGCGTATGACCTTCCCACTTGCGATCGTTCACCGCTAGTGTTCTGTCATTTATTATTCATAAAAACACTCACACTTTATATTTCCATTACTATAATCATAACACTTATATATATCTACAGTCTTTATCCATAAGTTTCCTTCAGTAATAGTAGTTTATTGTCACTGAAGGCATTCATTTTCTTTTTCAGTAAAATACGTAGCATTCACTTTCTCGCCCTGTATACGAGCGTTGAGAGAGAATCTGTCACTTTCACTTTCATAACTCATAGTATTCATACATGCTAGAGTGAAACTTTCACTTTCATTATTCCTAGTATATATACTCGTATTCTTATGTTACTCTTCATTTACATTTCTATTTACATTCTCTATTTTATTTACATTATTTACATTTCTATTTTATTTACACTGTGTTATGTACTGTCACTTGCAGTAACTTATATAAAACTATTTTCCACTGTTCACTTATATTTACAGTCATTCCTTTCACTTGCTGTTTACACATTACACATTATTTACATTTCCACTTGCATTGTTTTACTCACCAGAAAGATAGTAGTCACTGTCTATCATTTTCATTGACAAATTAGCCAGTTCACATTCCACAGCAGTCATTTAGCCCTTTACTCCTTTCCACACGAGGTTTAGTAGGGGGTAGAGGTCACAGGTCCCTTTGCATGGGGCTAAAAAGCGGCGGAATTGGACAGACGCGAATCCGACGTGGTTTCACCTTGAAAGACGACAGTAAACTGAATACAGTGTGGTGGCCTGCCTAGGGGGAGTGCAATGCTGCCAATGTCAGCTTGGTGACAGCTGCTAATATATACACAATGAAATGATTGGCAGGAAATCTAGACAATACATAATAAATTAGGTAGTTCCAGGTGAATGTAAATATCACTTAGGCTTCTCCCTTTTTGTATATATTATTTGGTATAAGAATAGGGCATAGGGCTTATTTCAATGGATGAAATCAGTGGAAAATTCCAGGGAAGATTTACTTAGTGTAGCACGGCTGGGCAGGCGAGAGGAGATGGTAATGGAGGGGAGTCAAGAATGGGGAAAAATGGCTAAATTGTCAACAATGGATGGGAGACAGATGAGATTAGGAGTCATGACTAGTGTTGGACATTGGTAGTACTGATAGATGATACAAGCCACCACTTGAAAGCCCGAGCGAATTCAAAATAACACAGAAACACAAAAGTGACGCCCTGCGGTATGATCCCTTGCTCCCAAGCGCCATGAAAGTGACGCCCCGCAGTAAAGGGGTTAATGCATCTAAGACTCAGTTCTTGCACCTATCAACCCGTCAAAATCTTCCACAGGTATACCCACTAATGTTTAATAATATTTAGCTTAATCCTGCATCATCCTTGAACATGCTTGGGGTTTCATTTACTCGGGACTTATCTTGGAATGATCATATTACATCTCTTGTAAAATATGCTTCCAATAGATTGGGTGTGCTAAGCCGACTCCATTCATTCTTTACCTCTGCACAATTGTTGACTCTATACAGGAGTTTTATCTGCCCCTGTGTGGAGTACAACTCTCATGTGTGGGGAGGCTCCCCACATACAGCTCTTCTCAATAGGGTGGAGTCAAAGGCTTTTCATCTCATTAACTCTCCTTCTCTTACTGACTTCCTTCAACCTCTGTCTCTTCGCCACACTGTTGCGTCTTTATCTCTTTTCTATCGCTACTTTAATGGTCACTGCTCCTCTGAACTGTCTGCATGCATTCCTCCACCTCTACGACGGGCGTGTAGCACCCGTCTAGCAGCAAACTCTCATCCCTTTTCTGTCCAACTCTCTAATGAAAGAGTTAACCGTTACTCCCAGTCCATCATATATGCAACAGGTCAACTCTGGAACTGTCTCCCTCTGTATTTCCTGCTTCCTATAATCTCCAGTCTTTCAAACGCAGGTTGTCCAGGCATCTCAAAATGAATGGATCTTGAATTTGGCTCTTTCTTGTATTTTGTTTTTCTCTTGGAGGGAACTCTTATTGCGGGCTCATGGCCCTTGGTTCCTTCTTCCTCGCATAAAAAAAAAATTACTAGAATCCGGCGATGTACTTTTATCTTTATTTGCGATATCATTAGTCGATTTCACTGAACTTTAAAAGGAAATATAGTGGATATGTAATTGATATAGGCTATATCTAATCCCTCCAGTTCAAATAGTCTCTCTATGTTTAAGAAAGACTTACACAGATATCAAGAACAAAATGAAACATACGTCATCGGATTCAGTTAGTTAATAAATTATAAGGTGCTGGAGAGGGACGGTTTCAGGTGATGGCACTGATATAATTGAGTGAATCTGCGGTCTGGTCATACAAACGTGCCACATCTTACACAGTCCACCGATGAGAGAATGGTGAACAACAGGAAAAGAACATTGTCTGTCAAAAGTAACCCTGGTTCAGCCACAACAACATTCGATCTTGACTGAATGCAATCCAAATACAGACCAAACCATTATGTATATACTGGTGTACATTTTACGTTTGAGGAATACTCTTTAACATTACCTTAACTTTTAGGACTGCATATTGATTACCGCAAGGTTACTTTTTTTTTCAGATTAGGAAAAATTTCTTTGTCACAGTAAGTCAAACACTCAGTTCACCCATTCAGCACAGGTATCGTACTTTATAAGCTCATTAACGTGGCTGTGCTCGGAATGGTGTCTTTCCTTTTGAAGTTGTGGCAGAAGGAAAAAAAGTGGTCAGTATACTCCTTTCACAAAGCATGAATTGGCCTGCTGTCTGACACACACACACACACACACACACACACACACACACACACACACACACACACACACACACACACACACGGGCATACCAACTAATTTATTGCAAAACTCCATGCACACTGCCACCCACATTTCACTAATGGAGTCTTTCAACAGGGTGATTCACGACTTTGAAACCACACAATAATTTCAAATTTTTCGTTATTACTGAACCGGTTAAAGTGCATGTGGTACTGAGTTTCTTCATTTCATTACAATATATTTGGAGTAACAGCATATTTTGATGGCGATTTCCTTCATCGTTTAACGATAATTTAACCCTTGTATTCCAAACCAGCGCAATTTCGGTGCAACTTAACCACCGGCTTAGTTGTTTTTCCCCTAAATAATTATTTCTCTCTGTTAATAAGGAGTGAGAGTGTTGTTTTTAATCTGTTTTTCTTGTGCTGGCCCCAGAACTAGGAAAGAAGCTTGAGTAATATCATGAGAATTTAAAATATACAATCAGTAATTGAGTACGGCTTGATGTATGGATCAGTGAATTGAGTCAACTAATGGCCACTCAGCAACACACTGGTGGGAGAGAAACACTTCATTTACAGCACTGGTGGTAGCTCAAGTGTCATGGAATTTCTGAGATGCAACATTTGATTGTCAAACTGAAGTTTGTTAGTAAAGAGTTTCATTTAAATCCAGTCACTAAAATCGAATATATTGACGTTATTCTTGGGCCTCAGAGCATGACCAAAACACTCCCTTAGAAGATATCAGTGAAGATCAAGTTCAGAAAGTCAGCTATTGGTCCCAGAATGATTGCGTTTATAAAATTTGGATAAAAACGTATACTAGGCTTCAGATAGTTTAATGATAATTGTACCTTTAGAATATCCATTCCTGAAGTGTATTACAACACGCGAAGGTGCGATGTATGATCTGAACAACTGGCATCTAGTGCTGCCGGGTGTCATGCTTTGTGTGAACTTGGCTATATTATTATACAGCGGCCTGATGTTAAAGTTAGAACAGTTTTAAAATAATTTCATTCTAAGTAATATTAGGCACAGACTAATTTATTGCATCATTTCATGAACTAGTTTATGACACTTCAACATACACGCTGGGTGGAAAAGGGGCACCGGGGATGGTAGGAGAAGGGCAGGGATGTGGGACTGGTGAAATACATCACTGTGCTACATGTATTTACATTTTGTGATGATACACGTTATTATATATGCGTGAGATAATCGTGGCTTATGTTTTATGGTGCTCTAGGATATAGGGAGTTCACTAAATGTTAAACCCCCTTGACGTCAGTTGTAGGTGAATTCAAGTCCGTGAGTGGTTTTCTGATAACGTATTAAGCACAGCTGTTTAACCTCCACCCTCACTCGTCCCCACGCTGTTACCAACTGGCTAGAGAGCCGGCGTGCTCTTATGAACTGAGAGCATCAGCAAAATTTGAATCAGGGCAGACCTTAGTAAGGGATTTAGGTCATGGCGCCCTACTTAGAACATAGGTCATGGCGTCCTAAGTAGAACACACAATACACTTACATGCTATACTTACATATTACATGTTACAAATGGTTACATAAATATCTAACTTGTTTACTGTTGTATCACATAATTCCATTGTGGTGGTTTACTAATTTTCAGGAAGATCATCCTTCTCGGGCAGTGCTAAAAATCAAGTTTGACGAAACTGTTTAGCTGACGAAATATTATTAGTCACGATTTTTTCTTTACTGGTTGAGACTAATTATACTTGGTTTCATACAAGTGAGAAATAATAAGGTAACATAGTAGCCTACGAATTTTATCCCTGTTAAATATGTTTTAAAAAAATCAAAATCCAAAAAAAAAAAAAAAAAAAAAATCAAAATCCTTCAATAGTCAGATGCTTGGCCACACAGCGTATACAACACTAAGTCCAGGGTTGTCCATATGTGTACATAATATCATGTGACTACCGTTTGACCCTTGCGTTAGTAACATTAGGAGGTAAGAGTCTGTTGCGAGTTGCGTGTTGCCAACCCAGTATAAGACGGGAAGGACTGCAAACACGAGTTTCGAAGAGCAGCGAGACGAGAGCCAGTTTTCTATTCTGCGTTGTGTCCTTTCTTACTTTTTCCTTCCGGTTTGGCCGGAAGGTTTGGTGGTCGGAGAACCTTCATCTTTGCTGTCCTTATCTTCTAAAGTTTTGTTACTCCTACAGGAGCTGCCTACCAAGGCCAACTGGCCTACTGAAGTAATCCTCTCTTCTTATGTTTTTATGTTTTAAATATCGATAGGAGAGAGAGAGAGAGAGAGAGAGAGAGAGAGAGAGAGAGAGAGAGAGAGAGAGACTAAAACAAATCAGGGACGTAATAAGTTGGTGAATTTAATGTTTTTAAATCTTTGAGTTCACCATTATTAGAGGTGGTGTATTTGGTTAGCCACCCCACCATGTGCTTCAGGCAGGGGTAAATGGAGCCTCTGTAAAAAGCCAGCTGTTAATTTGGATGAAAGAATGCCTAGAGAAAGATCTGTACAGTGAACTCTTCCACGTATATTATGAGGAAAAGAAACACCATGGATGGTAGGAAGTAACGGCGGAGAGAATTGTGTGTTTTTAGAGCCAAGATCTTGGCGAGCAGAATGATAGTGAATTAAGTCTTTAAAACAATAAAAAAAAAAAATGGTTTCCCTAACCCCGTCAGAAATATGCAGCAAATCATATTTCATTGATCATTCTACCCTATAACTTTTGTATCTTGTTCACTAATATTAGATGGGTGAAAAATGATGTTAACTCTCTCTCTCTCTCTCTCTCTGTTTATGTAAATATATATATAATATCTATATCTATATCTATCTATATCATCTCATCAGCCGTTTGAGTGTCCACTGCAGGACCGGCCTATCCCGACCGAAGTCGGGACGATACAGCCAATGTATCTCTACCAAGTGGCTTAGGCTGTCTGGTAGAGACTGTATGTAGGGTGAGAAGTGCTTGTAAGTGTAACTGTAGTGTTGGAGTGGCTTTGGATGTGTGTGTAGTCTGTTAACCAAGTGCAATCGGACTGTGAAAGCCGACTAGGTGGAAGCACACTTTATAGTATGCTACTCTGGTTCAACCACAGCACCCCTTGTGTCCGCCAGTGCAGTACGTGGCCAGAAGAACGCTCCCAAAGTTTATTACCCTGGCGGGGCGCGAACCCTAGTTCTTCAGTGTACGAAAACGCACGCTTTACCACTGTGGTACAGAGGCTCCATATATATATATATATATATATATATATATATATATATATATATATATGTAGCAGCCGTGGCTCAGTGGGTTAGAGCGCTCTGCTCGGATCGTAGGGTCGGAGGATCAAATCCACCCAAGGGTCATTGGTAGACATCAGGAAGGGCATCCGGTCATAAAATGCTACACGCTCCAAATCAAAGTCCTCCACCCAGAGGCAACGCCTTAGCCCTTATCCAAAAAAGGGGTACCTGGCGTAAAACTCACTTTATATATATATATATATATATATATATATATATATATATATATATATATATATATATATATATATATATACATTGATAGATACAGATATAGACAGATGGGTAGATAGATAGATAAATACTTACATACATAGATAGAAAGTGGTTTAAGAGGCTCAGCGTGTTAGAAGCTAATGTGATAATATTGTGATCAAAGAGGAACCACACACACACACACACACACACACACACACACACACACACACACACACACACACACACAGGACTAAAAAAATGGTTTTAATTTTGTACTGGAGTAGCCAAGGTGTATATTTGGAAGGTTTCAGCAAGGAGGTATACGAGGAAAATGTATTTTTCAAACATTAAAATATTGCTCAAATTTTGTTGCCTAAAAATAATAGATGGCACAGCAGAAGTCAGATGCACTATGGCCTTGTTACTTGAGTTGTGTGTGTGTGTGTGTGTGTGTGTGTGTGTGTGTGTGTGTGTGTGTGTGTGTGTGTGTGTGTGTTCTTACCTAATTGTATCTTTACAGGAATGAGTCCAGCTCGTACTGTCCAGTGTCTTAAACCATATTTATCGTATATATCCTTAAATTTGTGAATTTTTTTTGGCACACACTATTTCATTCGGTAGTGCATTCCACTGATCAATTGCTCTATTTGGGAAACTAAATTTCCTTACGTCTTTATCACCTCCCTTTTTATACAGTTTTTTGCAGTGTCCTCTTGCTGATGCTTCCCCATACGTTAAGTAATCATTTATGTCTATTTTCTCCTGCCCTGATATGCATTTATATAGCATAATCATGTCACCTCTTTTCCTTCTCTCCTGTAGTGTTGGTAGATTAAGTTTATTTAGTCTTTCTCCGTAGCTTAAATCCCTTAAGCTTGGTACCCATCTTGTAGCGGCCCTTTGAACTTTTTCAATCTTGTCTATGTGTTTTTTGAGATGACGACTCCAGACTACTGATGCATACTCCAGAGTTGGTCTGATGTATGATGTTATTATCTTTCTCAGCATGTTTTCATTTATGTATGTAAACGCTATTCTCATATTGGCAAGCAGTGTATACATGTTCCGTACCTTCTCACTGATGTGGTCAGCCGGAGATAGTCTGTTATTGACAATCACACCTAGGTCCTTCTCTCTTTCTGATGTGTGTAGGGTTTTATTTCCTAATGTATAATCCCAATCAGGTCTTTTTCTACTTTTACCAAACTTGATTACATGACACTTGTCCACATTGAATTCCATTTGCCATGTATTACTCAATTCATGAAGTTTATTTAATTCTTCTTCTAGGTCTTTACAAGAGTCTGTGTTAGTAATTCTCCTTTGTATTTTTGCATCATCTGCAAACATATTTAGATAGCTTTCATTTCCAGTGTTACTGTCTATATCATTTATATACACTAAAAATAATGATTGGTGCCAGCACTGAGCCCTGTGGTACTCCACTAGTCACTTCTTTCAATGATAAGTAATTTCCCCTTGGTACTGTTCTCATTTTTCTTTTCACGAGAAAATCTTGCATCCAACAATACAGTTTGTCTCGAATTCCTCCTTGATGGTACAGTTTCCATAAAAGTCTTTGGTGTGGTACTGTGTCAAATGCTTTCTCTTTCCTGTAATGTGTCTGTTACTCTGTCATAGTAGCTCAACAGATTAATAACACATGATTTTCCTTTTCTGAAGCCAAACTGTTTCTGTTATCATACTGTGTTCTTCCAAGTGATTTACCCAAGCTTTTCTTATAAGCTTTTCTAATACCTTGCTTACAACACTGGTTAGTGATACTTGTCGGTAGTAAAGTGAATTTTGTCTATTCCCTTTCTTGAATAAGGGAACAATGTTTGCTTTCTTCCAAATATCAGGTAATTTACCTTGACCCAAGGATTTCTTGAAAATTATAAATAATGGTTTACTTAACTCCTTTGCACATTCACGTAGCACCCAACATGAAATTTCATCAGGACCATTTGCTTTTCCTTTGTCTAATTTACTTAGCTTCTCATGTATATCTTTTTCTGATGATTGTATATCTGGTAGTATGTGTGGGCATGCATGTTCCACATAATCCCTCTGAAATTTTTTTTCCTCTGTAAAAACTGATTGGAAAATCTTGTTTAGTGCTTCACTAATATCCTTCTCTTGTGTATAGGTGATTCCAACGTCTGTAATTGATTGTATTTTATCTTTTACTTTGGTTTTGCTTCTGATATAGCTGTAAAATAGCTTTGGTTGATCACTACTTATAATTATGTTATCCTCCTCAAACCGTTTTTGGGCTTCCCTCCTTATTCTTGTATAATCGTTTCTTGCCTGTTTGTAATTATTATATGCCCTTTCACTATTGTGTCTTCCGTATCTATTCCACAACAAATCTCTTTTTTCTTTTGATTTTTTACATTCTGTATTGAACCATTTCTTTATTTTCTTTTCTGCTTCTTTGTGATGTGGAATGTACTTCTGGACTCCTAGTTCACAGAATTTTTCATATATAGCATTAAAATCTTGTCCTCTAAGCTCCTTTTCCCAAGGAGTTTCTAAGAAGTACTTCTTTAGGTTATGATACTTTCCCTTTTTATAGTTTAGGTTCTTTTTATAACTTTCATTGCTGTCATCTATGTCATATGCAATCCTGAAATTGCAATTTAGTTGTGCATGGTCACTTTTGCGAATGGAGGGTGATATATTAAATTGTCAATATCGTTTTCTTGCCTAGTAAATATGAGATCTAGCATTGAGGGCACATCGAGTCCTCTTTTTCTGGTGCTCTCCCTTACATGTTGCGTTAGGAAAAACTCTTGCGCAAGATCCAGGAGGTTTTGGTCCCAACAGCTTTCTTGGTTTATTATATCTAGATTATTCCAATTTATATTTGTATTAAAATCTCCACTTAATATAATTCTTTTCGATTTCTCTTCCATTTTATGTAGTAATGCTCTTAAACTCTGAATTGTACTCTCCGCCAGGTCCTAATATTCGTCTCTTTCCCATGTGTTTGATCTGGGTGGCATGTACAAATTGGCTATAATTACTTTCCCTTCAGATGTATTTATCTCTACTGCAATCAGTTCTACTTGTGAGGGTATATCTAATTCTATTTCTTTGACTTTTAGATTTTTCTTAATTAATATTATAATTCCTCCTCCTTTTTTTAAGTTCCTATCTCTTCTCCATATATTATATTCCTCTAAGTTTAGGATGTCATTCGATATCCTTGGTGTTAATTTTGTTTCAGTTAGGCATATTATATGTGGTTCATTTTCTCTGACGTAATCATTCATCTCTAATAATTTAGATACCATTCTATCCACATTTGAGTACATCAACTTAATCATCTTGTTTATATACTTGTCATGATTTGGTTCTACTACCTTTCTCCTTTTTATTTCCTCCTGTTTATGTACCTTTTCATACCTGCAATCCAATTACTTTGTAAAAAAATGTATTCTTCTCCTCCTCTGATCTTCCCTCATTTTTTGTTTTTGCTTCCTCCCTCTTCTCTTTCAGTAATTCCAGTTCCTCTTGTGTTAGGCATCTTTTTATCCATACATTTTTGAACTCCTCTTTTTCCATAAGATTCTTTGCATTTTTTAGTATCTCCTCCACGGTGTTTACACTCTGGAAGGTTACCTTTAGGGGTCTTGACTTGCTTTTCTCGTATTTCCCTAACCTTTTGTGTTCCTCTATGTCTTTACTACAGATTTCCTCTGATACTTCTTTCAATATGCCCATTACATTTGCCATCTCCTTTTTGTCTCTTGAGATCTTGTTTTTTACTTCTTCCTCTTCTATACCAGTGATTGCTATGGATTTGTTAATATCTACTGAATCTCTAACTAACTTATGATTGTTTTGGATTATTCTTTTCACTTCCTTTTTAATGCTTTTTTTCTGCCACCCTTGTTTCCAAGTCTTTCTCTACTTTCACCATTTCAGCGTAAGTGGTTTCCACATCATTTTTGTAGCTTTGCACAGCTTCATTCACCTGTGTTATCTTCTCCTCAATATCACTGCTCTGATCTATCAGACTGCTTACTTGCCTAATTGTCTCTATCATTTTTTAACTCTTCCATAATACTCTCGTGCTTGACTACTGTACTTGCCATTTCACTAATTTCCCTCCTAAGTGTACCCACTTCAACTGTTAGGTCATCAATGGTTGTGCCTTTCTTGTTGACTTCCTTTCCTAATTTTTCTGTTTCTTCCTTTTGCAAATGCATCTATTTCTTAATTTCATCAATCTCATTTTGAAAAGCCGTCTCTAACCTATGTACTCGTTCAACCAGTTTGTTGTGAGTCTCCATTTCAACCAGTTCTTGGTAGAAATCATCATCCTGCTGTCTACCTTTATCCCTTTTCTTTTCCAAACTTGCTTTACTAAAGTATGTGGTCATTTTGCAGTACTAAAAATGTGTATAGTACTTACATTCCCTGGGGCAGATTGTAGACTAAATAACGATCAGCTGATTGTGTCATTCATGCTCTGCTTGTTTACTTTTCTGTTTGACCAAGTCTTACTTAAAACTTCTTCTTTTTTATATTTGAACACCATTCAGTCTAACCTTGTACAGAGCTTGACTCATATAAGGATACTTTTTTAGGTAATGCAGCTGGTCAAGTTGGCCAAGTATAGAGCGGTGTCGACGTGCAAGTATAGAGCGGTGTCGACGTGCGTCTGCTCTCTCCCGGTGCCTCGGTGTGTGTGTGTGTGTGTGTGTGTGTGTGTATGTATGAAGCCGCGCAAAGAGCAAAGGACAGTCAACAGCATATGGACGAGTAAGATTAGATATGCTGCGTAGAAGAACAAATTATAAAGAATTGAAAAAAACGAATAGGCAAGTTGCTAAAGGAGCATCACTGTCCATAACGTATAAAGTGACCGTCTGCCACAGAAGCAACAGAACTACCAGAGGGGAAATATGGTTGGATGTGAAGGTGAAGATGAAGTGACAGGAACAACAGAAAGGCTCACCGGTAGCTGAAGGTATATGTCAAGAAAAGATCTTAGACGTGTATAGCACATTAGTAATACTTTCTTCACAGATTTGAGCCCTTCTCTGAGGCAAATATTATTCTTTTATAATCGATCCAGTGAAAAATATAATTAGCCTTATAAAATGGCAGTATACACGGCACTGAACATGAAATGTATTTTATAACCTTTCACTGGCATTAACATGATAACTAAAGTATCCTAGCATTTTTTTGATATGTTAACTAGGTTAACATCATGTAATAATTTTTTTTTATAACTCCCGTTAGTACGTAACATTTTCGCAATAATTTTAAGAAAATTCTTTTATACCACTATTAGTGTAGGAAAATTCCATTTTTATCAACTGTGTATCGCTATGAACATAGTGTATGGCGCAAGCTGTAACACCAGTCGAACAGTGCGGTACTTCCAAGGTGGATCCAAAGCTAATGGGAGGTCGAGGTGAAACTCCTGTTTCATTAGCCCTTAGGAACAGTTCCTGATCATCCCTCTTTACTGACCTTTTCCAGTATTTCAGTATCATGGAGCGTAAGCCAGCATTCTTTCCTAAACTTCTGTTTTCTCTACCTAGCAACACCGCTCTGCATGTATCTTACACACCCTACCTAAACCTGCCTCATTACTTCAAGAAATCCTGTAGATCTTCCTACGGGGAAGCGTCTATGGCGTTGCGATACTGCAGATTGGGAGACCCTCCGACGGTATTTTTTTTTCATGAAACGATTATTGCATCTATGGTCAAGCCATCTAATTGTGCTTTGCGCCTTACGGTTATCGTCTCAGGCATAAAGGCAAACATTCAATTTTCTTACTCTGACTAATAAAAAAAAAAAACGTTTAACTACTCTTGCTCTAATGTTGTCCACAACAAGGAGGTGTCTTATAAAAGGTGCCGGTGCCAACTTAGCCCTCAATCTCGTTCTCTACATGTTTCTGCCCGGAAGTGTGATAAACATATTCTTCATCTTTCTAATAATAATATCATTTCCTCCCAATCATAAAAACTCTCCAAATCAAATTCTATTTGCTCTGTTTGGCATCTTGCCAAAAACCCTTCAAATAACTTTACCTCATCCTCCTTCCCTCTTCGTTTCCGTTTTGCAGTTTCTGTAGCTGTTTCGACTGATGAGACAGAAATGAATGCCCCGATTTTCTCGTTACTTCCAGTTTGGATGATTGTGGTTTGTCATCCCTTAGTCTCCTTCCACCTCTGACTTTCTCTTACCTGTCATTACAATGTCTTCAACTGGTGTATTTTCTGCTCTCTTTGGCCGCAGTAGTTAAAGACTCACAGACTTGATGGGGTACCTCCCGTTGCTATCTAAAATTATGTTTCTCTGCCAGTGTGAACTCTCTGACTTCTGCCTGTCAACTTATACCTTTTCTTCTTGCAGAAAGTTTGCTCTCATTCAGCCGTTCTCGAAGAAAGCTGACTTTTCGGAACCATCCAACTATCGCCCAATTGCTTTAATACTTCGTACTTTAAAAGTCTTTGAGTCTACACCAAACAGGGAAGATTTTGCAGCATCTTCCTTCTCATAACCTTCTTTCCGACCACCAGTATTGGTTTTGCCCGGGACACACAACAATCGATCTTCTCAGCTTTCCTTCTGTTTCTTGGTTATCCTCCTTTCCGGCCTTTAGTGAAACCTTTGCTATTGCATTTGACATCACGATGACTTTCCACTTAGTCTGGCACAAATCTTTAATTTTCAAACTGCTCTCTTACGTTTCCTGTCCTTCTGTTTTTGCCTTCACTTCAAGGATCGTTTTTGGTCGTTCTGTGGCTGATACTGTAGGTGGCCACTGTTCCCCACCTGAAGCCATCAATAGTAGCAATCGTAAGGGCACTGTCCAGTAGTCAACCTTCTTCCTTCTATAAGTCAGCGATCATCTGACCTGCGCGTATTACCCTGTCCATTCATGTGCTGATGACATTATCCTTCATATTTCCACCTGCTTCTCTCAGTGGCCATCACAGCAGTTGCGTCAGGATTCAAGCATTGATGCTATGAAACGCCTTATTTCTGACTTAGGTATCATTCTGACTGGGACAAAAGAAACCTTGTTCTCTTTAATAAATCAGAAGTACAGATTCTACATTTCTTGACCAAGCAAAATCTTTGACAGGAATATTCCTTAATCTTCAGCAGTACACATCTATGTCCTTCATCATCTCTTAAAATATTATGGATTTTCTTTTTCCGGACCTGTCATGAAGTGACGACCAGTATATTACCCCTTTGCAAAATCTGCTACTTTAACATCAGAGTCAAAAGCTGGTTCAGTACTTGTTCAACTTCTATGCGGATTTTTTTTCACTATACAGTTGTCCTACCGACCCCGTGTGGCGTACAACTAGTATGTTTGAGGCGGCTCCCCACATACAGTTCTTCTAAATAAGGTAGAGTCAAAAGGTTTTCATGCCATCTCCTCATTCCTGACTGACTGATTTCAACCTCTCTCCTTTCGATGTAGTGTTGCATCATGATCTCTGTGTCATCGCTACTTTAATAGCCACTCTTCTTCTGAACTGTCTGGTTGCCTCCCTCCTCCCTTACAGCAGATGCACAGCACCCATTTGGCAGTAGTCTCATTCCTTTTCGGTCCGTCTCTAATGCAGGAGTTAACCAGTACTCTCAGTCTTTAATGTATGCAACAGGTTATCTCTGAAACTTTTCTCCTCATTCTGAATTGTCCTTTGCCTATGAGTTCCAGTCCTTTAAACTCAATGTATCCAGGCATTTCTAAATGAACTGATATTGAATATGGCATTTTTGGCTCCGTTTTCCTTGGACAGAAAAACACTGTGGGCTTTTGGCTCTGAATGGCAAAACGAGTTCCTGAAATTACGGTCATAGGACCCAATGCAGAAGCAATATTGGCAAAGGAAGAACGAATGGCTGAGGGAAATAAAGTAGCCGTTGATATGACTCTTTCCTAGTCAAGACAGAGGCTTATTTAGCAGGTGGATCTGTACTTGAAGGATAGTGCTATATAAAGTGGCAGACAAAGAATATCACAAAATAATTATATTTCGGAGAACTATAGATGCACTACATTTCATTATAAATGTGAGGTATGCAAATAATAATCTTTACTGTCAGGGAGGTTACAGTAACCAACACAGGTATATTTAGTAAAATATCAGTAAGGTAACTACCCCGAGTGCTGGCAATTTCGAATAGCCCAGTGGAATCAGATGAGAGTAACATCTCGCACGTACGCCAATTAACACATTTGCACAGAAATAACAATAAGATGTAGAATACAGAAAAGTGGTAACCTTCCATAAGCTGCAGACAGCTGATTCTCAATAACACAAGGATAAGAGACGGAAAGGAAGAAGGATAGTGATTCATACATGAAGAGGCCAAAGCCCTTGCAGAAGTTAACGGTAATTGAACCTCACCATGGTCGAGGATGTTATGGAGGATTGTCACTGAGGAAGATGATACTAGCTGTCTGAGTTGTTGACGAGGCCAAAATTCCAGGTGAGACATTCATAAAATTAATTATAAAGCTATGGGAGAACAGTAAATAAATCGTATAGGAATGTGTTAAAAGTTACCCACCTGGGTATGCTGCTCACTTTCTGTTTGGCTGAGTTTGAGAAGCTCAGTGACGATCAACAGTGAAAAGCAAAAAATTGTAGTCACTTTATGATATAAATAAAATGACCATGAGTATAAGATAGAAAGCTTTTTAGTTTGTTCGTAAAGTTGATACTAGCAACAGTCAGCTGCGACAACACCCCCCCCCCCCAGCATATTGTAAAGTTGCCACTGAAGTCTACACTTGTGCTCAGTACTGTAGGAATACTCCATGTAGTGTCATTGGTCCGTTTGGTAGTAGCAATTGGTCCCGTGTAATATCAGAGTTATCAAAATACTGTACACGTATAACAGCCTCGTTATCTCCGCCAACGGTTAGAGGAGGTTACCGTATGTATTCATCTATGTTTGTCTGTTTGCTAGTTTCTCCACAATATGTCTCCAAAAGTTCTCAATGAATTTCAATGAAATTTTGTGGCTGAGTGGGCCATGGGCCAAGAAAGAATTGATTAAATTTGGGGGCGGATCCAGATCCGGATCCTATGTATCCCAAACAATACTTCCAAAAGCTCTCCATGAATTTCAATAAGTTTTTGTGGAAGAGTGGGCCATGGGTCAAAGAATAATTGATTAAATTTGGGGGCAGATCCGAATCCTAGGTATTCTACAGGATCTCCAAGGATCCAGATTCAGTTCCTTATTAATGAAAATGGCATTGGCGGAGGTATGCGCTCTCTGGGTGCTTTATACTTTTTATACTTAATTATAAATTAAAATCCTCTTCGAGAATAGTAAAGGCAAACATAAGGTGCAGTATTCTTTTTACCATTCACCACGTATAGAATTCTATGATAAAACGAAGAGCAATGGCATCATTCTAATTTACCTGATTTCTCTTCATGGAAATTATAACACCACGCTGTTGGTGGGTTGACTGGGGACATAGAATATCTATGAGAGGCCCTATTGGGGTTGTTGTGTACGTCTCAGTGCTGGTGTTTTTTTCCCCACCTACTACGGATAACTTCAGTAAGGACCAAGACTGAGGTGGCTTCACAAACATTGAACAAGTTGCTGGACCTGCCGCAGAGAACTCAAAACAGAAAGAGCCGAGCAGCTGACCATAGTGATAAGGGTATGCTTTTGGTGAACAAAGGGGTTCTTACTCTGCTCCAGACAGAACGTAGATGCAAATCATGAGGTGATAAATTCTTATCTAAAAGCCTTATACTAGATGAGGTTTAGTTATAACAAAAAAAAGTGTTCGTGTGTTTGTTTACGTATTTTAAGGGAGTCATACGAAATACCAAATGTATACAAATCTTTTTTGGTTATATTTCTTTTACGAAACCTCTATATTTATGGAGAGTTCTGAAATATTGTGTGTAATAATATTATAGCTGTATCAATCATGTTTTTCCCCCTAAAACACCCAGGAAGCAAGAACTGCATGCAGATGCACCAAATGCGTCCTGAAATTGTTGCTTTGGAAAGAAGAGTCTTGTTTGGAGGAAAAAACAAATACCCCTCCTCAGAACTGCTCGGACTTGTGTGCCCACCCCAAAAAGTCTTCAAACAAGTTACTCAATCAGAACTAAAATTTTGGACCCCGTTTTTCTGAGTCTAGCGGTTTCTCAGCTATGCTTAAAACTGCACTATATGCCGTGCTATACTGTATGTACTGTCAGCCATTTTTACTCTCAAGTCGGTCTGAAGGATCGAATGAAATATTTCAGTTAATCTATCATTTCCAGTGCTGCAGAAGAAAAGAATTTGGAAGAACTTATTTCGAACAAAATTACATTTATGGTGGTGAGGAAGTTCATTCATTCATTGCCAGACGCCATGTATCCCAAACGGGGTGGCCAAGGGCTTGGAGTTAATTGCTTTACTGGGAGGGGCACTAATCCTCCACCAACCCCACTTGACACGTAGGGAGAACGTTATGCCAACAGCATCTGGTGTCACCCATCCAAGTACTAACCAGACCCAACGTTACTTAACTTCGCTGATCGGACAGGAAGCGGTGTACTCAACGTGGTATAGCCGTTTGCCATACAGAAAAAAAAAAAATTATAAGGGCTTTGTGAACTTAGACTGAAAAATAATTCATGGAAATATATTAACTCTCAGGTTGGAATGAATAAAATCGCTTGGCGTTAGCTAGAATAACATGTTAGAGCTGTCTTGACCATGAGAGGATTGAAAGTGGTAGTGTTAATACTCTCAGGGTTCTACGACTTATTTCAGATGAATAATATCAAACAAACGCGGCATAGCAATATTTTATTTTACGCCGGCAATACACTGCACTAAAATACCTTGTTGCCTCCTGAACACTTTATGTTGCTTTCTAGACACTTTTCATAGAGAAGGAGTTAATTGGCGAACATATGTAGTTCCTTCATTGTGAGAGTTTATATATAATTGTCTTAAGGTATCAGGAAAGAAATAAAAAAGGCGCCATCGAACTGAAAGGTTTAACTGAACACCAATGACACTCCAAGAAATCAGACAGAAAATGCAACGCTGGGCCTTTGTTAACACACTTTCCTATAGCCTACTTAATTCCTTCAATCCGATGACAAATTTTTTGTGTAGGCTAAGCGAGACGTTTCGAACTGAAGGGATTACACGCAATTCACATCCCTTCTCCATTATGAGAGGCCTTTCCCACAATGATGCCAGTAAGAATGAAATGTAAACACACGCCATCGGAGTGTCGGGGTTAAAATATTTACAAGATCATTGATTTATAGTTTTGATTTTGCCTTATCTACTGCCACTCACTACGCAGTTCTACAGTGAATATTAAAGTGAATAAATACAGTTAATACGGTTAAGCAAAATGATTTATGACAACAGTTTACTTATACAGAGAGTTACTTATCATGAAAACTTGTTGACACTTTCTGAATACTTCCCTGATCATTAGCGTCCTAAACATCCATCCATCCATCATCCATCCCATTTTTGTCCTGTCGAGGGCGTAGGGGTTCTGGGCTAAGTAATTCACTCACGACCCTTAAGGCGACGGAAACCAGCCTTACTCGCCCTTGAGTGACATCTGTGATCAGTAAATCCTAATAACAGTCCCGGTTGTACACATTTGGTTGGAGCGACTCAACACTTTAGTCCAGAGGGAGTCATTTGGTTACTAGGTTACCGCTCAATTAGTAAATGGTTTCCTGGATTACAAGAAGCCATTTGGCTTGTCGTCCAATGCAGAGTTGCCTTGAGGTTGCACTCCATCGAGTGAGTGGATGGTCAACGCCCTCTCCTACCACTACACCATCCTAATTATTTATACAAGAATGTAAAACTGTCTGACTTTATGTGGAATATAAATGGCAGATGTTCCGACCATGAGAGATATTTGATGATACTGGCACCGGGTACAAACATTCAGGTTTGCTGTATACGACCCACTCACTGCTGAATAATATCACCTGGCGCTAGATGGAATAGAAAAGAGTTGTCCCGATCATTATAGTTAGTCACATGTTTTGAGATCTGTAAGTAATGAAAAAGTAATTATAATAGGCTCTTCGAAAAAATCTGTTAAGATTAAACACTACCTATGCAACACTTGGCCCCGCGCCTCTGGCCAGGGAGATCAAGGTTCAAGATATATTGGTGTCGACAGAGAGAGAGAGGGGGGGGGGCACTGGACGCTAAGGCACACAGTCAACACTCCATGAAAAACTCAGTTAAGGAGCAGAATTCTGGTTCAGTCATAATTGCCACGAATGAAAACTTACATGATTCAATGAACAAAGGCTGATGAAAAAATAATAAGGTAATGCAATTAGAGTTATAAAAAGCAGAAGCGATTAAAAATATTATTAAGATGAGTTTTCAGGACATAAGAGTATGTGCCGAAGTGAGTTGATCAAGAAAGATGAGTTTAATTCATGTGAGCTGCTGAGTTAATGCTTTCTTTGTCACAGTTCACATTAAATGACTCACTTTATCTATTTCACCTTCAGTGGATGCGTGAAGTTATTACCCAGGCTACCACAAGCCGATTTTGTTCAACTGAGCAAACTCTAGTAGTCAAAGGTCTGAAACTGACTTCATCAGTCCTTGTAATATTAGCAGTTCTCCCATCTAAATGAAATTGTAAAGATTTAGCCCCATATCAGTACACAAATATTGTCAAGGAAGCGAAAGTGTAGTACAATACTTTACTATGCATTACCTTTCCCTCGGCATTTGCTGTGTAGAACATACACATGAAATAAACCCCTAGCTGTAATGACATTTTTTGTTTTCAGTTTGGCTTGCTATTTCCAGACAACTGACGTAAGACTGACGTCTTGCAATAAAGGGCTAAAGAAGGCTATACCTAACTCTTCCTGTGCAGAAACCTCTACTAAGCTTAATAAAATCCATTCGAGGTGGATACCAAGGGAGTGAAACAGATAAACCAGTATCTGTGTTCAGATTATATTAGAAAGATTAATCCCTTCTGCACGAGGACGTCCTTCATGCGTCTTTTTAAAATCTGCAGACGATTTTTAAAAAGTTAAGTAAGGACTTTTGATAAGAGAAGTCCATTGCCAATGTGACTAAACTACCTTCACTTACTAAGAAGAAACCAAAGCCAAACGTCTAAACAAGAGGGTTTTACTATCGTTCGTCTACAATAACTTAGCCCATTTTTTTTTTTTTCCCCAGATTATTTCCTGTAGTTCAAAGGGTGAATAACACAGTTCTCCGGTTCAGCATCTTTTCCATGCCACCTCGTAATTAGCACAATATTCTATTTTCCATTTCGTGCTACAGCTCAGCATTCATTGTGGAGAGATGGCAATTTTAGATCAAATGATAATAAGCAGAGTAAAGTGGTTACAGAGAAATTGGTAGGTGGCACTGATGCTCCCTTTCGTGCCGTGTGTGTGTGTGTGTGTGTGTGTGTGTGTGTGTGTGTGTGTTCATCCATCTCTCATTATCGATCATTTGGTCCGCACACCAAGATGAACTAATGACTGATAATTTTATCCAGTTTAATATGGCTCTTCTTACTCAGAATTAAGTAAAGAAGGACCTCAAGAAGCAACTATTAGCGGGTGTATTCAAGTTAATGAACAAATATTGCTTTAAATATCTCATGTTTAAACTAAAACTTGGTTCATTTTTCTCGGGACACAGTGTATATCTTCGTTTTATGTCGCTGTGTGTGTGCCTATTCATCTCCCTCACGCAGCCGCTCCATCCCTCTCACTCACTCCCAACACCTGGCCATGTCGATCATAGAATAAGTCAGCGGATATTGATACTACCGAGGCTGCAGTGTTTGTCACAGCCACCGCACACAATAGCCAATATGCACAGATTTAATGAAACAACTTATTGTCAAAATTTTGCTGACCCCCACACAGCTCACTAACCATAACAACTGGCGCTGTGTGTTTGTTGACTAAATACTTTGCCTGCATCACTGGGCTTGATGACCTGCAGAATAGAACACGTGGGTTTAGTGGATGATTTTAGCCCTTTCACTCAATGAACATAATTTTTTTTATAATTTGCTATTATTCCTTCTACTACTTTTTTTTTTTTTTTTAAAGATTCAGAGAACATCATAGTAATGAAGAGATAAATGAAGACTACTTATCTCCTCTCCTTTGAAAAGTCCCTCCACCCTTCCTCCCCCCCAAAATGTAGTATATACGTCACTGAGGTGAATAAGACGGTCTTGTGTTTGGAAGAATAAGATGAATTTTCATCAAATAAATAATGAACTGACATTGTGTCTCACACTGTTGTTACAAATTACTGTACCTACCCAGTATTAAATATAATGGCCAGGTGACAGCAAGAATATAATATTAATGACGCCATCGTACTACAGGAATTAAAATCACTCAATGAATATTTACTTTGGATACTGTCTCACCTCAGACGAGCAAATAACAATTATTAGAGAGCACTCAGAGAGTCCACACCTCTGCCAACGCCCCTCCACCCGCGCCCAAAATGGATTTACCAGAAGAATACTTTTCCGGCCTCATACGGTCAGCTGAGTTTACGGCCATAGCCTGCGCAGTTACACGTCCCAGAGAGCGCATACCTCCACCAACGAGAGAAGAATTTAAGATTGACTCCTGTATCCGGATCCACCTGAGAATCTAATACGCGTTAGCTGTTCGTTTAACCTTGGCCCAAGTGTCTACAGAATTTCATTGAAATCTGACAACTTTTTTTTTTTTTTAGATATCCTGGTGACAAAAAGTCAAGCAAAACACGGGATATTATTTAACCTCTGTCCAACATCGTTTGCGCAGGCAATAAAAACAAAACTCTTACTGTAGGGATGGAACAAAGCTGAAGATAACCACTAATTTAATTACTATGTAGACGAAAGAAGATGAAGGAAATTGCTAACCAAAGTTCGGAAATTCCTTTGATGAAAAATTAAATAAGTGAATGTATTTGTCACGTGTACTATATTCTCCTAGAAGATACCAAATTCAAAAAAAAAAAAAAATGCTAAACCTTGAGCAAAGGCAACAAATGTTTTTCTTCACTCAGCCGTTTAGGAGCACTCAAAGAACAGCACAAAAAGATTCACCCAAATCCACCCATGGGAAATGTGCTTAGTTTGCATTAAATTAAGATGGCGGGTAAGTTTTGACGGATCCTGGCAACCAATGACTTCTAAGTAAACACTTTAAGTGGATTAATAGAATATCATACGATTTTTCAACATGGAAAATCTTTTTGGAAAAAAAAAAATTATTGGCAAACATGAATTTCCATAAACACAAGATGGCTGCCACTTGGAGCATTATTATACCTTGTCATCGTTATGGCGGTACATATACATTAATTTCTCCTCTGATCTGGGGCTTCCAACAAGTAGGTGAAATTCCAGACACTTCGGTTAATTCCTTCACCAAGAAAGTCGCCTGGTGATCTAGTGGTAGCGTACTCGGGAGGTGACAGCCGTGTCTTAAGCGTAGCAGTTCCATTCCTGGAGGATATGTTCCCCAGCCCAACCATTCAGTTACCTTTCGCGGCTCGAAAATCATGACTTGAATATTCATAGGACACCTTCCAGCAAATGCCAGGTGCGTGTCAAACGATCGTTACCAAATATTCGTTCATGCATAATGTATTAATGAGATCAATGAACGCAGCTTGCAGTGAACCGTAGAAAACTTACAGTGACATTCGGTAGATACAGTATTCAAGTAATGCATTATCACACCAAAGGATTATCTTGAAACAAAGTGGTGGCTTGTATCTGAATCCAGTTAATAAATACCGGTACAGGTATTTGTTTTTGGAAATTATTATTGTTCAAAAACTTGCTTCCAAGACCTTTTGGAAAACAGAATTTGATGCTGAAATATATTTACAGGAAAAAAAAAAAAAAAACATTGTAGGGAACTTCATTACCCAATTATTCATTTTTGCTTGTATTATGCGTTGTGTTTTAGATCTGCACACACATGATTTTTGTTGCAATGAAATATTCCTCACTCATATTGTTACACTACGAGTACATTACATTACACAAAAGCTTCTGCATTTCTAATGTTTTCCCGAAAGCGAGAAACGGCATACTACAGTATGTGGAGCTATTGAAAACTGAAAAACATTTTCATATAATTTGGGTAGTGTGATGAGTAAGGATGGAGGTTTGGAGGGTGAAGTGCTTGAAGGGGTACAGCAGGGAAGAAAGGTTGCTGGTTCCTTGAAAGCAGTGATAAGAAACAGGGAAGTGAGCATGGAAGTGAAAAAGTTACTACATGACAGTATTGTGATACCAACTCTAACGTACGGAAGTGAAGCTTGGACATTGTTGGAAGGACACAAGTCAAGAGTGAGAGCAGTGGAAATGAGTTATTTAAGAGGAGCCTGTGGAGTCACGTGGAGAGACAGGCTGACAAATGAGGATATAAAGGAGCGTTGTGGTGTTGATGTGGATGTGATAGGAAGCGTTATGAGGAACACACTGAGGTGGTTTGGCCATGTGGAGAGGATGGAGGGTGAAAGACTGACGAAGAGAGTGTATGTGAATGAGGTGGAGGGGGGAAGAGGGAAGGGGAGGCCGAGGATGAGATGGAGGGATGGGGTGGAGAGGCATATGAGAGAGGGGGGTGTGAGTTGGGAGCAGGGGAGTGAAATGGGGGGGGACAGGGCGACTTGGAGGCGATTTGTTTGTGGCCACCCCAAACGGGATTGAGGCGTCTGGCAATAGATAGATAGATAAACCTTCCGGATGGTAGGGTCATCCTTTTGCTGAATATCGTCTAGCTGTGGTCAGAACAGGATGTCTAAGAGTAATTATGTTAAAAGTGATGTAACTGAGATGGCCAATAACATATTACCCCTTATAGGACGTATAGGAGCTACAGGCCAGGCTACCGTAGTCCAGATCATTTAAGGTACGAGACCTGCCAATTTTCATAGCTGCATTTTACACGCAAAAATCTTCCAGCTACCTCTTGAAGAAACAAGCATTTGAGTCTAAGGTACGGCCTTCAGCTCCGACTTCAGTGCTTTGCCATTACTATAAAGTAAAAGCTTGCAAAAATGTCTAAGGATAACAGAGGAACACAACTACCTGTAAAGGGTCTGGACTTTATAGAAAAAGAAATCTATATGTAATGTTATTCCCATTAAAATATGTACCATTCATATCTTTTATACAAAGAAGAAAGACCCAAAAGTCGTCGCCTCAAAGGAAGAAAAAAAGTAAGGAGGCAAATTCAACATCCGAATATTTCAAGATGCCTGGACACATTGCGTATCAAAATGCGAAGGTCATTGGCAGAGGCAAATACAGACTACAGAGGGCGGTTTCTGAACATTCAAAGTGACGTGATTAAAGCGCTGCTTCGCTCCATCTAAAGAGAGTGTTTTCAGTGAACGCGCTATGCACATTAATAGCATAAATTTTTATCCCATCATTCGGACTGGATGGCCGGTCATCTGCCATTTACCCCGTAGTACTCTCAGCTTTTTCCACTAAGTTTGCCAGTTTACCTCACTATTTTCCCCATATCCATTAATGTGATAAAGGCCAATTATTCACTTTGCAAGTCTTTCCAGATAGCCACCTTGAGGCAATGATCTCATCAAGACATCATTCCTTTTCTAGTTATTCTGTTCATTCACGCACTGATTACGCAGCATTTGCATATTAACTCACAGTCGGCACAAAACTAAACAGAACTGATATGGAAGCTGCAGAACACTTACCTCAAATCTTCAACTAATTATAATTATAAACTCATTTGCAGAATAAGCAACATATATATATATATATATATATATATATAAACGGCCACACCACGTTCAGTACACCGCTTCCCGTGCGATCAGCGAAGTTAAGCAACGTTGGGTCTGGTTAGTACTTGGATGGGTGACCGCCTGCGAACACCAGATGCTGTTGGCTCGTTCTTCCTACGTGTCAACTGGGGCTGGTGGAGGATTAGTGCCCCTCCCTGTAAAACAATTAACTCTAAGCCTTTGGCCACCCCGTTTGGGATACATGGCGTTTGACAATGAATGAATATATATATATATATACAGAGAGAGAGGTGTACAGTACGTCTTTTTACAGACAAGCTTCCACATTTCTCTATAACATCCCAACACAATTCTCGCATTTCCCTGAGACTCATCTTTCTACATGTAGTCCGTTTCTCCCCTCCAGACCTTTCTCTTTAACATTACACACACACACACACACACACACACACACACACACACACATCACCGTGCCAGGTGCTATTCCTGTCAACAGAATCTCTCTCATTTCCCTCTCCGCTTCCATTCTTCTTCCCTTACATCCTCAGAGCTAGTGCTACAGCTTTAAGCCCATTTATCCAGTGTATACACTGTCTAAAAATATATTCCATTTAGCTCTGCAGTGCCTCACAGTTTTCCTTAGTGTGTGTTATGACCCATTCTTGCAATTGCGCGGTAAAGAGTAGGCAGTCCTATTATTAGTTTCGTGAAATTTGACAAGCTGACTTCACAAGTTCATGAAATGAGCAGTTTAGTCATGAAATTGTCATTCTAGGTATGTTTCGTCATTTCTTTACAAGTGTAAAAAAAATATTTAAGTTTTAAAATGTTCAGTGTTATAATTATAGCATGAAAAGAACGATAACAGACTTAAAAGGGATTACTGTAATCTGTACTAATGCACTCGTGTAAAATCAGTCAGCTCAGTCAAGAAGTGGCAAATGCCCTGGGACGCACAGCCTCACTCACCCTCCAACGTCACCCACGCGGGTCCCTCTGTGCATCCCTCCAGGCAGTGACTCCTCCTCCTCTAAGTATCTCCCAACAGGAGTGATCGACCTGCTCCGGCCATTAGTCACATGGCCTTCCTCTTGGCCTTCTTTGTCCTGGGTTAGCTCATTCAGAGATCACCCTTTGAGCAGAATCAGCCTCAGGAAAGTAGGCCACGTGCCCATATAGCTGGAGTTGGCGTAGACATATATGTTGGTAATAGGCCTCTATTCAGTTTCACAGAGTAGTCGCTCGTTATGCACCTGATTGTACCAGTGATATCCCACGGTCCTGCGAAGACATTGAGTACCAAAGGAGTCAATTTGCCACCCCAAGTCACTGTTTAGTGTCCATGTCCCACAACCATTAAGTAAGACAGGGAGCCCTAGCACATTCAAGATGCAACTTTCGTCCTTTTACACAAATAACTACAAAGCCAAAAACCAGAATTGAGTGAATCCGTAACCCTGTAAGCCAGGCCAATGTGACAAGTGATCACACTGTCTGATCTACTATTGTTATGGACCACACTACCAAGATACTTATAAGTGAATCTTGCTAAGACTACTATATCCTCACCGCATGCTTGGATGGACTGAAGTGCTTCATCCAACAAGCCAGCAAGATTCTGGACCTTGGTCTTAGCCCGAGGCACCTTTAATCTCAATGGCTTTGCATTCTTGTGAAATCCCTCAAGGGCACTCAGTAGTGTCTCCAGGGACTTCGCTAGGATAACTGCATCATCAGCAAAGTCAGGGTTGGTAATCCTGAAATTGCCAGTTGATACACCACAGTGACTTCGATTCACAGCTCGGTCCTGTTCCCAGTCCATACATGTGTTGAAAATGTAGGGGCAAGGACACATCCCTGTCTACACCAGAACTTAACCCACAATGTCCCATCAGCGTATGGGTACATCAGAACTTTCTTTCATGCTGACACCCATCAGCACATTTTTCAAGTTTCGCAGATGATTTTTGGTAGGTATATGTGGGAGACCTTCCTCTACCCGCGGCCAGGCGGTAACACTGCCTGACTTTGCGGTCCCCCCCCCCCCGCACGCCCGCCATTGTCTCGGCAGCTCACCTGTTAGCAGTGACCTGGCCAGTAAAGACATGTCGTGCCACTGTACGAAATTCAAGGCGAGAGTGATTCCCCAATCGATGACGATGTGGAGAACAAAGATTACTTGGCGACAGAGAAAGAAACGAGCAGAAGTGATGAGGAGGTAATGTTGCCAAGGAAGGTGCAGTATGTTGATGTGTTCAGTGAGTGAATCACCTATATTATTGTGTGAAAACTAATATATACTTGTACTACATATAAATCCGTAACCAAATGAACAAGCATCTACCTATTCTGAATGGTTTGCAATAGTTACTGCTACCATAGAAAACAGGACAGCAGCAGCGTGGCTTCAGAGAAGACTACCAGATGTGGGAAGGGACTCCTGTACAGTTCACTTCTAAGCTCAGGTGAGCACTTTTTTGTGATTTTCCATTGTTTCTCATAAAAAGCCGAGGTTTGAGCAAAAAAATTAAAAAAAACATTCCAAAATTGGTTGGGACTGGGGGGAGTTCATTGGTGAAAAATCGGTAGGGATGCGGAGGGTTAATGGGAAGAAGTTGGATGTCCCCCTCCCCCCCTACTTGAAAACACTCTCAGTGTTTGAGTACAAGCCAGCAGTCAGTCATATTATCGCAGTGGGGATCCCATGGAGTCACAGAAGTTCACAAAGTACCTCCTGATTTACTAAATCAAACGCCTTCTTGAGATCCACATAGGCTGCTAACAGACCTTGTCATAACTCAAAATGGTACTTCACAAGAACTCAAAGAGCTAGGGTACGGTCAACAGTAAACTTCTTGGGCATGAATCCGGATTACTCAGGCCTCTGAAACTTTAGTAAATGGTCCCATATACGAATCAGGAGAATGTGAACAAGAACTTTGCCCAGTACACTGCGCATTGTAATACCATGGTAGTTACTACAGTCATGCCAGCCTCCTTTTCCTTTTCAGATAATGATGACCAAACCCTCTGTCCAATCAGGAGGAAGCCAAATGGCTTCTATGACTGCTTGTAGCCCCTTGATCAGGGCCTCGCCCCCAGCTTTGATCAATTCTGCTGTGATGTCACAAACACCAGGTGCTCTACCACTACTTTTCAATCAAGCCACTGTCTTCTTGAGTTTATCTAGGGAAGGCATCTCTTCATCAATGGGTGGGACAGCAGTCAATGGTTGTACACCAGGCGACAGAAGCTCTCCACTGGGAGGTTCACCCATATATACTGAGCATATATATATATATATATATATATAATGGACTTTTACTTGTGTTCCCATTAATATTGAAATTTTACGCTGTGTCCCTTTTTTTTTTTATAAGGGCTAAGGTGTTGCCACTGGGTAGAGGACTTTGGTTAGAAACATGTAGCACTTTATGACTGGATGCCCTTCCTGATGTCTACCAATGACCCTTGCGCGGACTCAGACCTCCGACTCTTCAGTCAGAGCAGGGCATTCTAATTCACTGAGCCACAGCTGCTACTATATATGAAAAGTAAAATAAGTCAATGGATAATACTAATGTGATCCCTCACTTTAATCTAAGGAAGTGAAGCATGGACCTTGCTAGATGAACGCAGTGACAAAAGTTGAAATTAGTCATCTGAGAGAAGCAAGGAGATACAAACAGACTCATGAGGAAGTGAAGTAATGAAGGTTTGTGGTATTGGTGTGCACTAGAGAGAATTAGGAATAAATTTCTGTGATGGTATTGCCATCTGGAGAGCAAGGAGAATGAGAGACCGAAAGACACAGTTTACATGAATGAGATAAAACGGGGGGGGGGGGGGTGAGGGTGCGACCTAATATGAGATGGAGGGTTAGGATGGAGGAATGGTATGAGTTGGAGAGAGGGCAGTTAGATGGTAGAGGGCATGGTGATTTGGACGCGATTTTGTTTGTGGTCGCCCCTAATGGTATTAACCCTAGAACACAAACGTCCTGTGTTACTTCACTTAACACAAACGTCGAGTGTGACAGACCCATTTTTGGAAAAATCAAAAACCACATTTGTAATCAAAATTTGATAAATCCAAAAATACACACAGAGATTATACCCTTTCTACTTTATTTTCATCACCCAAATACCATAATCAAAAGAAAACACTTCTGTGGTGACTTTAAAAAAACACGAAAAATGGCAAAAATTATTACATGTTCAAAGATTACTAAACGAAAAAACTTGTTAAATGAAAGGTAAGGACTTGTCCTTATGCTCACACTCTCCCAGGTCCCTGGACCATCAGCTGGAGCAGACACAACCCTCTGGCACAACGCTCATTGTAGTGGAGATTGACATTTTTTTTTTTTTTTAGTCAAAAAATAATGTACATGCAATTACATGCAGTAATAATTTATTTCATAGTTATGTACCCCTGTAAATGCACAGTAAATGATTTTTATTCCTCCCTACGGCTATACCCTTTGATTTCCAACGCGATTTCTTTTTTTGGGAAAAAAAATTACTGACTACTCTCCAAAGCATCATTACTTAGTTTTTTCAGTCATAAATGGACATCCATGGAATGAATAATATATTTTTATGGTCATTTACACCCGTAAATGCACAATAAATGATGTTTATTCCTCCTTAAGGGTATACCTCTGGAAAAGATTATTCAATACCTGCAAAGAAAAACACATTAGTTCATCATCTCCACCACTCACAAAGGTCATCAGTAACACTTATCTCTAGATTTCATAATTTCACTATAACAGTCACTCTGGACAGCAATATTCACTAAAATCACACACACACACACACACACACACACACACACACACACATATATATATATATATATATATATATATATATATATATATATATATATATATATATATATATATACATATATATATACCCAAATGCAAATGTCGGGTCGCTGAGACCAAAAATAGGCCTAAGGAAAAAACATGTGGAGAGAGCAGACCGAGATGACCTTCCCCTACAAGATCAACACAAGGGAGGAAGGTACTGGAGCGGGCAGCCGGCCCGTACCCATGCCCAAGGAGTGATCACGTGATCAACATGGGGGTTGGTGTCTCAGACCCGACGTTTGTGTTATAGGATTAAGATGTCAGACAGTAGAAAAGTTGAAAGATGGATTTGTAATTCAAAAGTTGCGTGCAGTAGTATCAGGGAAGATTTTTCAGGTGCTTACCTTGTTAGTTACACACACACACACACACACACACACACGGCTTCAACTATTCACTGTTACGTAGCCTATCACAAAGAAGAAACTTTGGAGATTAAACCTTTTGATGTTTGTTGAATAACTGGCCGTCAACCAAAACCACAAAATCCAAAGTTTTTTTTTTTTTTTTTTTTTTAATCTTCACCTTTAATAGTCCATAAAAACGGAAAAGTTAGTACTTCCCTTCTGCTACAATATACGAACTAATATAACTATAGTTAAATAATTATAGTTCACGCACAGTATGGAAAACTATGTGATCAAAGAAACATTTAACCATGAGATTTTAATTTTTGGCTTTCATTGGGTAACTCAAGATACGACTAAAGCAATGAAATCATAATGAGCAGTGACCCAAAAACTGCAAAAATTCATATAATTGTAACAGCAACAGTATATTTACTATCTCACTGAAGGAGTTAATGGGGATAAAACTAAGCCATCTAGCTGACGATGTACTTTTGACTTTATTCTTGCTACCTCCGGATGATTTTAGTCGCCTTATGAAAATTTTTCGAACAGGATAAATTTAACATGGCCTTGAGTGACTTCTCCTTCACTAAAACTCTTCCCTTGGTGAATAACGTCGTCTTGCAGCGGCAAAATAAACACGCCATCCGATCACGGGCTAATCCCTTCAAACCGTTGACGCATTTTTTAGGAAAGACCTACATTAAGGAAAGGGTTAATGGAGGCTTTATCTAACCCTACTGTTTGGAAAGCCTATCCTAAGCCGACTATAATCGTTTGGGGATAGCAAGATATTGAAACGAATGTCGTACTCGCGTGAACAAAATGTCAAGAGCGTCAATGACAGCAAATGCGAAAATGTTCTTACCCAATTGTATCTTTACAGGAATGAGTCAAGCTCGTACTGTCCCGTGTCTTAAACCATATTTGTCGTACATATCCTTAAATTTGAGAATTGTTTTGGCACACACTATTTCATTCGGTAGTGCATTCCACTGGTCAATTGCTCTGTTTGGGAAACTGAATTTCCTTACGTCTTTATCACCTCACTTCTTATGCAGTTTTTTGCAGTGTCCTCTTGGTGATGCTTCCCCATATGTTAAGTAATCATTTATGTCTATTTTCTTCATCTCTGATATGCATTTATACAGCATTATCATGTCACCTCTTCTCCTTCTCTCCTGTAGTGTTGGTAGATTCAGTTTATTTAGTCTTTCTTCGTAGCTTAGATCCCTTAAGCTTGGTATCCATCTTGTAGCGGCCCTTTGAACTTTTTCAATCTTGTCTATGTGTTTTTTGAGATGAGGACTCCAGACTACTGATGCATACTCCAGGGTTGGTCTGATGAATGATGTTATTATCTTTCTTAGCATGTCTTCATTTATGTATGTGAATGCTATTCTCATATTTGCAAGCAGTGTATACATGTTCCGCACCTTCTCACTGATGTGGTCAGCCGGAGATAGTCTGTTATTGATAATCACACCTAAGTCCTTATCTCTTTCTGATGTGTAGTCCTTATTTCTTTCTGATGTGTGTAGGGTTTTATTTCCTAACGTATAATCCCAATCAGGTCTTTTTCCACTTTTACCAAACTTGATTACATGACACTTGTCCACACTGAATTCCATTTGCCATGTATTACTCCATTCATGAAGTTTATTTAATTCTTCTTGTAGCTCTTTACAAGAGTTTGTGTTAATAATTCTCCTTTGTATTTTTGCATCATCTGCAAACATATTTAGATAGCTTTCATTTCCAGTGTTACTGTCTGTATCATTTATTTACACTAATAACATGATTGGTGCCAGAACTGAGCCCTGTGGTACTCCACTAGTCACTTCTTTCCATGATGAATAGTTTCCTCTTAGTACTGTTCTCATTTCTCTTTTTATGAGCAAATCTTTCATCCAACAAAACAGTTTGCCTCGAATTCCTCCTTGATGGTATAGTTTCCATAAAAGTCTTTGGTGTGGTACTGTCAAATGCTTTCTTGAAATCTAAATAGATACTGTCCACCAATCCTTCTCTTTCCTGTATTGTGTCTGTTACTCTGTCATAGTAGCTCAACAGATTAGTAACACATGATTTTCCTTCTCTGAAACCAAACTGTCTTTCTGTTATCATATTCTGTTCTTCTAGATGATTTACCCAAGCTTTTCTTATAAGCTTTTCTAATACCTTGCTTACAACATTGGTCAGTGATACTGGTCGGTAGTTGAGTGGATTTTGTCTATTCCCTTTCATGAATAAGGGGACAATATTTGCTTTCTTCCAAATATCAGGTAGTTTACCTTGACTCAAGGATTTCTTGAAAATTAAAAATAATGGTTTACTTAACTCCTTTGCACATTCTCGTAGCACCCAACATGAAATTTCATCAGAACCATTTGCTTTTTCTCTGCCTAATTTACTTAACTCGTCCTGTATTACTTTTTCTGATATTTGTATATCTGGTAGTATGTGTGGGCATGCTTGTGCCACAGAGTCCCTCTCAAAATTTTTTTCTTCTGTAAAAACTGATTGGAAATTCTTATTTAGTGCTTCACAAATATCTTTCTCTTGTGTATAGGTGATTCCCTCGTCCGTAATGGATTATATTTTATCTTTTACTTTGGTTTTCCTTCTGCTGTAGCTGTAAAATAGCTTCTGTTGATCACTACTTTTATTTATGATATCCTCCTCAAACTGTTTTTGGACTTCCCTCCTTATTCTTGTATAATCGTTTCTTGCCCTGTTTGTAATTATTATATGCCCTTTCACTATTGTGTCTTCTGTAACTATTCCACAACAAATCTCTTCTTTCTTTTGATTTTTTACATTCTGTATTGAACCATTTCTTTATTTTCTTTTCTGCTTCTTTGTGCTGTGGGATGTACTTTTGGACTCCTATTTCATAAAATTCACAGAATTTTTTATATACAGCATTTAAATCTTGTCCTCTAAGCTCATTTTCCAAATCAGTTTCTAAGAAATACTTCTTTAGGTCATGATAATTTCCCTTTTTATGGTTTAGGCTCTTTTTGTAACTTTCATTCCTGTTGACTATGTCATATGCTATCCTGAAGTTCCAATTTAGTACTGCATGGTTGCTTTTGCCGAGTGGAGGGTGATATATTAAACTGTCAATATCATTTTCTTGCCTAGTAAATATGAGATCTAGCATTGAAGGTACATCGAATCCTCTTTTTCTGGTGGTTTCCCTCACATGTTGCGTTAGGAAAACTCTTGCACGAGATCCAGGAGCTTTTGGTCTCAACAGCTTTCTTGGCTTATTATATCTAGAGTATTCCAATTTATATTTGTATTAAAATCTCCAGTAAATATAATTCTTTCCGATTTCTCTGCCATTTTATGTAGTAATGCTCTTAACCCGCCCGGTCCCGACGACGTATGGGTACGTCACCACGATTTGCATTTGCCAGTCCCGGCGACGTACCAGTACGTCGTGCAATTGCAAGGTACCTAATTTGCACAATTTTCAATTTTCGCACGTGATTTTTCGTATGTATACACGGGACACCTTCCTCTATTCCTGTACAAAATACCAAGCAGGGACAATGCCTTACACTGCATAACCTCCCCCCTCCCCCCCTCACGCCATTGTCTTGGCAAAGGACCTGTTACCAGTGACCTGGCTAGTAAAGTTATTCAGGGCCAGAGTGATTCCCCAATCGATGACAATGTGGAGGACAATGTTTACATAGCATTAGAAGAAGAAACAGCCAGAAATAATGATCAGGTAGAGTGGGAAAAATAGGTCAGGTATGGTGATTAGTTAGTGAGTGAAACAATGTTTATAATGCCTTTATTACTGCTTGAAAACCAATGTACTCTCATACTACATATACATTCGTACCAAGTAAATAAATAAATACCGTTTATGAGTGGATAAAATAGTTACCCTCCCATAGAACTCGTTTTCTTTGGGGCCAGCATGTTAGAAAACCCACTCAGGTAAGGAGGAACTCCTACCCGGGTTGGGCACTTTAAACCTCAGGTGAGTGATTTCTCTATGAATTATCGATGTTTCTCACCAAAAGCGAAGGTTTTAGCCAAAAAAAAAAATTTCGAAAATACCTCGGGACTGGGGGATGTCGGAGATGCGGAAAACCTCGGGACGTGACGGGTTAAACTCTGAATTGTACTCTCTGTCAGGTCCTCATATTCGTCTGTTTCCCATGTGTTTGATCTGGGTGGCATGTACAAATTGGCTACAATTACTTTCCCTTCAGATGTGTTGATCACTACTTGTGAGGGTATATCCAGTTCTATTTCTTTGACTTTTAGAATTTCTTAGTTAATATTATAATTCCTCCTCCTTTTTTTAAGTTCCTATCTCTCCTTCGTATATTATATTCCTCTAAGTTTAGTATGTCATTTGATATCATTGGTGTTAATTTTGTTTCAGTTAGGCATATTATATGTGGTTCATTTTCTCTGACATAATCATTCATCTCTAATAATTTAGATACCATTCCATCCACATTTGAGTACATCAGCTTAATCATCTTGTTTATATACTTGTCATGACATGGTTCTACTACCTTCCTCTTTTTTATTCCCTCCTGTTTGTGTACCACTTTCGTACCTGCAATCCTATTACTTGGTAAAAAAAAAAAAATGTGTTCTTCTCCTCTTCTGATTTTCCCTTATTTTTTGTTTTTGCTTCCTCCCTCTTCTTTTTCAGTAATTCCAGTTCCTCTTGTGTTAGGCATCTTTTTATCCATACATTTTTGAACTCCTCTTTTTCCATAAGATTCTTTGCATTTTTTAGTATCTCCTCCACGGTGTTTACACTCTGGAAGGTTACCTTTACTGGTCTTGACTTGCTTTTCTCGTATTACCCTAACCTTTTGTGTTCCTCTATGTCTTTACTACAGATTTCCTCTGATACTTCTTTCAATAAGCTCATTACATTTGCCATCTCCTTTTTGTCTCTTGAGATCTTGTTTTTTACTTCTTCCTCTTCTATACCAGTGATTACTATATATTTATTGATATCTACTGAATCTCTGACTAACTTATGATTGTTTTGGATTATTCTTTTCACTTCCTTTTTAATGCTTTTTTCTTCCACCCTTGTTTCTAAGTCTTTCTTTACTTTCACCATTTCAGCATACATGGTTTCCACATCATTTTTGTAGCTTTGCGCAGCTTCAGTCACCTGTGTTATCTTCTCATTATCACTGCTCTGGTCTATCAGACTGCTTACTTGCCTAACTGTCTGAATCATTTTTGAACTCTTCCATAATACTCTCGTGGTTGACTACTGTACTTGCCATTTCACTCGTGTGTGTGTGTGTGTGTGTGTGTGTTTATCCCTACATCATTCAGATAAACAATGCAACTTCTGCAACATTCATGTATAGGTAAATAATGCTTGTGTACATGGTGTTATTCTGCCTAGTGGCACGGGTAGTCATTTGAATATTGGCTTCCAGCAAAATTCCAACCAATTGTTGTTTCAAGAACTGAGACGTAAAAACGATGGCGATTCCCTGGAAAGTATTAAGTCCGTATTATTTGACCCTCCTTTACTATCTGATAACGTGATAATTTATACCACATGGTTCTGTTAGCCTCAGGAGTACCACGACTCTTTATGGTTTTCTTCCTGATGCCAGGAAACTTGTTTCTTCAGTGTAAGAGAGACCTCTCGTAGTAGAAGGGATAGAAACTCATTAATCCTTCCAGTACAATGGCATATATTTCGCCTATTTTTACTCCACCAGGCTTTTTATTTATTTATTTATTTTTTTTTTTCACCTTCGGAAAGTCGTCAGTAGCCCCGATGGGTCAGATGTAGCGCTCTGGCCTTCCAAAGTGTGTGTGTGTCTGTCCTGAGTAGGGGTTGAGAGCCCAATTCCTAATGAAAATTTAAGATGGTTGTTGGCAGCATGTCCTTCCATTTGCCATCGATCGTACTCTGTCTGTTAACACTGATCAATATGCAGCCATAGCAAACACAAACGCAGAGTAACACATCGGCTTTCATACGCACCAGTCATCAAAATAACCCTTTTCTGCTTCATATCTGACCTGCATGGGGAGCGGTCTATTCCGGCCATCAGCTCTGCGTGAGGAGACGGTCAGGTCTGACAGGGAACCTCATGCGAACTGACACTTGTACAGACTTAAGAGAGAGGTTCTGTCCTGAAGAGGATATAGTATGATTGTACCAAACAGCATCACAGAATACAACATGAAGCTAGAGTATCTTTTTGTTTCTCTCTCTCTCTCTCTCTCTCTCTCCCTTTTTTTTTTTTTTTTGCCACAACAGTTTCACCCCAGATAAATAAAGAATCCTGAAAGTCTCTCTCTCTCTCTCTCTCTCTCTCTCTGTATGTGTGTGTGTGTGTGTGTGTGTGTGTGTGTGTGTGTGTGTGTGTGTGTGTGTGTGTGTGTGCGCGTGTGTGTTGAGTATAATCGTTTTCGTTTTCGTTTTTAAAGGCTCCAACATGCTTGCATGTGTCGGCCTTGGTCACCTAATGGCGGCTCTCCACGCTGCACGATCCATTGCAGCCTCCCTGTTCAGTCCCTTAAGGTCACACTTAATTACCTCGCCCCATGTTTTTCTCGGTCTACTCCTCATAACCCCACCCCCAATATAATATAATATAATATATATATATATATATATATATATATATATATATATATATACACACACACACACACACACACACACACACACACACACACACCAAGGAGGAGCACTGAGAGAAAGCGTATCAGCAGCACCCGTCAACTGGTCTTAGGGTCGAAACTTTTACTTTGCCCTGTGACCATGATATTTGGCAGATTACTCTCAAAATCGTATCAGTATACTCTTGCCTGACCCTTCCACAAGCTTTCGTTCAGTTCAGATCAAAGCTGTTTGATTTGACTCTGCTCAGTGGCCTTGGCCTTTGAGCTTACCTGTCACCTTGACTTTTACAGATTCTCAAAATTGATTTTCCCTCCTGGTTTCGGCCTAAACATTGCCACAAAGTTAGTCTATACCAGATAGAGACAGTTTAAGTTGGCCTTTTCTTGGGAACTTGACCTTAACCTAATTTTCTAAAATGCAACAACCAACCTCTTCGGTTATCCTAGAGTCCTTCACTAAGTTCGATCTAAATTAGACCAAAACTGTTTTAGTTAGACAAATTGTTTTCGAAATTGAAACCCTTCCTTCTTGGCTGACCCTTACCATTTCCACAAAGCATGTTTTAAATCAAATCAAATCTGCTTGAGTTGACCTTGCCCTGTGCCCTTGACCTTCGATCTTTCTCTGTGATCTCTACTTTGGTTCTAAAAATCAAATAATCTTATTTTTGCGTTTTACTTAACACTTCCAGGAAATTTGGTCTGAACCGAATTAAAACTTTAAAATGACCTTGCCCAGTGACGCAGCCCATCGGCCAGTTGTTCGTAAAAACACATAGGCAAATCTACACTGTTGCAACTCTCCATCTGACCAACTACACAGGAATACTCCCCACCACACTGCACACCTAACCAAGCGCATAACGACCCTCACCCCCCCTTCCCCTTTGTATAACACAGAGACATTAAAACTTTAAAATTTCAGTAGTTTATCAATGGTAATAATCAAGTTATGAGCAGATTTGATAAAATTATGATTCCTGTTTTTTAATTAAGGCAGCCATTTTTTAAGAGTACATTCTAGGCAGAGTCATGAAACTTCATACGTGAGGCGCTGAGTTCATTACCGGGCTAAGCGCCAAAATGGCCGCCAAGCACCTACACGCACCAACAAGTAGCTAAATCATCCCACTATAAGTTGGAAGTAAAAAAATGCTAACAAACAACTTACAAAGGGGTCAAAATCCTGGTTAAGTAGACATGTGTTTTGCGCCGTCGCGCCACGCAGCAAAAAAACCAGTCTGGTTCCACTCTAGTGCTCAAGGCGGGCAACTGGGTCCAGCTGTATGGTCGCTTTTCCTATGAGTTCAGCCTTTCCTATGTTCCTTATGTCGAGTCCCCGTGGTGTTGAAGCGAATGTGAGAGCATTACCAGGCTGTATCCCAGCCCCTTTCCTTACCCCTCTTGAGGCTGGCCAATCAGATAGTCGGGTTGCACTGCAGCTAGCCAATAAGCTGACACCTGACACTACACCCACCAGCAGCTGTAGTGCATAGGAACTTGCTGCTTTCTCATTATTATTATTATTGTATTTTTTAACCATTATTAATATTATTATTATTGCCATTGTGTTTGTGAAGTTACTGGTACTCGTGGCATTTTTTTTTTTTTTTAATTCAGGTTACAGGTTCATTTTTTTTTCATTCAGGTTACAGGGGTTTTCTGATAATGTCCTCATACATTGAATTCTGTCTTATTTTTATATTATTATCAGCAATATAATAATTTATTATGTTTTTCTTGATATTTGTGATGTGGTTCGTATTTATTGGTGGTTAAAAACTCCAAGAAAAACACGCACAAAGTGTTCAACGTTTCAGCTGCTATTATTGTGAAAATAATTATACTTATGTCATAGAACTTTGATTTTATCCACAGTATGACACTCCTGGGACATTATGCTAATATATTATTGGCATCTTATGATGTATTTCTGTAGTTATTAGTAGGATAAAAATACTTCCTTGGCCGATCGGTCCAGCAGTGGGGGGCAAAATTTTGCTTCTTCACACGACATCATGATTAATGACAGATAGAGCAAAACAGAGGTTATTGCAATAAAGAAAATATCATAAGTTACATTAAAAAAAACACACACACACACACATCAAAATAACACAAGCGATTACCGAGATATGAAAGTTTTGAAGTCGCCAGACTTTAAACGCATTTTCTGGCGTTTTGTACTTTTGGCGCTTAGCCCAGTAATGAACTCAGCGCCTCACATAATGAAATATTCATATAATCATTTATCATGTACAATTTCTACCTCCGAGGTGTAGTAGTTGCAACGTTTTGATACAAAAATTGATTAAATAATCAGTTTTATGTATTTTCGCAATTTCATAGACATGTATAATCTCATGGCATTCTAACTACCAAAGGGAACCAGGAGGCATGTTAAAACATTATCCTGGAGAGTTTAAAACCTGTACTTGTATAAGCATCTGATTCCTAGCCCGGAAACGATATTTTTTTTTTGTTTCATTACTTAAAAAAATATTTATGACACAGCATTCTACCTATCAAAGGACACTAATTAACTATAAGGCACATAACTATATGGAAATTCTTGACTGTATAATGAATACTTTCTGAGTTCTGGCCTGGAAATGAAATTTCCACGCCCGGCCAGCCCCCCTGAGCCCAGCTCTACGGACGGACACCTATTGATCCCAGTGATAACAACACCCTCCTCTGACTTTGTCAGGTGGAGGGTAAAAAAACAAAAAAATAGGTAATTCCTTAACTAAGCCTCGATCTTGCATCAGTTGTAGTAACAACTGGATGAAGTTGTTCTATTTACGTAAACAAACACACACTTGGGTCGAAATCTGGCCTTACCTCGTGACCTTTACCTGTGACTGTTCTAAAAAATTTATTGCTTCATTCCCGCCTTACCTTTAATACTTCCCCCGCGATTGGTCTGAACCGAATAAAAACTGTTTACGCTGATTATGCCAGATCTGTGTTTGACCTACTCTGCGATCTTGACCTTTAATATTATTTTTTCTGAAAGCAGTCGGTTAACTCAATGTCTGGCCATCAACCTTTCCACTAAATTTTAATAAAATCGAATGAAAACTGTTAGTTATTTTGTTCGCACACACACACATACACACACACACACACACACACACACACACACACACACACACACACACACACACAGCTACAACTTCTGTCGCTCAGCCACCATGCACGTCAGAGAAAAAAAAAATCATTAATGATTACCATCATTCAATAATGAACTGCATCTTATTCTGAGATTCAGGAAAGTCTTGACCATGATAAATAACTCGAGAAAGCTTTAGTTATCAATAAACTGGTCGACCTGTGGCCTGCACATCCAACCCAATGTCGACGAAAGATCGTAGCAAAAATAAAAACTGCTTACCTTTGTCGTGAGAGAGGATAGTGTTTGGAAACTCCCTGTACTGTTGTTTGCGGATGATACTGTGTTGTTGAGTGAAGACGAAGGGGAGCTGCAAGGCTTGGTGGATGAGTTTGAGAGAGTGTGTAAGAAACGGAATCTAAAGGTGAATGTAGGGAAGAGTAAAGTGATGGTCTTTGAGAGAGGTGAAGTCAGTGAATGTACAGCGAGGTTGGATGGTGAGGAATTGGAAAATGTGAGTACGTTTAAGTACTTGGGTAGTGTGATGAGTAAGGATGGAGGTTTGGAGGGTGAAGTGCTTGAAAGGGTACAGCAGGGAAGAAAGGTTGCTGGTTCTTTGAAAGCAGTGATAAGAAACAGGGAAGTGAGCATGGAAGTGAAAAAGTTACTACATGACAGTATTGTGATACCAACTCTAACGTACGGAAGTGAAGCTTGGACGTTGTTGGAAGGACACAAGTCAAGAGTGAGAGCAGTGGAAATGAGTTATTTGAGAGGAGCCTGTGGAGTCACATGGAGAGACAGGCTGACGAATAAGGATATAAAGGAGCGTTGTGGTGTTGATGTGGATGTGATAGGAAGCGTTATGAGGAACACACTGAGGTGGTTTGGCCATGTGGAGAGGATGGAGGGTGAAAGACTGACGAAGAGAGTGTATGTGAGTGAGGTGGAGGGGGAAAGAGGGAGGGGGAGGCCGAGGATGAGATGGAGAGATGGGGTGGAGAGGTATATGAGAGAGGGGGGTGTGAGTTGGGAGCAGGGGAGTGAAATGGCGGGGGACAGGGCGACTTGGAGGCGATTTGTCTGTGGCCACCCCAAACGGGATTGAGGCGTCTGGCAATAGATAGGTAGACAGATCTTTGTCGTCAAAATGTTAAGCCCTTACGCACGAGGCCAATGCTAAGCTGAATCAACCCGTCTAGAAGTAGCAAGGATAAAATAGTTAAGACTTCAATCATCGTAAGAGTGCTAAACCTTCTGAATTTTTACTTTTACTTCATAGGTCATATACTGCCATAACAAGGCAATTTCATTTATCCCAGCATTAAAATAATCATATAACACCACTGTGCTTTCTTACAAATTAACAAAATAAAAGGAAAATATAAAAAGGTAATCGGAATTCATGCATTTTTCAACTAATCTGAAGGGCATGTATATCAGAAACAATAAGAGTGTGATGGACATTACATAAATATGAAAACTATGTGAATCGTGAACAGAGCTTCAGCTACTTTAATGTCCATGAATCTGTGTAACAAGAATTGCAGTTTGCAACATTCACAAACGTATTTACATATTTGATTCATGTTTACTGAAAACATCACATGGACAGGTTGTTTCCACCACAATTATCCACACAAGCACACTTTCTAAACACACTAATGATCGCTCCACACATAAGTACGCCAGTCACAGAGCGCTTAACCAAGCAATCACAGCCCATCAAATCGTACTTACTGTGGCTGAGCCAATCCAAGTGCAACACACCCAACCGGTTTGCCTGTCCTTTGAGTACGATGATGCTCACTGTAACACGAAGCTATATCCGGGATGGGCACTGTATCACGTAGTCTCAGCTCTCCCCAGAGCGATGCCTCAGTTGCACCTGATATTCAGACACAACTCTTCGTTCGTATAACGCCAAGTTTATAATTATTTTCACCAAGTCAGTAACTTGGTAAACTATTGTGGTAAGGAGCCACTGCTGAAGAATGTCAGATGTATGGTAACAAAAACGGTCAGTTATGTACAGGCTGCTAAAACGAACAGGGAGACACATCAGGTAACAGATGAATTGCCCAGCTGATGTAAGATACTGGGAATACACACGTAAATATCGTCTCCTGTAACTGGTCTAGATGTGAGTCAAAATCAAAACACTGAGTAGTCCCGCCATGTCTGTTCCAGAGTAAAGGACTGAACTAATTAAAAACTCCTGATGAGTTGCAGAATGGAATAAAAAATATTCGTACCATGGAGTAGGTAGGATATGACCAATGTTGCCCATGTTAGTTCAGTTGGGTTAGTAAGCTGGACTGGCATTTGCAGCTGATATAGCCTAAATATGGTGAAAGTAGCTCTTAAATCATGTTTGTATGGTACTGAATCTTTAGATGTACTTAAATGTTGAATCTGTGTCTAAACCATCTGCGGAGTAACCATTCGGAAATATAAGGAAATATAAGCAGTGAGTGTTATAAATACACCCTTGATGATCTGAAACATTTAGTTACACGATTTGGTACTACTTCACACAGGGTATTGTACTTTATTAGAATCGACCTCGTTATGCTTAATTATGAGCATATCCTACTGTATATCGTGGAAACGTCAAAACCAGCAGGTCAGAATATTGCATAACTGTATGTCCCATATTTATATATTTATTACGCTTGAGGTAGGTGTGTTTCATTATAAGATGGCAAAGCTAGTACTAATCCAACAAGGTCTTTGTCACACATGCAGTGGTAGTGTCATGCTTTTTGTCACACATGCAGAGGTAGTGTCATGTATTTTTTCCTGAAATGTAATCTTAGCAACAACTATTTCATTTGGTTTCTATTTGAATAAGACCTAAATAATGCGTTACTGGTATTACTGGCACCACACCCGTCTCCACCTACACCCCTATGGGTTAACCCTCCACTCGCAAAGGTTTCCTCATAGACTTGTTCCTGCATGAGCCAGTTTTCCCCCATGCACCTATTTTCTCACTAACATATTTTTCCCAGTGGATCTGTTTTCCTTTTGGACTTGTTTTCCCCCATGCGCCTATTTTCTCACTAACATATTTTTCCCAGTGGATCTGTTTTCCTTTTGGACTTGTTTTCCCCCAGGCGCCTATTTTTCTCACTGACATATTTTTCCCAGTGGATCTGTTTTCCCTTTGGACTTATTTTCCTCCTTGGATCCATTTTCCTCTATGGATCGATTTTCTCTCATTGGCTTATTTTTCATACATGGATTTTTTTTTCTTTTTGCAGGAATCTATTTTCCCTGGTGGATCTGTCACCTTGGCCTATTTTCCCCCATGGACCTGTTGTTTGTGTTCTAATCCGTTTTCCATCTATGGACATAATTTCTCGCCTGGAATTATTATCTTCATAGATCACCATTATCTTGATTTCCCGCATGAACCTATTTTTCCTATCGATATTATTGTTCTTGTTAAGTAATTCCAGTCCGTCTGGCCGAGTAGACCCATCAACCACAGGCAAGTAACGGACCCTACAGGGCCGTCCCGCGCAATGAGCCGATGTTCCCTTGCGGTAGACAACGCCTCGCCACAGCGAGGGGCGGGGAAGAGTGCGGGGGCTTCGCTTCTGGAAGAGTGCAGCATTTGCGTCACTCCACCCTGTTAACAGGAGAACTATAGTAAGCTCCACATCGCTGTGTTATTTGTTTATAATTATGGGTACCACCCAACGTTGTAAATGGTGTCCTGGATTACAGGACACCATTAAGCTTGTTACCGTACTTATTGTTGCGTCACTTGAAGTGAAAAGAAGAAGAAGAAAATGTGATAGGAAGGATGGATGAAGTGGGAAGAGAAGAGTGCAGACACTGGAAAATTATTAAGGTGAAGGAAGAGGTAAGCAGCACTACATCCCTACGGCTGTGTTCCACCTATGGACGTAATACTCCCAGTGACCAAGTTTCCTCACAAATATATTTCCCATGAACCTGTTTTCTCCACAGGATGAAATCCCTATTCCTCACAAGGATCTATATTCTCCCTTCGACGTATTTCCCTACATACACCTATATTTTCCCGTTGGACGACTTATGTTCTCATTTGGGCCCATTTCCCCCACGGACCTATTTACCCCATGGAAGTTTTTCACTAATGGACCTATTTACCCCATGGACATATTTTACTAATGGACCTATTTACCCCATGGAAATATTTCACTAATGGACCTATTTACCCCATGGATGTATTTCGCTAATGGACCTATTTACCCCATGGACATATTTCACTAATGGACCTATTTATCCCATGGACATATTTCACTGATGGACCTATTTACCCCATGGACATATTTCACTAATGGACCTATTTATCCCATGGACATATTTCACTGATGGACCTATTTACCCCATGGACATATTTCACTAATGGACCTATTAATCCCATGGACGTATTTCACTAATGGACCTATTTACCCCATGGACGTATTTCACTTATGGACCTATTTACCCCATGGACGGATTTCAATAATGGACCTATTGCCACCGACTCATCCAATCACACACCCATATCCCAACTCACCCACCCAGTGTAGTTTGTCTCAGTAGTAACACGGTGACTCAGTAAGCTCCTTCCCCCATGAACAGAGGAACATCATATAGTATACTCGTAGATGTAACCACTGATACGGGCAATATGTACTGTAGGTGATTATAAAAATCACTGTTACCCAATACTGATATGCTGCACTAACAGACATGCATGCACCACAGTACATGGTTCACATGGATAAGGCCTCCTTCCATCAGATTAGAAATTAGTCTCTGAAGCAAAAATGCATGAACGTAATTCCTGCCTAAACAAAACCTCGACTGATTTTTGGCGAACTCTAAAATATGCAGGACTATTAACAGGTGTCGACCGTGTTATAGATTTTATCGCCTGTGGGTTAAGTGTAGCAGGGAGTTGTGGAAGTACTTTTCGGTCCCATGTACAACGTGACGAAGAAGTAAAACAAAGTATGGTACAAATATACAAGAAATATATAATAACACGTTAGGAAGCATAAATCACCCCAAAGGAAAATGTACTCAGTAATAACAAGATTATAGTATGTCAGCGTTTGCAAGAAAAAGAAGCCAAAATATATTCATGTCTGCTACACTAGAGTTACTGAGGCAAACAATCCAATCTTCCTCTTGAATACGACCCGGATTAACCAAGTTACAACCAAGTTTCGAATTACGCTGCTGGATAAATTGGTAAATCGAAGAAATAAATCTTATGTAATCATAAGACTGGCCCGAGAAAAAAATTTCAGACCTTCCAATTCCGAGCTTGACATGGTAACCCACATACCGTACCAAAGGCCCCCCACGCTCCCAAGTAATTTTCATGGCAGTTACAGAAGCTTCTATAGTTCATAGGTGAAGAATGGTATGTAATGATCAGTTGGATATGGACATTCTCATCTAACGATTATCGTTGTTTATTTGGAATAGATTTTCCTGGTGGTACTTAACATATTTCTAGAGAACTTGTCACTAGTGCAGTATTTTGAAGAATAAAAACTAATGTAATTAAATATAGCCCACTGGTAAGATTAGTTCTAATTCTTAATCTCTTGAGGTCAGTGACGTATTTTTAGTTTATTACTGAGCGTAAAGGTGGCGTTTTGTTGTGAAGAATTGATGGAAGCTGTATGTGACCTGTTCGTGAATTCCCTCCAGTAAGTTGAATAGAATTGTCTTCTGGTAGTAAAAATAAAGAAATACATCTAATTGAAGAAGTTAATACTATACTTCTCATTCTTTCCTATCCTGAAAATGTGTCTTGGCTTACCGTGAAATCTAATTATCCACTGTTAGGGAGAGATGCCCACTAATTAATATATCCAGCAGACGTAAAAAGCAACATTGATATGTGTGTAGTAGGCACTTGGTTAATTTAATGATGGTGATTGGGTCTGGGTGTGTGAATCAAGGTGTAGGTGTCAACTGCAGGTGTATTCACTGGGGTTGCTGTCTATTTTGGGGGGATAATAAGGGCCAGGGCAGCTGTCTGCCTCCTATCATCAGTTCTGCATCAGGTAATGGAAGATTGCCCCTACAAAAGACTCCAGGTGATGATACAAAATATGAGGGCTGGTACTGACTGATGCAGGACTTGCAAGGCTTAAGTGTCTCGGGTGTGCATTCATAATGAGATATATTTAGAGGCCGACAGGTGACAATAACACTTGAACAAGTACTAGCTTCTCATTTCTGTATCAACAACTAAATCATGTCATCCACTGTTCTCTTCTCGTCATTCCTCTTCTCCAGTTTTCTGGAAAATGTCTCCATTTGTATCGTGTATCTTTTTCAACGACGAGCACTCTTCTTTTATCATTTCTTACATTTACAAAACAATGACAGGAATGTACAAGCCAACTTCTACAATAAATAATAATTTGTCATTCATTGCAACATTTGCACCTTTTCTGTTTATTCCTTTACAGCCCAGACAACCTTCATTTTACTTCTAACATCCTTACATTGTGAATAGTCACAATAGTTATGCAATTTATTCTGGCAGCTTTCTTGGAGAAATTATAGATAGACTATAATATTTCAATGTAAGACCACAGTCCATACAAGTAATGTATCATGAGAAATTCAATATATGCCTAAGAAATTATATTTACAAACAGTGTTTCTGTCTGTTCTTGGCAGACATCAGACTTAACCCAAAACCAAGACTTCCTGAACGCCGCCCGAGGGATTACGAGAGCTATCATGCTGTTTCAATATCCGGTCCCAGTTGCCAGCACGAGACTCAAGGCGTCACAAAAATTAGGTCTGCAGAGTCAAAATGTTCACTACCAATGGTTTCTCCTATGGTTAAAAAGGTTTCCTTGCAATAGGAGGATTTTTTTTTCTTTTTTTTTTATCATATTGCTGAAGGAGTGAATTATGTCGACCAGAGATGTTTTCCGAAACATGTTCCTTCGAACTGATGTAAACAAATGAATAAATAAATAACTGGGTCTATCAAATATTGCATACGACTTATATTTCTATGAGACGATGTGGTAAAAGGTTATGGTGTGTTATGCTCTACTTGATGCTACAGATGGCTGTGATTTGCTGTAATATTATTTATATATAAAGCAGCTATTCAGTATCATAGCACTACATAATAAATAGATAGATAAATAGGTAGATAGAGAGACAGATAGAAGCAGGAAGTCAAATGATGAGAAGGTGTTGTGTCTGCGAGAATCGAGCAGCGCTAAACATGCTTACACGGAGGAAAGCTGACGACAGCGGCCAGTAAGGAGATGATGCAGTTAGCTGTCAGCAGTCCTCTCGTGAGAAAGATCTGGTAACCATGAGGAACATACGTGACACACCCCTGCTACACCAGATTTTAGGAAAGAGAGTTTAGAAGGAGACAAGCGACCCTAGAGAGAGGTCGAGACGGAGATTAGCCTTAGAACAGAGAGAGAGAGAGAGAGATAGCGAGACAGGGAGGTAGCTACCCGGGACTTATACTCTTTCCATGTGAGAAACCTGTTTAATATTTCTAAGACAAATAAAAATAGTCCCATACTATTCTTTACCTCTCCCGTCACTACATGACATCTGGTGGGGAAATTACTACAAGATATAAAAGCCGCTCGACCACAAGTCTAAAATATACTTCTCTAAAAGTAACTACAAAGTCTTTATGACATTTGGTAGCAGCGAACGTATACGAACCTCGTCTACGAATCAACATTAAATTCCTACAAAATATCAAGATTGAAAACAACCAACAATATCAGCTCCTGACAGTATTCTCTCCATCCTGCCCCCTCCGTCTCCCAGATCATTACGCTGATGCAGAGGTCAAGAGATCACTCGACGCCTTGCAAGTAGCTTAACGACAAACCAGCAAATCTGCGGACATCGTCTCCGAATTAAAAGCAAATTTCTACAAAAGCAACCGAGACTACAAGATTAGCTTCAGTTCTACATTGAATCCTACAATATACAGCCTACAGTGCAAATAGTCTACAAAGACTACAGCCATCTACAATCAACTGCAGCCATCTACAATCAACTACAATTAACAACTCTACGTCGTCTGTATAATCTTCTACACGCACCTACAAGTAGCGGCAGTCTTCATCCCACAACGAGTAAATCACTAGAGAAAAGGACCGAGAAAACTTCCACATAGAAAAACGGAACAAACAAACGAAGAGTGAGACACGACTCACAACTCATCTTACTCACTCGTCTTCACTCAAGTTACTCATCGCTACTCATTCACTCACCACAGCTACCAGTGTGGGAAGCCGACGTCACCATGTGCTGAGATGGCATCACAACGCGAGTCTGCCATGCCAAGCAACGTGTGACTGACACCAGGCACTTCTCACCCACTACTCATTACTCATTATTCACATAGCTCCTACTCATATTCACTTATTTTCACAGTTAAGTTGGAAATTCGACGTTCTATGCTGAGTTTTGCCTGGGACAGCCGTTAACCACTACAAATACCAGGCCATGGAGTTTCCTGAGTAATATCGTCCATCAACACACCACTAGAATTATCAAGAGATCTTCAATCAAACCTGTATTTTCTTCCGAGATCGACTTTTGTATCGACACACCTCTACGATCTGTATCAAGTGGGTAAAATTATACTTGCTCATTTCTTCTCAGTGCTAAAATTAGCTATATTCAACTTATTTAATCATCTAGTTTGCTAGGACATAAATAAACAAGAGGCGTAATTCATAACATCATATCTTAATGACAGGAATATTTTCGCCACCACCCTCGTTAATACCAGATGACACACAAATTGCCACAACATCAGACTCACAATTAAGAGACAGCCCACCCATTGTACAACCCACACCACACGTTATAGATAAAGAAACAAATACGGGAGTTTCGGATGATGAGTGGGAAACCCCTTCAGACATAGAGAGTGTCGACTTTGCAGCTGCCTTGCATACGTATGCCAATATACTTAACAGGGTTCACCAGTCCGGTCATACATATTCCACCATTCCCTCACATAACGATAAACTCGTACAAGTTGAATTAACAGGGCAATCATTAAATATGAATCAAGAACCAAATACTGCTGATCTAAAAACCACACCTCACGTTTTTGTGTATCACGAGGATAAGACTGCCCCAAAATTCTCTGGCACAGACAAGGATCGCATTGATGTCATTTCATTAATCAGTCAGTACGAACAAATGTTCATCAAGCGCCACATACTAGATGAACAAGAGAAAATTGCTATTTTTTCATCTTGCATAAGCCAGGAAAGATGTCCAGCAAGCAATTTATTGCGCTCTGATAAGCTACATCGTGCTAGGACATATGATGAATTTAAAACTGAATTTCTGAAGAAATTTTCTGGAGGTATGAACTTCTTGCCAGGTATAATTCCAGAATTACATAAAATTGTAGATCTTGTAAGGGAGCACACTACAAACCATGTGCTCAGTGAAATAACTGCTGATGTCTCCACAATCAAGAGAACCCTATTAGCAACTCTGGAGAATTCTAAGTGGATAACAGATGATGGAAAGATGTCCCCAGACCTCGTCGTGGACATCATTGGTTATGTAGCTGCCTTGTGTAAATTACCTGATAGAACACTTAAGATCGCCAAAACAATCGCGTACACCCCGGGAATGTGCTTACTAGACTTAATGAACGAGGTAGAGATGCAGTGCAGTAAAGCAGGTGTGGTCGACACACATGCACATTCTGGTAGAATCAGGGTACCTGAGACAGTATCAGCTGTGAAAACATCAACACCGACCCCAAACAGAGAACAAAATCGATCGCGACCAGAAATGAGGCAGCCCAAACAAACAAAGACGCCTAGACCTCGTTCCCACACGCCTTCCTACAGGCAGTTTCATAAGTTTTCGCGCAGCCCGAGCAGGTCTCGCGCCATAAACAACACTTCTTATGGGAAATCACCTCGTAGGTCACAGTCAAGGGATAGGTCCATTCTGTGTCATTACTGTGCAAAACCAGGACACACAAGGTATGAATGCTTTATCAAGGCAAAAGAGGATAATCAAAAGACACAAGGATTTGGTCCTTACTGTAGGCATCACAGATACCAAGGGCACTGGACTAGTGATTGCAAAACAGTAGAAAAAATTGTGTCTATGTTCAAATCGGGGGAAGACCAAGTCATGACAAAAAACGAACAAACGTAAGGAAGAACAAGGTTAAACTTCACATAGGAGGCATGTTGGGAAATGAGTGTATCTTGATACCAGCTGTATGTGAGGATCAAAACGTTTCCTTATTTTTAGATACAGGCTCTCCAGTGAACTTAATAACACATGAAGAACTAAACAGAATTCTTAAAAATAAAAAGAAAGTAACTTTTCTGGATGAAGCTGATTTAGAATTATACACAGTAGATGGTCAAGAGATTACAGTAAAAGGTATGATAAGATTAAATCTCAGTTTCACAGAAACTACAAGACCATTCTCTGCATTGTTCTATATCGTTGAAAACTTAGCAATTAAAGCTCATATGTTACTGGGCTTAAGATCCATGAGAACTGAGAACATAATTATACTCCCACAAATGAATGGAATAGACTTTGATAATGAATTCATAGAGGAAATACTTTCAGAGCCCTCACCGATTGGTAGAAGAGAGCCAAAAGAATTGGTAATATTAAAGGCTTAAACAAACATACACAAACAGATGAGTGTATAGATCCACTTACACCAGCAACCCCATCCTCCAGAATTAGTGACCCAGATAACAGTACTGATTTATCAATTTTTCCAGCCCATCTCACTAATGATTTGGTTATACCACCTAATTCATACATGAAGGTTACCATAAAGAGCAAATTACGGAATAGTACTGTTCTTGTCTTAGAAGAATTATGTAAAGTAAAGGGATTGTCAGTAGAAAACGCATTATGTCATACGAACGACGAAGGGCTAACTCAGATATTCATTATTAATCACATGAATGGGGAAGTTCAGTTGAAGAAGGGAACTTGCATAGTTAATATTGAAAAATGTTTCGCCCCTGTGAAGGAAATAAATATTGGTGGAGTAACAAGTGAGATAAAATCTACGGATAGAGAAAGAATAAAAGAGAATTTAATTCACTCAGGTGAATTTGACGAAGAAAATGATTTGTTAACCCTGCTGGAAACACACAGGGACACCGTAGCATTGCCCGGAGAACAATTAGGGTGTACTAACTTGATTAATCACATGATTAATGTGCACCCAGAAACACCACCAATTTTCGTACCAGCTTATCGCATACCACACTCCCAACGTACACTTGCAAATCAGTATGTCGATGAAATGTTAAAGCTTGGAATTATTGAGCCTTCAGTTTCTCCGTGGAACGCTCCCCTTTTCTTTGTGCCCAAGAGAAATGGAGAAATGCGTGCGGTAGTAGATTACCGTAAACTAAATAATCACACAATCCCAGACAGATTTCCCATGCCATTGCTAAGCGATGTTCTACAGAATATTGGTCCTGAGAATAATATATTCTCGACCATCGATCTCCTAAACGGATACTATCAGATTCCGGTATCTCAGGAGTCACGTAAATACACTGCCTTTTCAACAAACAGAGGCCATTATCAATATACAAGAATGCCAATGGGACTGAGGACAGCCCCCGGTACGTTCCAGCGTCTTATGAATTACGTATTGTCCGGAATTTTAGGACAAGGCATATTTGTTTATCTTGACGATATTATTATCGCAACGAAGAATATTAAGGATCATCTCAGGAAATTAGACTTACTCTTACAAAAGCTTAGTGATGCTGGATTAAAAATTAAACTTTCTAAATGCAAATTTTGCTTTAAGGAAATAAATTTCTTAGGCCACAAATTAAGCTCTGATGGTATTCACACCACTGATGACAAAATACAGGCCGTGAGAGATTTTCCTGAACCCACTACGACTGACGAAGTTAGACAATTTTTAGGTCTGGCTGGGTACTATAGGTCCTTCGTACCACAGTTCTCTCATATAGCCTTCCCTCTATTCCAACTACTCAAAAAAGATGCTGTATTCCAATGGGAAGAAGAACAAAAAAGGGCATTTAACAATCTAAAAATTAAACTAACAAATGCACCTTGTTTAGCATATCCGAATTACACGAAATCATTTCTTATTTGTACAGACGCATCAGTTAAAGGATTAGGGGCTGTACTGATGCAGGAAGATAAAAGAGGAAAGAATCAACCAATTGCATTTGCCAGCAGACAAACAAGAGGTGCGGAGAAAAATTATAGCACTACAGACTTAGAGGCACTTGCAGTGATTTTTGCATTACAAAAGTTTCGAGATTTGGTATATGGTTACGAAATCCACTTATTCACCGACCATAAACCACTGGTGGGTATGTTTAAAGAAAAACTCCTTTCTGGGAGGAGAGCAAGATGGAAATGTACAGTTGAAAACTACAATGTACAAATACATTATATACAAGGTAAAATGAATATAGTAGCTGACGCATTATCTAGGAACCCGAACACAATTCAGGTTGCGGCGTTAGATCTCAAAGGAAATATCCCAAACCACGAGGATATCGCAAAGGCACAAAGACTTGACCCAGTATGGTCAAAAGTAATATACAAGTTAGAAAGTGGAGATGACATACAATTACCCAAACTTCATGTCCCACTTGAACAATTCACAATGGTCAATAATACATTATACAAAATTAACTCTAAACAACCAAAACGCCAAAGAAATACTAACCAGTTGGTAGTACCTAATGACATGATACCCCAAGTATTACGAATGATACACGACAGCCCACATGCAGGACACCCTGGAAAGGATAAGACATTCAACCAAGCCCAGCTATTATATTACTGGCCTTCATTACGAAGAGATATAAACAATCATATAGACAGATGCGAATCATGTGCGAAACACAAAGGATACCCAATCACACCTGCACCGATGGGTAATTACCCAGTACCACATCAACCATGGGACATTGTCGCTGTTGATTTACTCAAGATGCCATTATCATACAATAATAACCTATACTTATTCGTAGCAACGGATCATTTTTCCCGTTATGTCATTTTAGCTCCAATTAAAGATAAGACAGCAGAGACAGTAGCAAAGGCAATAACAGATAATGTAATATGTCGCTTTACTACCCCAAAGGTATTAATAAGTGATAATGGAGGAGAATTTAATTCTGAGATCTTACAAGAAATATGTAAACAATACAACATCAAAAAGGTTAACGTTTTGGCCTATCACCCAGCATCGAATGGGTTGGTAGAGAGACAAAATAAAAAGGTATTAGATGTGCTACGACACATTCTCAGTGTAAATTATGCAAGCTGGGATGATTGGATTCCCAGAGTAGAGGCCTCCATTAATGGGTCTATAAATAAATCCATTGGTGACACACCACATTTCATTATATATGGCACAGATAAAAAATTACCATATGAGCTCCTAGAAGGTGACAGCATGCCTATATACAATTACGATGATTACTCTAAACTCCGTTTACGTGAATTCCAGGACATTCACAAAAGAGTGAAAAAACAATTAACGATGTCCAAGGAAGAAATGACGGAGGCATTTAACAAGAAGGCAAAAGATTCACCTATCAGCTTAGGAGACATTGTTTACGGAGTCATTCATACGAGAGACAATAAATTATCCTCTAAAGTTGAGGGCCCATACAGAGTAATTAACATACAAGCAAACAAAGTTTTAATTAGGTCACTTTCAAGTGGCGAGGAAAAACAAGTTCATATTGACCATTTAAAACGAGTTTCAAGGGAATTATCACATAATTATTCAGCCTCGGATACAACCGAACAGGTGAACATACCTCAAGAAACCAAGCAAGAACACAACAATGATTACAAAAAGAAATTAAGGTCATATACCAAACAATCGAACATAGGTGCAACTATTCCAATGAAATCTACAGTACATCATTTACGAGAATTAAATATCGATTTAAACTCCTTCTATAAATGAAATAACAGCCAACCGTAACGCCCATCATCACTATCATCAACCACAGCTTTATAGGAAATTAATAGATTTTTTTTTTCGGTAGGTTACGATGAAGGGACTTATGCTATGGATTCTCCTATACATAGTAAGAGTATATGCGCACCTAGACCCCAAGCATATAGTACGACAAGGATGCCTCATAGCTCCAACGGCCACGACTACAATCGTCAAGGACGTCATGAGTACTGAAATAAGTCTAGATTACTTGTATGACTTACCTACTTATGTAGAAAGACTTGCGACGCCGATGCGAACTCTGGACTTCAAGATAGGGAATTATGTTTCACAAGCACATAACACCAAGGAAGTGGATGAAATGGTGAAGTTAGCGAAATGGAAACTAGAACAGGCGAAGTCAACTATGCTCGTTATGATCCAAGATCTCCCATCTTATGGAACGGAGGTACTGAGCGACAGGAACAATATCCCACGTACTCGCCAAAAGCGCGGTTTGTTCGATCTGGGCGGCGCAATTCTTGGGAACATCTTTGGATTGGCTACAGAGGATGACCTTAAAGAAATAAACAACAAATTTAATAAGATAGCTCAGGTACTAACATACCAGGATAAATTCATCACAGGACAGAACTTGGCAATGAAGACAATTGTGAAAAATCTGAAACAAGCAGAAAACGTAGCTCTCGAGAGTATAGATAAAATAAATGACTTAGAGGGCAACGTTACTCTTTTCCAGCACTTCTCCATCATCACAGAACATATTGACACGATTCTACTACAATTAGAGAACACTAGAGATCATTTCAGGGCACTTATGCAAGGAATTTCGAATGCTGGTGATGGCAAGATCACAAATGACTTACTCCCAGTTCATGAGCTACGTCAGATAGTTAGTCAAGGCATACATAAACATAAATTGAAGCCATTGTTCCGCAGTAGGGAATTTATGCAATATTACCCGTACTTAGAAGCAACACTAACACCAACATCAGTGATAGTTCATGTACCATTCATCACGGAAGACCTGTTCACAGTATACCAAATACACCCTTCCCCTATAGAAACAACAACACTTTGGTCATCATCAACATCAACACAGACACCGAACTCATCATGGTCTCCAAGAGACGAGACACTGTCACTTTCGCAAGTGAGTCAACGATTGAGCGAAAGTGCCGCACATCCTTACATGCTGTTCATCTTTGTCCTGCGTACATTTTCACGTTTCAGCCTACTGATACGGTCCCTTGTGAAATGGCTATCATCAGCAATAACAATATTCATCATCATTGCAACTTCACTTTTGCTCCAGATAAACTTGTACACCATCAACGCATTGGACACTCGCAGTTTTTTTATTTCCCTCATAACACATCAGTTTACATAGTCTGTCCAGATATACCACCATCTCATACATCAGCCTCAGGATTATACATAGCACCAGACTACTGTGCGGTATTTACACCATCCATGTCTACTTTTTCCACCATCAATCACTACGCCATTATCAACCATACACACAAACATTTCCACCCACTGCCTGATATGAACTTAAACATGAGCACAAGTATTAAGCTGACTTCACCTAAGTTTGAAACTATGCAGCTGATCAATGAAACAATGAAGCCCTGGGAAGATTTGAGTTTGAGTATGTTCAACCCATATTATGTGTATAGCCAAGCACCTTCTGTCTTTATAATCATCTGCATTGTAGTTGCAGTATTGCTGTTGGCAATGCACAGAATGCATGCAAGAATTGCTAATTTGGAGTCATTGTTTAGTGGGGGGAGAGTTAACATCACAGTTAACCACCCTGAATGAAGTGTATATATTTTGTATATAGTATTAATTATATATATATATATATATATATATATATAAAATAATAATAATAATAATAATAATAATACAAAGAAGAATGACCCATATATGACAGACCAGTACCATTATCTTTGAATGAAATATTAATAACTCTTACAATAATCTTAATTTTAAACCATTTTTATTCTTGCATGTATGCATTTCACTATAATATCCCAAGTACATACTGTATTACAGTTAAATAATTTACTTTAATGCATTTATTCCAATATGTATACAACTTATTTAAAATGTAATATTACTGAATAATCACTATTTACTATGAATAATATATGTATACAATATTCATACAATTATGTTACTTTACAATATTATGTATTTCACTTAATTAGCTTATAAGTTCATTATAATGTGTATGTAGTATGTATTAATATGTTATAACTATTAAATGTCGATGGTACGCCATTTTCGCGCGGCCGAGCAAATATAGGACTACATAATAAATAGATAGATAAATAGATAGATAGAGAGACAGATAGAAGCAGGAAGTCAAATGATGAGAAGGTGTTGTGTCTGCGAGAATCGAGCAGCGCTAAACATGCTTACACGGAGGAAAGCTTACACGGAGGAGATGATGCAGTTAGCTGTCAGCAGTCCTCTCGTGAGAAAGATCTGGTAACCATGAGGAACATACGTGACACACCCCTGCTACACCAGATTTTAGGAAAGAGAGTTTAGAAGGAGACAAGCGACCCTAGAGAGAGGTCGAGACGGAGATTAGCCTTAGAACAGAGAGAGAGAGAGAGATAGCGAGACAGGGAGGTAGCTACCCGGGACTTATACTCTTTCCATGTGAGAAACCTGTTTAATATTTCTAAGACAAATAAAAATAGTCCCATACTATTCTTTACCTCTCCCGTCACTACATGACATCTGGTGGGGAAATTACTACAAGATATAAAAGCCGCTCGACCACAAGTCTAAAATATACTTCTCTAAAAGTAACTACAAAGTCTTTATGACAGACACACCACCCTGTAAAATTACGCTAAATGAAAAGAGAGTTGGTTTTACGTGATGTGTTGTCCAAGGCCTACCAAAGGAATGCTGGCAAGCTCTACCAGACTTTTATTAGCTTCTGTCTCCTATCGCCGCAGTACCTAATCACTAACTCGTAAAGCAAACAGTCTTGCCATTACAGTCTTTCATGATGATGCAATCTAACCTGCGCAAAACTGACCACGGAAGAATAAGCTAACATAATTCTAGTTCAAAGCAGAGCCTCGTATAATTTGATTTAATTTTGATATTTCCTGATATCATAAGAAAAAAAAAATCGCTATGGCTGGGATCGCAAATTAAGGTCCTAGTCATGGTGAACTTTTCTTTATCATACCAGAAAGCATCAAAACTAAATCTGATGTCCAACTACATTTAAAACTAGAATTATGCTTGTATATTCATTCTCTCTCTCTCTCTCTAAGGATTATCATGATCATCATCAACCAATTCCAATTCACTGCTGACAAAGGTTATCCCCAACCTTTTCCACGAATTCCTTGACTGAGCCAATCTCTGCCATGTTTTGCCTGCAAACTTCTTTATCTCATCTCCCAACCCAGGGGCGTCAGCAGGATTTTTTGTAAGGGGGGAGGGTAAAAGAAAAGAAATTATACATCTATGTGCGGTTATAATATTAAAATACACACACTCCAAATAGGCATAGGCATATACTTACATGGGTTACTTGACTCATATCAAATGCATAAAGTGACAATGCATGAATCGACTAAAATCACTAAATCATCCATGAACAAGAACTGAAGTCGTCTACTGTCGCTACCGAAATGATCGATGATGGCCTCAGTGAAAGCATCCTTCATGGTAGTAATTTTTTCTCGGTGCACACTCAACACACACAGAGAAGATAGGCGACTAGTCGACATGGATGAATGCAACCAATGGTTCACTTCATCCGTGTCGACTAGTCCCTGTCCATGATTCCCTATTTTCCCACGTTTACTGGAAAAATTATCCTTTTAACTTTGAAATGGCGAATTTAATGGTTATATATTTTACTATAGAGTATAATATCAATATGTACTTAAAATCGCAGTCGAAATGTATTCATATGCTGATATGCTATAACTCAATGAAAATATGCATGACGACCGGAAACGTTCCAAACACACTGGAATTACAAGGGGGGGCAAATGCCCCTCCTTGCTCCCCCCTTCCGAATACCCATGTCCCCACCTCCTGTGTGGCCTTTTTGTGCTACACTTATAAGCTCTTGGAGTCCAGTCAGTCAGCTTCTTGCTCCATCGGTTATTCCTTATTCTTATTATTTGATCTGCCCGCTTCCATTTGTGTTCTTTTATTACTTCAATAATGTCTTTGACTTTAATCTGCTCGCTCACCCAAGGTGATCTTTTCCGGTCTGTTAAAGATATTCCCAATATTGAAATTTCCATTGCTCTTTGAGAACGAAAGAGTTTATTTTCCATCGATTTTGTCAGTTTTCTGGTCTCACAGCCGTACGTCAGAGTTGGGATTACACATTCGCTATATGCTTTTCGTTTCATACATATTGGCTGGCTACATTTCATGATGTCTCTCTGTTTACCGAAAGCTTTCCATCCAATTGTAATGCATCTTTTTATTTCTCTGTCATGGTCGTTCGTTAGTTCTAGTATTTGCCCGAAGTCATTGTACTTCTCGACTTCTTCAAGAATTTCTTCGTTTATTCCGATGACGCTCTTTGGTGTATTTTGATTACTCCGGTTCATCTTTAGCCCTGCTTTAAGACTTTCGTAATATATGACATTAGGACAGTATCATCTGCGAATCTTAAATGGTTTAGGTTTTCCTCATCTATGTTTATTCCTTTGTTATCCCAGTTCAGCTTTCCGAAAATACTTTCTGGGCATACTGTACACAATTTTGGTGAAACTGTATCTCCTTGATGCACACCCTTCTCAAGTTAATTTTTTTTCCGAGTCAATATGTAGATTAACTGTAGCACTTCCCTCATTACATATGTTTTCGAGCAGTTTCACAATGTCCTTATTTACTCCTAGCTCCCGCACTGAATTTATAAATGTTGTGTGATACTCTGAGTCGAAAGCCTCCTCGTAATCAATAAACTTAAGCACACTGGTTTATTATACTCTATATAGTTTTCTTTATTAGCTGATTCACTGTGTGTAGATGATCAGTACCGAAGTGGGTCCCGGCCTTCTGATGAGTTACTGCCTGTGTTCTTCCTAAATTTATGACATTCTATTTCCAGGAGGTAGGGCACCGTACAATGAATGTATCTCGCAGCCTGGTACTTTTCTAACCACTTCACTAAGATAAGGGATTCCTACACATTATTCTTACTACCACCAGACGAATATTCATATTAATGGTGACTTCCCGAACAAGAGAGTTCAAATATAAGTTCCCATTCTCCATTCACTGCAAGACTTTAAATAAAATCATATTATGTTAGGGTACCGGTACCATGAATGAATGGAAAAAAGTCATCAGATTGAGACGGTTAATAAAAACGTACAACTTTGTTGCTGTTTAAAGTATGGAGTAATATGTGATTCATTAAATAAACATTCACACATCAAGAGCTAGAAGCTTCGTGTCACTGCATGTTGGCCGCAGTATAATCCTATTTGCTGTTTATGAGAGAGAGAGAGAGAGAGAGAGAGAGATTTAGTATGGCAGCCATATTAATTCCACAAATGGGGCCACTCGCACTCAGCCTCTCGACTCTTAAAGTACAAAAATCATCGTTAAGATCCCTTGTTATGGCAGTTCCCTAACCCGTTCATCTCCAGTACATCTTTAATGTTTTATACTTGCCATTCCCACACCATTTTAGTCAGCATGGTGGGGACTTGCGAATTGGAGGAGTTAGTTATAGCCTACATTATCCTCTTCGTTTCTTAGGTTTTCTCAAAAATTAAGAAAATCGCTTGGTTGCAGCAATGACTTTTTTTTTTTTTTTTTTTTTTTTAATGGGACAAGCAGTTCTTAACCAGAGCCCAGTGACATACTTTCTTACTCTCATTTCAGACATTTATATTTAGCTTAAGGTTAGAATGAAGTAGTGCAGAGTTTAATGAAGTCTATTGAATCCCGCCACTACAATTGGTTTCTCCAGAGTTAACAAAATCGGCTGGAAGTAATAACAGTTAAAAAAAAAAAGTACGTCATTAAACTTAAGGGTGTTAAGTAACTGGAAGAACGACATATAACACTGCGACACGCTTTTATAGTAGGCCATCTCGATGTCGATCTGTTGTCTGACGCCTCAAGAAGTCATAATATAGTATAGTTAGTATGAGGGAGGCGATGGTGTATTGGTAACCGCATTCAGGTTACAGCTAAGTTCGATATTCCGGCCCACCAGTACGTGTACTCGGTTTACTTTACGTTTGTTCCTGTTTACCCATGAGTGTAACTGAGGATATGTGAGTTAACTAAGGTACTGCGGGATGAATTCTGAAGGACAACTACGACAATTTTTAATGGAAAAAATAAAGTACCAGAATCTTAAAGTCCCTTGAAAAACTCGTCTTTCGGAGAAAAACTGCACAGAAGACAGCTAAATTCAAGACTATTCATTTCGAGATACCTCGGCACATTTCTTTTATGAGACTTAGGACTACCGACAGAGGGAATTACAGACTGACGAAGACAAGTCTAAAGCTGTTGTATTTATGAATGATCGAGAGTATCGGTTAACTCTTGCATAAAAGAGCTGGCAGGAAAATGGGTGAGAGTGCGCTGTCAGGCCGGTGCTATGCGCACGCCTTAATGGAGTAGAAATAAAAGCGGACAGTTTAGAAGAGCAGTGACGATTGAAATAGCTATAGCAAAGAGACAAAGATTCAGCCGCGCAGCCGTGAAGCGAAGAGAAGAAAAATGTTTGTCTTAATGATTCTTGTGCATTGTACAGACATTAACAACAATATGCCTTTGTTCCTTCTGGTATATTCCTCTCGACGAAACCTTTTCACGGTCTACCTTCATACTGAAGAGTTGTAATAATTATTTCATAATTCCTTAGGTAATCTGTGATACGCTACGTGCATGCATGACTGAAGGAAAAAATACTTCGCTAGAATGTGTTGTACCAAATATGACAGGAGAGCACTCAATTTTATGTAGAGCCAGAGAAACATCTATTTTATCAGTTCTGTCTGATGAAAATTTATAGTTACAGAAATATAACGAAAATCGTATCTTTACTAGTACATGTTTCATACTGCTCACTTTTTCCGTTACGTAATCGTCGACTCTGGGAAAGATAATTATGTCTTCGTGTATACAGTCAAAACATCACCTAATATTGCATTACGTCTAAGGGCATGTACATCGCTTTCTTCCCTGACTCATTATGTCAACCAAACATATCAAACCTCTCTCAGCTCAGGAATAATTCTGCTGAAGGGAGTGAAAAATAGAAGTAATATTACGTTTGGATGAAGTCAGTATCTTGTACTACCATTGTTGTAAAATATTATTAATCCATAAGAGGTGGAATAAGTTTGAGTTCATACTAGTTCACTACACATCTTAGTGTGCCCATATGAGTACAGAGCCTGCACGTGCCTGCACGTGTTACCATTGTAAGCCGATCACAACATGGAAATGAGAACTATTTATGTAGATTCCGAGTAATAAAAGTGATGCCTGGAAAAGGTGTATGTGAGCCAAGTTTATGAACCTCTACCGGCACAGTAATAAAATTCTACACTTTCATTTACAGCATGATGTACAGGCTGTGAGTACGGCACCTACTGCGAATATTTGACCAGATATAACATGTGTATGGAGAAAATCAAATCCTTTTTACTATAAATGCGATGTAAATTGTCTATAACATTATAATGAATTTGAGTTTTACATTTTCCAAAACTTTATAGTGACCATCACTGGTTGTTATCTAAAACACTGGACAAATCCTTTGTTTTGCACATAAAGTATATTATGTCGGCTACTGCCAAATAATTTTATACAGATACAAAAATAGCTGACAGAGGATTTATTTACGATTTTTAATTAAACCGTGTTAAACTCCACACACACACACACACACACACACACACACACACACACACACCTAGCCAACTAATCGCGGGCAAGGACTTGTCATTCACGATCCAGCTGTTCGTGTACATTGAGCCGCCTAGCATATCAACCTGATTATCGCCTGCCTTTACCAAGGCCGAGCGATAATGTTTTTACCCTCCTCTGTGTGTGTGTGTGTGTGTGTGTATGTGTGTGTGTGTGTGTGTGTGTGTGTGTGTGTGTGTGTGTGTGTTTGTGTGTTCCCATTATATCACATGAACGGCTTGAGCTACCAACATGAAACATTAAGGGTATCAAGACATGGCCAAAATCTTGGACGAGTTCGAAAATGGACTGTCGGGATCAAGGTCAACATCACAAAAGTGGCTGCCAAAGGTTAACTAGTTTTTAACGGCCGCCTTTAGCACCATTATATTTCATGAATGGACTGAGCTATCAACATGAAACCTTCAGGGTATCAAGATATGGCCTAAACCTTAAGACCACCCCCTGGGAGGCCGCCGACCCCCTGTGCCCCCCAGGTCCCTCCCCCCGGGGATGACGCCCCCAGCCCCCTCGGGAGGGGCCTTGGGCGACAATCTCCCGGGGGAGACCGCCCCCCCCCCCGTGCTTGTAACTTGGCTAATAGCATATTCTGGCAGGGGATTAGCATTCGACTTCCGAATGCTATTCTTTCATTTGGTCTGAATTTCTTTCCAGACACGAATGAAATGTCACTGATATTTGGCCATCTTTTATCAAAAGTACAAGACCATTTTCGAAATTTAGTTCGTCATTTCAAGAATATCGAGCAGAAACAAAATACTGCCGAAATTGTAGCTGCCCTGAACCTAATTTGCCCATATGAAATACATATATATATATATATATATATATATATATATATATATATATATATATATATATATATATATATATATATATATATATATGGGAGATTATTACACGTAACACATCATGTATTATGCCCTCAGACAAGCTCAGTCTAATCATTTACTATAAAAACAGGAAAGTTAGCAACATGGTTATAAAAAACAACACAGCTCAACAAACCAACAAACTTCAACATACCTATGAATTCACTTGCCCACACGAAGGTTGTAAACTTCGTCACATGAAATATATTGGTATGACCACAACCACACTAAGCAGAGGTTTAACCATGCACCTACAAACTGGTTCCATGAAAAATCACATGATTCAACATCACACATCAATAAACAGACAAGTTTTAATAGAAAACACTCACATATTCAAAAGATGCCATGACCACATCAGACTACAACTTGCAGATGCACTTCTCATACGTGAAAATACACCAGCCATAAACAATCAAACTACCGGACAAGACCGTACCCTTAAACCGTTAAACACACAAAAGACCCGACCACAAGCAGGAACAGTTGCCAATGACCATCCCACACACAGTAACACAACTGGCAACACTACACAACCACAAACACCCATTCACTCATACAACCTTCGCAGTCCACCATGTAGCTCAAAGCTGTCTATACCTATAAGGTTTGTCTCTTTTATCCATACACTTTTAACTGTACACTTTTATCAGTCGATGCTGAGTCAGTGATGTATCTGTACATGTAGGTATGTCAGATGTTTTATAGTGTACTGAATCTATCTTTACAGTCGCTGATGATGTGTAAGGATACACGAAACGTCCTATGAAAAATAATAAATAAAATACAGCTAGTGATGACATGAATCTAGGACATATTATCTACAACTTGAATCATAGTGACAAAGTGTGTACGAAAACTCGAAAAGATAAACAGAGAAATAGTGAACAATGGCTACGCCTTGGTCTTCAATGATATATATATATATATATATATATATATATATATATATATATATATCAATGACGAGAGAGAGAGAGAGAGAGAGAGAGAGAGAGAGAGAGAGAGACCAAAACTAATATTAACAAATATCCTCCCTATTGGAAATGGACCATATAGTCATTTACACCTTTGAAATATTGGCTTTCCTCACATACAGAAAATAATCCTTCATCACATATTACCATTTTTATCTTTACTTGAGCTGTGAGAGAGAGGGTATGTGGGGGTAACTCAGGCTCAGATTCTATTGTTACTGATGTTCTTCTTCTTTTCTTTGAGAATTTTGATACAGAAAGCGCCCAGGCTGGCCAGTTTGGAACACCCCATTTTAGTGGGTGAATTATGCCCACCCAGTGCCGTCACCCACCACCAACCCTGCCCATCGTATCCACTACTTTCCACTCACCACACCTTTTATTTATCTCTCCATCTCTAAACTTCCGAGTGGACTGTTATCATGATCAACACTGTGCCTCATTCATTGTTAGTTTTCACTGGGCATATTCATCTTGCCTAACCACACCACCCATTACTAATAGTCCATCATTATCTACCCAGTTTTTTTTCCATTTCTCATCTAAATTCAGGACTCGCTACGCGCAAACTGGTGGATATACTTTACCTTACCTTACTTTACCGTAGTGTCAGTTAGCTGACGTTGGCGACCATGGAGCACCATTCTTCCCTCCCATGCGTCACTCTCACGATATCCGCCACACTCCATCTTCCGTCAATATCATCCAGGAGACTGTCCATGTACTTAAGTCTTTGTCTGCCTCTTGCCCTCGTACCCTTCACTCCTCCCAGCAGTCACTTTCAAAGCCCTTGTCCCATATGACATGGCCTAAGAACTTCAGCTGTCTTCTGATACACTTCAGTAAACTTCTCTCACTACCCATTCTTCTAAATACATCCTCGTTTGTGACCCGATCTATCCAAGAAATTCTTAACAGTCTCCTTATAAACCACATTTCCACAGCTTCTAGACTCTTTTTCATCTTTTGGGTTATCGTCCATGTTTCGCAGCCATAAAGCAATGTTGACCACACGAAACATTTTAACATCCTCATTCGTATCTCCAAACTCATACTCATGCTATTAAAAGCCTAAAGGCAGCTTTTGCACTTGCTATTCTCCTTCTTATCTCTTTTACACTTTTCGAATTCTCTGAGATCAGAGTTCCTAGATATTTAAACGTGTCTGTCTTCTTTACTTGTCTTCCCTGCACATTTATGCCCACTCTCAACCGCTCTCTTCTCTTACTTACTCCCATTGTCTCCGTATTCTTTTGATTAATCTTCAGGCCTCTCCTCAGACATGCTTCATGCAATGCATCTACCAACATCTGCAACTTTTCTTCCGAATCAACCACCAGACCTCTATCATCTGCTTATCTAATATTATTCATATTCCGTCCCTCAATACTTATTCCAGCCAGTTCTTCCAAATCTGCCATACACTTTTGTCCATAAAGGGAAAATAATTCTGGAGACAGGACACATCCCTGCCTCGCTCCTCTCCGTATGTCAACCCAATCTGTCTTCTGGTCTTCTATTCCCATTGCTGCCTTTTGATCCCAATAAAGATTAGTAATTAATCTGATGTCTTTTCCATCCACATCAATTTCTTGTAAAATATTTATCATTTCCTCATGCCGCACTGTATCAAAAGCTTTTTCAAAATCGATGAAACACATATAAACATCCTTTTCCATTTATGTCGCTCTTTCTAATACCATTCTCAATGAGAAAATAACATTTATTGTTCCTTTTCCTTTTTTAAACTCATATTGTTCTTCAGACACATATAATATGTTGTCCATATTCGCAGAACGTCCTACCCTTCCCCTCTCCATCCAACCACTATCCCTGCCCATCCCACTCACTAATTTCCTCCCTGCCTAGCTGTGTTATACACGCTGAACACTATTTTTCTTTAAATAAATACTTTCATTGACTTCGTTACCTGTGTCGTGTCATGAAACTGCCAGGAAGTGAAACCCGGGGGTAAAGAAACAGGAGTCATGATCAAAGAAATGGATGGGATGGCACAGAAATTTAGCAGGTGAAGGCGCTGGGGCAGGAAAGTATATCCTGTCAGTGGGGTGAATGTTTTATTTCAGTATATGCTCTAAGAATTATTGTTATGGGGTTCAAGAAATAAGTATGGGGGACAAAGGGATGGTTAAGATGAGCTGAAACTGTGGTTGGAATAGGGTGGGGGGGTGAGACTATACCCAATAAAAATGAATGCTTTGGACTGGTTGGTTCGAGTGCCATGAAGTTTATTACAAAATATTTCTTTCAAACAAAGTAATTTGAACAGACTGAACTGGACAATATACTACGCACAGAGAATATCGAATTTAAATATCGTCAACAATCTTGAGTTGACATGATTAGCCTGATGGATGAGAACCAAACGAATTACTTAAATGATCTCGATAGGCTTAAATGAACCTGAATGACCCTAAAATATCCTACGTAACGTGAATAGCTCAACAAGACATGGATGGACCTTACGTGATCTAATTGGCCCTGAGCAGACCTGAACTGACCTGGGAGAGCCGGCATTGATGTTGGCACCCTAAATGGACCTAAATGACATAGATGAGACTAACAACATCAGAATGGTTCCTGAATTAATCTGATTACCTACGCCAAGGAGGTTATGTTTTCACCCCTGTCTGTTTGTTTGTTTGTTGGTTGATTGGTTTGTGAGCAAGATTACACAAAAACTACTGGACGGATTTCCACGAAACTTGGTAGAAGAACAGGCCTTGGCCCAGAATAGACTCAATTAAAATTTGGTGCGGATCCGGATAAAGGTACGGATCCAGGATTTTCTTCTTCTTTTTTTTCACTTTCTTTAACAATGGGAGATAGGGCGTTTTTCGAAATTTTCGTTAATTTTTCAGTGAATATTGCATGGAAATTGATGGCGGAGGTATGCGCTCTACTGAGTGCCATTCTAGTTTGCTATGAATTGCCATGAAGCGACCAGAGCTAATGGCCTGGACTGGCCTAACTTATTTGAATGCTCTTACATGGACTTGATCTGAGTGGACCTAAAGTGATTTGAATGGGCCTAATCTTACATAAACTGACTAGATTTGGCCTGAACTGACCTTAATAGCCCTGACAAAACCGGAACTGACATTACTGAGCCTGATAGGAGGTGAACGATATGACCGCAGGTAAATAACTTGAATGGGTCTAACTGGGCCAGACTGAACCTGACTGCACTTGAGAGGACCGTAACGGACGTGAAGTGACCTGATTAATCCTGACTGGATATGAAGGACATCAAAGGACTATACTGGACATTGTTGACCTGCCTAGGCTTGAACTGATCTACCTGGATTCTGATGGATCTAACGAGACGGAAGCAAATCCGAGCATGAATTGTATGTAAAAGACTGCAATGGACATGTTCTGAATGGGTAAAATAAAAACAACTTCTATCACTGTTCGTGTGACAGTTATGCCAGCTAACGGTTATGCGAACTGACGGTTGTGCCAATTGACAGGCATGTTGCCGCAACGCTGGTGCACAACTGGCAAACGCTACTGTGTCCTTTTTTGTCCTTTTATATGTGTCTGCTCATATGCATACATATATTCGCACCCTTTTGCTTCTACCAGTGACACATTCTGTACAGACTAACACACACAAAATATCGCCAAAACATTTCCGCATTTACATGCCTCAATCTTCAGATAAATACCCCTTACCCAAAGGGATTTCAGTTTCCCCTCGAGGAAGTCTGGTGCTGCAGCGAATTTCAAAAGGACTGGTGCAGATAAAGATACAGAACAGATGATGCCATCAAAGCATACTGTCAACAGTCCTGTTATCAAAAATTTTTTTTACCTTCTATGTACAGTAATGTATGCTACCCACACATATTCCCTGACATTCTCGTTTCCACTACCCTTTTCACAAATATACAGTACTCACTACCAAGATCACGCACCGGCCTTAATGTGGACCCTAACAGACCTGCATGCAGTTCTCTCACAGCCCCCTACTCCTATCAGTACTTCATAGCAAAAGTTTCATTGGACCGACCACCTCAGTTCCCCTAACCACTCCACACTTTCCCCCTACTTCCATCACATATGTAGAGCTATATTCTATTACAGTTACTTCATTAAGGCAGCACATCTCTTACCAATTCAAATCACCACAACATATTATCAACACATCACGCTAAGCTTCCGAGTTACCCTCTTTTTTAGCAGTCGTCACATCACTTTTATATAAATTAATTTTCACAACACGTCATTTTTGAAGACGTTCACAAAACATTGAATCAGGCTGCAAAGATTGTGTGTTGTATACACACACACACACACACACACACACACACACACACACACACACACACACACACACACACACACACACACACACATACACACACACACACACACACACACACACACATACACACACACACACACACACATACACACACACACACACACACACACACACACATATATATATATATATATATATATATATATATATATATATATGTATAGAGAGAGAGAGAGAGAGAGAGAGAGAGGGAGATATAGATTAATGTTTATATATATATATATATATATATATAGATAAAAATATATATATACATAAATATATATATATATATATATATATATATATATATATATATATATATATATATATTATTGCCAGATGCATTAATCCCTTATACGGGGTGGCCACAAACAAATCGCCTCCACGTCACCCTGTCCCCTGCCATTTCACTCCATGCTCCCAATTCACACACACCCTCTCTCATATCCCTCTTCACTCCATCCCTCCATCTTATCCTTGGCCTTCCCCTCCCTCTCTCCCCCTCCACCTCACTCACATACACTCTCCTCGTCAGTCTATCACTCTCCATCCTCTCTACATGGCCAAACCATCTCAGTGTGTTTCTCCTAATGCTTCCTATCACATCCACATCCACACCACAACACTCCTTCACATCCGCATTTGTCAGTCTGTCTCTCCATGTGACTCCACAGGCTCCTCTCAAATAACTCATTTCCAATGCTCTCACTCTTGACTTGTGTCCCTCCAACAACGTCCAAGCTTCGCTTCCATACGTCAGAGTTGGTATCACAATACTGTCATGTAATAACTTTTCACTTCCTTGCTCACTTCCCTGTTTCTTATCACTGCCTTCAAGGAACTAGCAACCTTTCTTCCTTGTTGTACCCTTTCAAGCACTTCATCCTCCAAACTTCCATCCTTACTCATCACACTACCCAAGTACTTAAACGTACTCACATTTTCCATTTCCTCATCATCCAACCTCACTGTATATTCACTGACTTCACCTCTCTCGAAGACCATAACTTTACTCTTCCCTACATTCACCATTAAATTCCGTTTCTTACACAGTCTCCCAAACTCATCCATCAAGCCTTACAGCTCCCCTTCGTCTTCACTTAACAACACAGTATCATCTGCAAACAACAGTACAGGGAGTTTCCAAACTTCCTGTACAACAGTACAGGGAGTCCTTATATATATATATATATATATATATATATATATATATATATATATATATATATATATATATGAGGAATGAACAGAGCTTATCATACCCCGCCATATGAGTCAGCTTGATTGTTCCCATTCAAACTATTCTATACAGATCTCGAATGGCAATTTATATATAATGTAGAGTTATGACATTTTCTGTCACCAAAAGAACAAACTGAATTTATCATGTAGACGACATGGAAGTAGATAATGGGAGAGACAAATGGTGTTAATTACCAGTCCCCCACATCCCCCCCGACCTCCCGCCATGAGAGCAAGGAGGCCGTTCATTATACCAAGGAGCCTTTGTGACAAACGGGGAGCCAGGGGGTCATTACTTTACTTGGGAAGCACTCATGACGCAAATGGAGTCCACTTATTTCACTTCAGTGACATGACAAATGGAAGCCCTTAATTTTCACATAGTATTCTTCGCATCCAATGAATACCCTTATGTCACTAATGAGGCACTTTGTAACAGGTGGTGGAACCTTACTTCACCAGTGATACACCGTGGTTTTAATGTGGGGTTCCCGCTCCACCTAGGATATATCACGTAACAAACTGAAGACCCTTACTTCAGTGAGGGAATGTAGTGTAAAAGGAGGTCCCTTATTTTACCAAACTGTCGTGCATTTATGAGCCTGAATATGCAGTATTCGAACAATGTCATTGTATGGACATGTTCATTTAGAAGTTGAGATAATATTTAGTTTCCTTCCAGTGACAGCTATAATCTTCTATTATATGTTTTGCAACCAAATGCAAGTAATATAGTTTTATGCATAAACAAGAGGAATTCCCCTTACTCAAGGCATCTCACCCTTCTCTAAAACATCCTTGCTACTTGACTGCAAGGTTAGGGAGCCTTCTGAAGTACAAGGTGAAAACAGTACTCAGTGTGTTCTGTCGAGGAACGGTGTAATGTGAGGAACAGAGAGTGCATTTGTTTCCCAGTAATTCTGGATTCCATACGAACCCTTGAGAACACACCTTACGACGCTCTGTAGCAACTGTCCACTTTCATCCTATTCGAGAACCAGTCTATGGTCTGTGAAGACAGGTAGAAAATGGTATCATAATCCTTGGCAGTCTTAGGTTTGTAAAACTCACTCTGAGGTGATTTTTGCCTAGCTTTAGCGGAAACAGAATGCAAAAGTTATCTCAGACTTAAGAGTTATTATATGCTGCATTAACGCTCCCAAACTCCTATTATTCACTCAGCTGAAAAAAAAAATGGCTTTAGCTGGAGAATAATACAAGAGTGCTCCAGCCCACTACGTTTAAAAGTACCGGGTATATACAGTAATTTAGCCTCTGTGAACTGGTATCCCATTAACTTACCGTAATTATTAGTAATATGAATAATAGAATAAATCAACATTCATTTAATGCGTGAGTGCAGTGGAGACATCAGAGAGGCTGAAATTCATAACCCGGCTTATATTATACACAGTGTTAAAACTTGAGTTTAATTACACGTAGATTGTTGCCAACAGCACCTGGTAAATCCATTTATCCATATGTTTGTCCAAGATGGCCACAGCCTACATGCTTCTAAACCCTTCTATTATAACTCATTTCCACGCTCTCCTGCCAATCATAGTAGGCTACTTTTATGATCCTTATCCTTACAGCTCGTTCTTGGTCTTCTTCACCTCGTTTTCTCGTCAACTTCGCTTGTATAAAATAAAATACTTAACTGAAGAGTCTATTCTATGCCCAGAACAAATCGTCATATTCCTGTTAACCACTGTACATTTATGCCATCCACCTTCACTACATTTTCATTATACGCCCGTAACTCCCCTTGCACATCTTAACCGCTGCAGCTTTGATTCGTGACTTATGTCTCTTTTGTATTCACACATCACCTCTGTTAATCAAACCTGACGAAGAGAGAAACCTGTTCTGTACACAGGAAAAATCATCTGATAAATCACCAATATGCCGGGAATCGAACCCGGGACTCTCAGATGAGAGCCAGGCAGCATACCAATACAACACAACCAGTTACAAATTACCTCACGTTGTCACAATCTTGTAACCAACGCCCCTCCGCCCCCACTGTGGGCATGAAGAGGATGAGTTAACCCCCTGTGACAACATCAGTAAACTTTTACCTGGTCGTGGTGTAGTGGTATGCTGCCTGGTTCTCACCTGAGAGTCCCGGGTTCGATTCCCGGCATATTGGTAATTTATCAGATGATTTTTCCTGTGTACAGAGCAGGTTTCTCTCTTCATTCTGACTTGCCGTAAGTGCTTGGGGTAGATTAAAAGCATCTACTTGCCCGAGTGCCAGGGGGTTAACTCATCCTCTTGATGCCCACAGCGGGGGCGGAGGGACGTTGGTTACAAGATTGTGTCAACGTGAGTCAACTGTTACCTGGTCGTGGTGTAGTGGTATGTTGCCTGGCTCTCACCTGAGAGTCCCTGGTTCGATTTCCGGCATATTGGTAATTTATCAGATAATCAAATCTGACACTAAAGACACTGTAATGCTGGATCTTTTTACTTCCAGACTCAACTTTGTAATTATATCACCCCGTTCATTAGATCTGCCATTGTCCTACCTAGGGCGAATCACCTACTGATTTTCTCACTTTCTGTATCAGCTTTGAAAATTACTCTTCCTTGACAGTATACCCATTCAGCGTAATGACTCTTTATATTTACTTCTAGCTTTTGGTAATCGCTTTTTTTTAACTTAGGAAAATCGCTCGAACTGAAGGTATTGAACCAATCATTAATGTACTCTCACATAATCCATAACTAAATCGTTCACAGCTTTAGTCTTCCCTTCATTTACTCTCGGAAATTCTGTTCTCACACAGATTCCAAATTCACAAAGGGATCCTTGAAGTCTAACCTGCTTATTTCAGAACAGGAAAATATATCTGCAAACAACAGTGTACTTTGTTCCCCCTTTTCACTCTCCAGTTTTACTCTTCCCCCTGTTCGTTTTCCACTCCTTCACCTTCCAGATAACTTCAGCCACAAAAAAAAACGAACAGCCTGGAAAGCATTCCACATGCCTGTTCACATTCAGCAAGGTTAAATTCCTTCTTAAACTGTCCCTTCACACCTACTACTGCTTTCCGTGCATCAGTAAACTTGCACTCTGTCTCTCAGCAGTCATCTGCCCACTCCATATGATTACCTCCACCAGCGAAGTTAGACGGAAGATATATATCCACTCGTGTCTGTCTGTCAGTTTGTGTAAAAATGTCTCAACAGGCTGGTATCGAATTATATGAAATCTGGTGGATAGGTGGACAAAGGTCAAGGAAGAGGTGATTTCACTTTTGAGGTAGATCCGGATCCGGATACAGGATACAGAACAAATTTCAGTAGAGGTGACAGGGGTATGTGCTCTCTGAGACTGTGTGATATGCCAGACTAAGACAATAGAGCTGACTCATTATGTGACACAGTCAAAGTATTAGTCTGGAAGAAAAGAGGAATTGTAACAGTAAAAGGTAAATAACTTTATTGGCGCTGACGCAGGTATGAGGGCTTCAAATGCTTTCTAGCTGATCAAGTATATCACACCGGCCATACTGTATCTGCATCCCTTATAAACCCTTTTTGGATCCATAAACGATGCATACTGTTTATATTTTCTCGTAGAGCCCTCAACCATTCTACTAATGGAAAATTGTATTCTACAAACCCTCTTCCTTTCCTAAATCCATTTTGTTCTTACCAAATTTTCGGTATTCTCTCTCATTGTCACCACAGGTCTGCCGTGATTTCGGGGCTGTCACCATATCTACCTCTACATCTTCACTTTTTTCTACCATTTTTTTCTACATTCGCTAATCCCATAGATGACAATGATAAACAAATGTGGACTGTGGAATGTAGGGACCTGTGGACTGGGGACTACTTGATCAGGATTTGTTCGCGGCAGTTGCAGGATTTTTTGAGACTTTTGGGTTCTATATCAGTATGTTCACTGATGTTCCGTAAAATCCCATCTGCACGTTATCAGAACATCCCCACTAACACCATAGCACCATATGTGAATGAAATGTATATCACATTAAAGATAGTTGTTATTAGTTTTCTAGTGGTAACGGTTGATGATTGCGGCAATCAGCCCTCTTGTTGGTGTGTGGTAGGCGAACTGTCGGCTACCAGCAGTGGAAAAAAAAAGAAGAGAAATTTATCTACTAATAAGACTTCCTTCATTACGTTCGTTCTGGATTAAATGAGTAATTTGTTAATGCGTTAATTAACACTTACATATTTCCTCTTGAATTTAGTTAGTCATGTATAGTCCTTAAGGTTTAAAGTCCGAGGGCGAATTTTGAGGGGAAATTCTGGGATCTCTTTCTTTCACTTGAAGTTATAATCCTTTAATAATATAGTTTCACTCTCGTTTGGGCGAATATTAGAGTGGTGAGTCATAGCGTTGTGTGGAATATGGTGTGGAGCTGCATGCGGGGTCTGGTGTTTCCAGCTCTGCCTCCCACAGTCACGCGCCTCTGCCCTCCAACATAACATTAACTTTATCCCGCCGTGACCTGTGTCCAAGGAGATTCCTTGTTCACTTCCTGCCTCCCTTGCACATATAGTCAGTGCGGTGCAGAGAGAAAATACACTTCCTATTTTGAGGATGTTCTCTGTGCTTCTTCATGAAGTTATTCATCATTTAACCTGTCGGTAGCGTGGGGGCCCGAGGCTAGGCTACCTGACTCTAAGTATTTAATAAAAGATTGACCAGTCGCTTTCCCTGAGTGGCATTATGTGAGCAGTACACCCGTAGGTCCCCTCGTGTTCAGATCCTTCATGAGCCACATTTAACAACAACTTGGACACCTAAACCTCCTGAACAACGAACATACATCAACACGACCTCCACACAGCAGTAATGAGACGGTCCCATCCATCGACCTACTTTTACTTGCTCCTACACTTGTCATTCGCTACTCTTGGAAAGTAGTCTATGATTTCCCACCGAAACAGCTCCTCATTATAATACAAAGCCATTACAAACAAATTCAAAAACAACCAAGAAAGCTTTCACTAATTAATAGAAGATAAACTGTAAACCAAGCACTGGAAACATTTAACATACGTTAACCTGTTATCCAAACATGACACAGTAGTCACCACCTTCAACACAATTATAACACCAGGCAACAAACTACACATTCCCTGTTATAACACTAAAACTGCAATTCATAACCTCTCTCCTGAAAGATAACGATTCATTAAGAAAAAATCTACTAAATACTCAGTTCAGCCCGCCAGAGAGAAAAAAATTTCACAATCTAAACAACACTGTAAATGAACTGCTTAAAACACAGAAACAAAACAATTAGTAAAATAAGAAAAATATTAAATGAGATCTTTGTTGACACTCTTGAACACATAATGAGCGGCAGCAAAGTTTAGCTACACATCTAAAGCCTGACTCTAACCAACTCACGATACCTTATTACGTAGGGATGGAACTATTCCCAGCAAGTAGGAGCAAGCACACCACCAAACAGAGTTAAGCCTCAATAAGCCATAGAAGCACGAGTCCTCAAAACAGAATGAAACACACACACACACACACACACACACACACACACACACACACACACACACACACACACACACACACACACACACACACACACACACACACACACATAATCACCTCCATTCTTCACAAAACTTCAGCAATGATGATAAGCATTAAAAGATACAGTAGATGGGCCAGACCAGATTAAAACATCCACATATAATACCTTGACCATAAAACAATTAATGCCTTTAGTGAAATTTTCAGATTTTCCTAGATTCCGAACCAAATCCCCGATACCTGGAAGAAAGCAATCCATATCCTCACACACCAGGAAAATGTGCCAACAATCCCTCATCATACACCACAATATCGGGCGCTCTACACACCATGCACACTAAAGGAAAGGTTAATATTAAAGAACACCTCCCCCACATCTCTGTATCTAATTTCCAAGACAGAATCAAAGCTAAACACTCAATCAAGACTCACCTCTTCAAGCTGACGAAACATAAGCAAGTCGGTTCAGCATGGAGCAACACCATGAAGAACCAAGCTAGCAGCAGTAAACATACAGGACTTTTTTGACATAGTACAAAGACATATCCTGAAAATAAAATCTTAGACACACATATGAATTTAGTTTTTTAACATTGCTGGGCACATATTTCTCAGGCAGACAGCCTCACGTACTTTGCCAAAACAGAAGTTGTAAAGTAAGACTACTATCCAACGGCTTCCTACAGCATTTGGTTATTTGATCCTTGCATTATATCGCTCTTCTTCGTGACCTTCCATCAACACACACACCACAAAGCCAGCCAGGAGACAGGGTGTGTGTGCTGGGCAATCCCCAGGCCCGTCCTCCCCCCTTACTATTTTTCAATCAGCCCATACCCCACTGACTGTGCTAATGTATGGCCCGGCCTGCCCTATAGGTGCAGGGAATCTTTAAACGAACGAACGAACGACCTTCCATCCCTTCCTCCTTCAATAACAGGACTTTGCTTCTTTTTTTTTAAATGCAAGAAAGAAGGAACCAAAGGCCAGGAGCCCACAAACTGTTCCTTCCAAGAAAAAAAACAAAACAAAAGAGAGCCAAATTCAAAACACCGCGTTTGAAAGACTGGAGATCATAGGAAGTACGAAATACAGACAGAGGGAGACTGTTCCAGAGTTGACCTGTTGCATAAATGAAGGACTGGAGTAACGGTTAACTCTTCCATATGAGAGTTAGACAGAAAAGGGATGAGAGTTTGTTGCTAGACGGGTGTGTAGCACCCGTCGTAGAGGTGGAGGGATGCAAGCAGACAGTTCAGAGGAGCAGTGACCACTGAAGTAGCGATAGAAAAGGGATAAAGATGCAACAGTGCTGCGAAGAGACAGAGGTTGAAGGGAGCCAGTAAAAGGAGGAGAGTTAATGTGACGAAAAGCCTTTGACTCCACCCTATTGAGCAGAGCTGTATGTGGGGAGCCTCTCCCCACGTGAGAGTTATACTCTACACAGGGGCAAATAAAACCCGTGTATAAAGTCAACAACTGTGCAGGGGTAAAGAAGGTATAGCATCGGCTCAGCACACCTAATCTCTTGGAAGCAGATTTTACAAGAGATGCAATATGATCTTTCCAAGATAAGTCCCGAGTGAATGTATCCCCAAGCATGTTCAAGGATGATGCAGGATTGAGCTGGATATTATTGAACATTAGTGGGTACTGCTGTCGAAGATTGTGTCGGGTTGATTGGTGTAATAACTGAGTTTTTGATGCATTAAAAACATCATTTTTACCCAAGTCAGAGATACGTGCCAAGTCAGACATTAGGTGTGCAATTCTCTCATCCCTTGTTTATTGAAGTAACTATTGAGATGGACGTTGTGGGAACCAAATGGAAAGGTGAAGGGTGGAATCATTGGCGTACGAGTGGATAGGGTTAGATGTATAGCTTAGAAGATCATTGACGAATCAAAGGAAGAGAGTTGGTGATAGGACAGAACCCCGAGGAATACCACTGTTGATGTATCTAGGAGAAGAACGATGGCCGTCTACAATAGCGGCTATAGAACGACCAGAAAGGAAGCTGTAGATGAAGACACAGATAGAAAGATAGATACCTTAAGAGGGCAGTTTGGAAATTGAAGATTTATGTCATACTCGATCGAAAGCCTTTGAGATGTCAAGTACAATGGCAGAGCTTTCGCCAAAGTCCCGAAAGAAGGATGACCAGGAGTCTGAAAGGTAGGTGAGAAGATCGCCAGTGGAGCGTCCCTGACGGAACCCATACTGACGATCAGAAAGGTTTTGATAGGGAAGATGCTTTAAATTTTTCTGTTTACATTTGACTCGAAAACTTTTGAGACACAGGATGTTAAAGGAATTGGACGATGGTTAGAGGGTTGGGAATGGTCACCCTTCTTTGGGACTGGCTGAATGAGAGCAAACTTCCACCAAGAAGGAAAGGTACAAGTTGACACACAAAGGCATAAGAGTTTACCTCGGCAGGGTGTAAGCACAGAAGCACAGTTCTTGAGGACAACAGGAGGGACTCTATCAGGCCCATGAGCCTTGTTAGTATCAAGGCCAGTGATGGCAGAAAATACATCAGATGAGGAAATTTTAATGTCAGCCATGAGTAAGTCAGAGGGAGGAAGTGATGGAGGACCAGCACCGGAATCGTCTAAAGTGGAATTGAAGGAGAAAGTCTTAGTGAAGAGATATGCTTTATCAGTAGAAGAAATAGCTACAGAGCCATCAGAGTAGAAAAGATGAGGGAAGGATGATGAGGTAAGGTTGTTGGAAAGGTTTCTGGGAAAGTGCCAGGAACGGGAAGACTTAGAGTTGGAGAGTTGAGAGCATTTAGTACGGATGAAATTATTTTTAGCAGAGCGAAGAACAGCTTAGTATGATTCTGGGCAGAAACATGAAAAAGATGTGATTCAGGGGTGGGTTGGCTCTGGCACCTTTTATAGACCCTCTCCTTGTTGCAGATAGCATTAGAGCAAGCGTGATTAAACAAAGGCTTTCTTGCATTAGTCAAAGGATATGAGAAGGGAATGTATGCTTCCATTCCTGAGAAAATAACCTCTGTAATGTGAAACGCACACTCAGATGGCTTCCAACCATGGAAGCAATAATTATTCCAGGGAAAATCAAAGAAGTACTGCCTGAGGGCCTCCTAATCCGCAGCTCCAAAGTGCCACAGCTGATGTTTCTTTGGCGGGCCCACATGCCGTACTGGAGTGATAGGACAGGTCAAGGTAATAAGGTTGTGATCGGAGGAGCCCAACGGAGAGGAAAGATTAACAAAGTAAGCAGAAGGATTAGCTGTAAGGAAGAGGTCAAGTATGTTGGAGCTCTCTTGAAGGCAGTCAGGGTTATGGGTAGGGTGCTGTACAAGCTGTCCTAGGTCATTAAGGATAGAAAAGATGTAGGCTTGTTCACCAGGTGGATCAGTGAAAGGAGAGGGGAGCCAAAAGTGGTGGTGAACATTGATACCTCCTAGAATAGAGATTTCAGAGAAAGAAGAAATGGATAGGATGTGTTCCATTGTAGAAGTAAGATTGTCAAAGAATTTTTGACTGTCAGTGGAATTAGGAGATAAGTAAACAGTGCAGATATATTTAGTCAGAGAATGACAAGAAAGCCGAAGCCAGAGAGAAGAGAATTCAGAAGTATCAAGTTCAGGAACACAAGAGCAAGATAAGTCGTTGCGTACATATACACAACAGCCACCTTTGGCTTTGAAATGAGTACAGAGAAAGTAGGAGGATACAGAAAAGGGTTTTGCTGTCAGTTGCCTGAGACAGCTGAGTCTCTGTCACGAAGAGAAGGTGAGATTTAGAGGAGGAGAGGTGGTGTTCGACAGAGAGAAGGTTAGTTGCTGATGATTTGGCAATAATTCCAAAACACTCCAAGACTAAGCAGTATCTCACCTCCATCTGTACTTGCATGCACACGAACTCTTAGATAACAGATAACGACTTCCTCACCAAGCGAATCATCTATGGTCCTCTTGAGTTCAGGCAGACATCAATCTCAAAGAACCTCAAGTATACATCTAAAAGGCACTTCCAAAATAATGAGACTTGTACACACATGACCTTTCCCAGTAACCTCGGAGCAAAGGCATCTCAAAGACTCGGTGCCTTGAAAACATTCACAGAAACTACCCTTGGATAAATGAAAGAATTTCTGATAATCACCTATAAACAGTTCATTAGAATAACAGTGAACTACACTGCTACAAGCTATATCCCGACCTTAACCAATACAAACATGAAAAGGTTAAAAAACTCAAAGCTTTCTTAACCCCTTAACCACGGGGCATCACTTTCGTGACGCTTGGGAGCAAGGGATCATACTGCAGGGCATCACTTTTGTGATTCTGTGTTATTATGAATTCGCCGGGGCTATCAAGTGGTGGCTTGTATCATCTATCAGTACTGCCAATGTCCAACACTAGTCAGCACTCCTAATCTCATCTGTGCTCCCATCCACTGTTGACAATTTAGCCATTTCTCCCAGTTCTTGACTCCCGTCCCTACCTCCCCTCCATTACCCTATCCTCTTGCCTGCCCGGCAGTGCAACGCTAAGTAAATCTTCCCTGGAATTTTTCACTGATTTCATCCATTGAAATAAGCTCTATGCCCTATTCTTATACCAAATAATATATACAAGAAAGAAATAAGGTGAGAGTGCCATACACCTAGAATTGGCTAATTATCACCTGACAACACCTCACGTGCACTAGTTCGCTAATTTTCGCTGTTTATTTCCCCTTGAAATATGCCGTATAATCTATTTTCGTAATAAAAATATAAATAAGAAAGGAAGGGAGAAGCCTAAGTGATATTTACATTCACCTGGAACTACCTAATTATTGCAGGCCACCACATTGTATTCTACGCTAAGTAAATCTTCCCTGGAATTTTCCACTGATTTCATCCATTGAAATAAGCCCTATGCCCTATTCTTATACCAAATAATATATACAAAAAAGAAATAAGGTAAGTGAGAGTGCCATACACCTGAAACTGGCTAATTATCGCCTGACAACACCTCATGTGCACTCGTTCGCTAATTTTCGCTGTTTATTTCCCCTTGAAATATGCCGTATAATCTATTTTCGTAATAAATATACATAAAAGGAGGGAAGGGAGAAGCCTAAGTAATATTTATATTCACCTGGAACTATCTAATTTATTATGTATTGTCTTGGTTTCCTGCCAATCATTACATTGCTATATATTAGCTGGGCTCACAAGGCTGAAGTTGGTAGAATTGCACTCACCTAGCCAGGCGGCAGGACGCCACCACTATCAGTTCACTGTCGTCTTTCAAAGGGAAAGTACGTCTGATTCGCTCCTGCTAACTTACGCCGCTTTTTAGCCCCATGCAAAGGGCCCTGTGACCTCTACCCCCTACTAAACCTCGTCTGGAAAGAGGTATAGGGCTGACAATTGATAAAGAGTGACTACGATCTTTCTATTGAGTAAAACAGTGCAAGTGGAATTGTAAATAATGTGTAAACAGCAAGTGAAAGCAATGAATGTAAATATAGGTGAACAATGGAAAATAGTTTTATAAGTTACTTCAAGTGACAGTGCATAACACAATGTAAATAAAATAGAGAACGTAAATAGAAATGTAAATGAGTAGTAGTATAAGAATACGAGTATATACACTAGGAGTAATGAAAGTGAAAGTTTCACTCTAGCATGTATGAATACTATGAGTTATGAGAGTGAAGGTGAAAGTGACATTCACTCTCAATGCTAGTATACAGGACGAGAAAGTGAATGCTACGTATTTTACTGAAAGAAATTGAATGCCTACAGTGACAATAAACTACTATTACTGAAGGAAACTTATGGATAAAGACTGTAGATATATATAAGTGTTATATAGAAATAGAAATATAAACTGTGAGTGTTTTTATGACTAATAAATGACAGAACACCAGTGGCGAACGATGTCAAGTGGGAAGGTCATACGCCCTCGTAATTTTCATTGCTTTCACAGTGTTTTTTTGTTTTTTTGGAGTATGGATTCCAAACTATTTGAGAATCATAGAATAGTGTTTCTAGTGACAATATCAGGCTGTGGTAATCATATTACGGGTTGTCGGGAAGTGTAAAGTGGAGACTTTGTTACCCAACTTCAGAGGTCTCCACAAGTCCTACGGTACTCGACGAAGGCTCAACAAACACCCCAGGAGAAAGCTGAAGGTATGTGCCATAAGTATGTATGATTTTGTTATTCGAGGACTAATAAATGATTTTTGGCAAATATTTGTAGAGAGTCTGTCGGAGCGCGAATATGCCCGTGGGAGCCGCAAGAAAAAGCAAACCAAGCCCGCGGTTAAAGGGTTAAGTGTGTTACCAGCATTAACATAAATGTTACAAGTCAATTATCATATGAACATGACTGGCATACAGATCATACATTAGCTTCAGCTCAAGATACATCCTACTGTACCCTTGTATCTTTATGTCGCACAGCCACACTTCAGAAAGGAACAAAGAACGAATAACCACCCAGCACAACACAGAGGTTGTCTGTAACACCCGTCCTCTTCCATCCAGCACTACGTTTCATAAACACATTCAAAACATACAGCCACCACAGCCAATCAAAGCCTTTTTACTAACAAAAGCCCTTACGTACCACCATCGGACATCCATTGCTCAGAAATATTCTACCCAGAAACACAAGTGCACATTACCAAACTCCACAAAACACAACTCTCAAACAGGTCAGTACGCCTTTACTGCAGTTAGCCTCGTACAACACAACTCATTCACCTCGTGCATCACACTATCACAATACAATCCTTCAACATCATCTCAACAAAAGACTTTTGGGAGTAAACATAACTAACTGTAATATCGTGTAAGGGGTGGGTGGCCGGTTATATTTTAACTTTTTTTTTCCAAGAATGTATTTTCTGCTCCAATATTTTTGTTATGTACCGTATTCATGACGTCTTGTTCTGATGGCCTGATCTGTCCTCTGTATATAGATATGTTTCACCCAGTTTAAGTAAATCACCTGTTGAGTGCATGAAGGAAAAAAAAATAAAAAGTCACCGGATTCGGAGTTAATGCACAAGACTACAGGTACAGAGCAATAATCTCTTTCGAGGGTCAGAAACTGAATATGCCTTAATGCCCGCCGTGCAGTCGATAGGCATACAGTATATCAAAGTTTTTGTCAACACCAACTGAGTGTGAAAAGAAACAACCATCAAGCGCCACCATTTGGACACACATATCCATAATCTCTGCTGTGACAGACTGGGAATGTTATAAAAGGGTGTGGTATGGCAAGGAATCCGAGCGTTTTAAGTCCCTTCACAGCAGTGGCGTATTTTCATTTAACTGTGACCACCGCCAAACGATGCTATCATGTTCGGGAGGATCTTTAGCAGTAACGAGTAAATGAAGGTATGACTAATAACTCCAGTTCGAAAAGTCTTTTTTAAGCTGAATATAATCGTCTACAGTTAGCAAGGATATAATAAAAACTTCATCATCGGAATAAAGGAATTATGACGAGGAAGATTGGCTTAATGGAAAAGCAAAGAAATTGTGGCAATAAAATTGATCATTATCTCAGCCATATTTTTCACCAAGGAGATGGGATTCAAGTCCACAAACTATCGAACACTTGATCACAGTTCCAGCCCAAACTCTGTCCATTCGTTCTTCGCCTTTTACCAGCAATTCTACTCGGTTTTACCGCAGACCCCTTCACTCTTGCATCCCAGGGACAGTTTTTATGTTTTATTCTGCCACTACTATTTTACCAAACATGAGAGAGACAGTTTGAACTGAAGAGGCTATGTCATCCTTCATTAACCCTTCACTAACTCTCATCAAAGCTGAATAAAATCGTCTGGAAGTACAAAAACAAATTTATCATACCTCTGTGGATTCAAGGGGTTTGTACGTACTGCACTTGTTGCGTCTAATATGCAACCATAAAAAAAAATGATTAAGACATCATAATATTGAAGGAGATAGTTTGTAATGAAGAGTCAATAATAATAATAATAATAATAAAAATAATAATAATAATAATAATTATAATATCCCAAGCTGAACTAGAACCGGGAAGCTGTGGCTGCCGGTCCCTCTAGGTTCTTCGCACAAAAACGGCCATTATAGGGCCAAAAATTGTCATCTCTTAACTTACAGTAGAAGTAATGTAAATACAAAAAAATCTCAAAATGTAAAAATTTTTAACATATATAAATATGGCTTAAACTGAGAACATTTATAAATGTGACGAGAATTTTCATGAATTTTTAGCCTTAAACAAGAACGGGTTTTAAAAAGACCACTGAATGAATCTACCTAAGTTATTACCGCCCGCTTTTATAAGGGGGAGGCAATATAATTGTGTGTGTGTGTGTGTGTGTGTGTGTGTGTGTGTGTGTGTGTGTGTGTGTGTGTGTGTGTGTGTGTGATGGCAAAATAGCAACACTGTATACAGTATGTGCAGAAACTGTTATTTTTGGTGACGATTTGATCAAAGACGACCAAATGGGAGCCACCATGTATCAAATTGCATTTTGGCCAATGCCTCAGCAACGGATAGAAACGTGGGTGGCAAAGTCCACGGAATTTACCAAAATTTTCGTGTCTTGTTACCTCCCGCCTTTAGCGAGGTGAAGCGGTATATTAATTTTTTGTTAGTGTGTGTGTGTGTGTGTGTGTGTGTGTGTGTGTGTGTGTGTGTGTGTGTGTGTGTGTGTGTGTGTGTGTGTGTGTGTGTGTGTGTGTGTGTGTATTCCCAAAATATCTGAAAGTTGTGGACGAATTTTCACCAAATCCTCAGGAAGTAGTAATTATGTGGATGTGCACAGGTCTGTTACTTTTAGTGAGGATTTCATCAAAGACGACCGAATACCAGCCACCATAATAGCAAATTGCATTTTGGCCAGTACCTCAGCAATAGAGAGAGAATTTTCTTCAAATTCGGCTCCTAGGTAGCTTGTGGTGGACTATTAGCATTAGGCCCCCAGATGATTTTTCCCTTTCATATTTATAAGGAAAATTTAAATGTGTGTACATAATCTCGACTTAAGAATCTTCTCGAAGTAAAGTCTCTGCGGATCATCTACGGGTGGGGGGGGGGGATCCTATGAAGGTCCCCGTAATTGTCCTGCAAAAGACTAATTTCAAGTTGGACCATCAGGAAATAAGTCAGTAACCCAGTGACACTTGCTTTATAATCCGGGCCTCAGAGGGTCTATGAATAGTAATATAGGGTGGTCACGATCAGTTTAGAAGTGAAGGGATAGACAGATCGATCTCAACTGGCAATGCTTGATAGTGTTGAAATTAGTCATCAAATAATAAACATAAATAACACTGACAGTCATACTTCTTTCTAAAAGAAATTGATGACAGGATCCTTATCACATACCGGTACATACCCTCAAATTACAGTCACGTGCTAACTAAAAAAGTACAGTAAATTTTATTAGTAAGCTTCCGTTTGATGTTTTTATTTGCTCCATACAGTGTTGAACATAAGTCACTACAACAAGCACGGCATGAGGCTTTGGTGTACCGGTCTGCTAATTTATCTCCTACATGTGCTTGTGACAAACGGACCCTTGCTATTTTTAATGCCTCATAACCCCAATTTGTCCATCTCTTGACACGTCGTAATCTTTCATATGACTATTCTCTTAACTTCAGCAACACTCAGATCACTCCAATATCTCTTTCAGTTCTTGGTATTTCCTTTTCTCGTGATCTATCTTTTAGGGATCACATTACTTCGGTACCAAACAGCATCGCAGAGCTAATGCTGGACCGACTCCATCCATTCTTTAGCCCAGCTTAGTTGTTGACTTTCTATAAGAGTCTTATTCGGTCATCAGTGGAATGCACCTTTCATGTTGGGGCTCAAGCAGCACTTTTAAGCATGGGGGAATTAAAAACTTTTTGTCTCAACGACTCCCCATTGCTCAGTGACTCCCTCACTGCCATCTCACTCTCTCTCTCTCTCTCTCTCTCTCTCTCTCTCTCTCTCTCTCTCTCTGTTTCATTAATTACTCTTCTTCTTGAATTCTCTACTGGCATTCCTGCATCATTACGTCAGGCACTCCACAGTCGTTTAGCTACACTATCTAGCCACATGCGTAACATTCTGTGGCAGGTGTCAACCGGTACTCTCAGTCTAACATGAATGCACGTGGTAAATTCCGGATTTGTCTTTCTGAGTCGGTCTTTCATACTGCCTATAATCTTCCATTTCTTAAATGCAAAGTGTCCAGGCATCTCGAGATGAATTAATTTTATTTGGCATCTGTCTTGTTCTTTTCCACTTGTCGGATCTATTTGAAAAGTAAAATCCAGGTTATATTATATATAGGTTACCTCTTCGGGTCATCATTACTTTTTTTTTTCAGTTTACAGTACAAGTTATTTGGAATACATCTGTTCGTTACAACAGGAAATGCCTATATTCATTCTAATGGATAATTAGTTAGTGCCACTCTTAGGGCTATACTATAAAATCCAAGAATTCAGGCAGTCGGACATCGGCGTTTAGTCGTCTGAAGTTCCCGACCGCCAATCATCCTTACTATGTATGAAAAAAAAAAATGGTGCCAGGCACAACAAACCTCGCCCAACAGCAGTTATTTTATTATTGTTAAATGCCGACTCGTTTGTGCCATTTAGTGTCAGTGCACAATTAAAGTCTAAGGTAATGGCACAAATGTTTTCAAGTTACCCCCTCTGCAAATCCGTGATCTTGCATTTGACCTTTCAGTCACTCAAGGTCAAAACTCATGCTGCCAAACGAAAGTTTATATAAGACTTCCTATATCTTGACAATAGTAAATTTATCTTCAACGAGTTTCGAGTTCTAGCCCCCTGAATATCCATGACCTTGAGTTTGACCTTTCAAGGTCACTTACAGTCAAAGATCAAGGTACCAAATTAAAACCCATATCAGATTTCCTATATAGTGATAATAGTAAATATTTCTATCTTCAACCAGTTTCAAGTTATCACCCTTTGAATATCCGTGACCTTAGACTGACCTTTCAGGTTCATTCAAGGTAAAAGGTTTTGGTGCTAAATGAAAGTCCATATTACGAGTTCCTGTATGTTCATAATTATAAATATCTCTGTCTTCAATCGTTTTCAAGTTATAGCCTTCTGAAAATCCGTGACCTTGATTTTGACCTTTAACCCGCCCCATCCCTACGTTTTCTGGGCAGTGGTACGCCCCAGTCCCGACATTTTTGGACATTTTTTTTTTTTTTGGCTCAAACATCCGCTTTTGGTGAGAAACATCGAAAATTCATAGAGAAATCGCTCACCTGAGGTTTAAAATACTCGATTTAGGTACGAGTACTTCCTTACCTGACTGGGTTTTCTAACAGGCTGGCACCAAAGAAAACGAATTCTATGGGAGGGTAACTATTTTATCCACTCATAAACAGTATTTATTTATTTACTTGGTACGAATTTATATGTAGTACAAGAGTATATTGGTTTTCAAACAGTAATATAGGCATTATAAGCATTGTTTCACTCACAAACTCATCGCCATTCATGACCTTTTTTTTTTTCCACATTACCTGATCATCATTTCTGACTGTTTCCTCCTCTAATGCTATGTAAACTTTGTCCTCCACATTGTCATCGATCGGGGAATCACTCTGGCCCTGAATGTCTTTATTGGCCAGGTCACTGGTAACAGGTGAATTGCCGAGACAATGGCTTGCAGGGGGGGGAGGAAAGGTTATGCGGTGTAAGGCATTGTTCCTGCTTGGCATCTTGTAGAGGAATAGAGGAAGGTGTCCCATGTATACGTGCCAAAAATCACTCGCGAAATCACTCGCGAAAATTGAAAATTGTGCAAATTAGGGACCTTGCAATGTTGCCGCGATAATTCACGTCGCCGGGACATGAGTCCACATCATGTGCGGACGTTAATTCACGTTGCCGGGATGGCGCGGGTTAAGGGTCACTTGATTACCTCCTAAATTTGATCACTTTTTTTCTGGGACCAGTACACACATATCCTGAAAGTTTCATGTAAGTTCATTTGGCCATTTTTCCATAATGATGCTAACAAACAAATAAACACAGACACGTGGTGCTGGGCACAGCAAACCTCGCCTGACAGCAGTTATTTTATTAATCTTAAATACTTAACCCGCCGCATCCCATTGACGTGTGGATACGTCACCGCATTTTGTCATGGTGACACCCGTTGACGTATCCATATATTTTTCAACTGCAAGGTCCGTCATTTGCACATTTTTCAAATTTCACGCATGATTTTTATTATGTATACATGAGACACTCCCCAACCCCACGTGACCTGTGTGCGGCCTTGTCTAGGTCACACACCTGTTAGCAGTGACCCAGCACAGACATGGCACACCTAGATATCTCTGACAATGAAATTTAAGCTGCCCTTGACACCTTCACAGGTGACAGTGATTCCCCAATCAATGACCATGTGAAGGACAAGGACTACATGCTGCCTGATGGTGAAACGAGCAGCAGTGATGAGGAGGTACCATTGCTATGGAAGCAGTGGTATGTTATGTACTGTAAGGCAAGGGAAGGCCACCCTCGACCCCAACCACATGCACGCACCTCTCTCCAGTCCCTAGAGGAATGGTCTGACAAGGACAAGGACGAGGGACGAGGACGGAGCCATAGGACATGGTGTTACCTCATGGCTTGGGAGGGAAAGGATTTCACTGCAAGGAGCTGAAGGGGTGGCGAGGAGGAAAATCAGGAATGGGATTCGTGCTTTGTATGGGGAAGGCGTGAGCGGTGGGACGGGAGTGATCAGTGAAAGTAATAGTGGTGGTGGCAGGGAGGCAGCTCCCGGTTGAGCACATGGTGCATTTGGGGTGCCTGCAAGATTCCCCTGCTTCCTCCCCACACCCCCGTGATGTGGGGAAAGGAAGGAAAGGGAAGGGAAAGAGTAAAGGAAGAGGGAGAGGGAAGAGGAGCGCGAATGTGGAAGGGCATCTCTCTTCTCATCCTCATCCACCCCCACCGCCCTCTCCTCCACACCCTGACGAAGGCGATGATGGAGATGAGGCTGGAGGTGGCAGTGTGTCATGGGACTAGGAGGATGGGAGTGACTTCACGCCAATTGTTCACCAGTTCACAAAGGAGTGGCGGTCTGGCTGTACTGTTCCTGGATTCCATGCAGGCTCCTCCAGGGTGGATTACTTCCACCTATACTTTGGTGAGGAGTTTGTGGAGCGAATTGTGGAGCAAACCAACATATTCGCAAGCAGCCAGCGCCATGACAGCGAGCGTGAAGGTACAAGAAACGGGTATTCCCTCCAGTATGACTGCCCAGTTGCCACAGGTGAGATGTTTATCTTTTTAGCCCTGGTTCTCTTGCTGGGTATTGTACGGAAAAGACAAATCCCGGGATACTGGTCTACGGACCTTATGACCAGCACACTTTTCTTTGGGAAGGTAATGGGCCAGAATAGATTTCAACAAATTCTGAGCTGCCTCCACTTTTACAATGCCGACGACCCTGCTAATGCAAATAACACGGATAGAATGAGGAGAATAAGGATGGTATTTGATCATCTGCAGAAAAGTTCCACTTATCCTTCTATCCTTAACTCTGAAACAGTACACCTAATTGTGCCTATACACCATTAGGACACCTGGGTCTCACAGACCCACAAAATAGAAAAATAAAAAAAAAATACTTGTGTTTTATTTACTGAATCTTTGACCAATCTACAACCTTTTTGGTTCAATTTACTATACAATTAAAATTAACATATTTAAAGCATTTTTGGCAAATTTTTGAAAAAAATCTTTACAGTTTCTGTTTACATGGACCCCATAAGAAAAGAAACGGCACAATGATGCTCACACTGCTGTCAAACCTAGTGGCATGAAGGGTCTTTGTGGTGTGGAGAGGGCAATTCACAGAATTCACAGGGTGAAAAAATTTGCATCACACAACAGTAAATTTCAGTCCCCCTTATCCAGTACACCAGGGTCTCACAGATCCTACCACGACTTTAGTGTGTCATACACCAAAACAGGAGACCTGGAAAACCACACAGCCACCTTTAGCATGGGCATCCAAACTTAGGAAGCTATTGGGAAGGACACGGGTCCCTGGCATATAGTAGTTGCTGAACCAGTATGTGGCAAAAAGTGGCCGGGTCTCTCAGACCCAGGTGTACTGTTTAAGGGTAGAGACCTTGTCATAGACAACAGTCTCGTGTTGTTGAGAGGCAATATTTCTTTTCGGCAGTACATACCCAACAAGAGACACTGTTTTGGGTTCAAGATCTTCGTTTTGTGAGACAGTAAAACTGGTTATGTGCAAAATATAGTGTTGTGCACTGGTGTACAGAAAGACATAACAGAAGATCGAAGTATTGGACTCTCTGGGGCCGTGATAAAGACATCGATAGAGGAGTACCTTCATCGTGGTCACGTCCTGTACCTGGACAACTGGTACACTAGCTCCCTTCTCACTTGGTACCTCCACCTTCACCACACTAGTGTCTGTGGTACAGTCAAGAATAAATGTTGGCATATGGTCAAGGTTGGGAGAATACTTGACAAGAATGAGGTGGCATTTTTCAAGGCAAATAACATCCTCATAAGGTTGGGAGGATACTTGACAAGAATGAGGTGGCATTTTTCAAGGCAAATAACATCCTCATCACCGTATGGAACCACAACAGGGAAGTTTTCCTCCTGTTGACGGTACATCACTCCTTGATGCACCGCACTGTCTCTGTGAATCACAACAGCGAGCGGAGGCTCTACATTTGGAAACAGGAGTTGGTACTGGACTACAATGTCAACATGAGGCAAGTAGACCAGTCTGGCTGCATGATTTCCAGTGTGGAATGTGCCAGAACAACCATGAAGTGGTTCAAAAAGCTATTTTTCCACTTGCTCGACATCACGGTCCTCAATGCCCACTACCTCCATGATTTGATTGTGGGAACCTCAGAGACCTTTGAGAGGTTTGTGAGGGAGCTGTCTCGGGAAATCATCTTGAAATATGCAGAGGATAGGCCCCACCACCACACCCGCCCCACCATTGGCGTCCAAATTCCCTTACACCTCACCGGGTGCCACTTCTCCACCACCATCCTTCCTCAACCGAACCGTCCTAGATCTACCCCAGCGCCACTGTCACGTATGCCATCACTCAAAACTAAAACCAACCACTCAGAGAAAAGACACGAGGTATGAGTGTGTGGAATGCAACATAGGATTGTGCATTGAGCCAGTTTCAAAGAATAATACACCTTAGTACATTACTGAAACTGTGTGTGCTTGCTATAATACGATGCTCACGATATTAGTAAGTGCTGTGAATATGCAATAATATGACGCTCATGATATTTGTAAGCACTGTAAATATGCAATAATGACGCTCACTATAAAAGTAAAACCTGTAAATATGCGATAATATGATGCTCACTATAATAGTAAGGCCTGTAAATATGTGATAACAGTTATATAAGGTGGAAATTGGTATAATGTTAGTGGAAAAGTATAATGTAAGTGGCAAAATAGAATGTAAGTTGAAACAACAATCATAGTGAGTCATATGTGCAAGATTTTGGCGATTTTCATGTGATCGCTGTATGGAACAATGCTTATATCACCTATATTTTTGTTTGAAAACCAATATATTCTTGTACTACATGTTTATTTTGTACCAAATTAATAAATATCTACCTACTCTAAGTGGTTTCCCAAACTAATCCCTACCATAGAGAACGTGACAGCTGCAGTGTAGCTCCAGAGAACACGGTACAAGGTGTGCAGAGGGTCACCTGTTTAGACCAATTTAAGCTCAGGTGAGCAGTTTTTCTGTGATTTTTCAATGTTTCTCACAAAAAGCGGAGGTCTGAGCCCCGCTCCAAAAAAATCCAAAATCTGATGGGATTGGGGGGGGTGTCAGTGATGATAAATCTGCCCAGGTGCAGCAGAGGAGTAGACTGTAGCACCAGTCGAACAGGGCAGTACTCCCGAGGTTGATGGCAAGCTGGTGATAGGGAGAGCTGGAGCTCCCGTTTCACCAGCCCTCAGGACTTGATCCTGACCATCTCCCTTTTCTGAACATTTTCAGTGCATTCATTTACACAGAGAGTAGGCCAGCATGCTCTCATAATACCTCTACCTTCAACTGTCTACACCACACTACATGCGCATAACATATCACACCTTCTATTCACATCTTTAGTAATGGCCGCTGCAATCTCACAATCAAATGAGGTGGTATCTCGGATTGCCACCACCGGCAGGGTAGGGCTGGAGGCACAGGGTCCTCCCGGTCGCTATCAAGCGACTGTGCCAGCAGCGACTGTTGCTATTTCCGGGAATGCTCGTCGGCGAATAGGTGACGGTGTGGCCTTATTCTTTACCAACATCCGCGGCCTTACCACGAATTTAAACTCAGTTCATTTTTTCCTTCAGTCCATATCCCCTTTGGCCCTTTTCCTCACAGAACCACAAATCTCACCCTCTACCGATATATCTCCATTTTGTTTTCCCGGTTACCATCTCCTTACAAACTTTCGAAACAAGGGCGGCACCTGTTGTTATATCAAATCCCAATATGCAGTTGATACTATTTTAAACTTCACTTCATCCAGTTTTGATTACTCATTATATAAATTAAATTGCCAAAACATTACCAAATATATCTGTGTAGTTTATCGTTCCCCCAATGCTTCTTCGGAACCCAGTGTATTTGATTCCATATCCACTCAGTTGAGTAACCTTGACCTTGCCCTTGGCAATGAAATTACCATTTTGGGTGATTTTAACATACACAATGTTGAATGGCTATTGCATTCTGCCCGGACTGACGACGCTGGTCTAGAATGCGAGCTATTTGCGGAATCGTTTAATCTCACCCAGTTGGTAAAGCAACCAACCAGAATACCTGATAATCCTGACCATAATGCCCATCTCTTGGATTTATTCTTGACAAATAATCCCGATCAATACAGGATAGAGGTACTGTCACCACTTGGATCCTCTGACCACAATCTCATCAAAGCCTCATTAGTTAACCCTCCTACACCTCCCCATTCCGAACCTGTCAGGGTGACCCGATGGCACTTTGACAGGGCGGACTGGGATGGATTTAGAAATTATCTTGCTGATGTTCCATGGCAGTCTTTCTTCTCTAGTGATCCCAATTCTACCCAGTCCCACATTTGTGACTTAATACTAGCTGGTATGGATTTATTCATACCAAGTCAACAATTCACTAAAAGATCAAACTCTCCAAAATGGTTTGATGGCAATTGTGCCAGAGCAACAGCCCAAAAGTCATTAGCATATAACTCTTACTTAAAATCAAAAACACCTGAATCACTCTCCCAATTTAAAATTGCTAGAAATCATGCAAAAGCTGTATTAAATCTATCTAAATCAAACTTTCTTCAAAAGCAAGCATCAAAACTACTTAACAACCCTAATGACAATAGAATATTCTGGTCAACTCTTAATTCTTTCAATAATAACTTTAACAAGTCATCTTCCATTCCCCCACTAAAATCTTCAGATGGCAATATTACAAATGACCCACGTGGGAAAGCAGATATCTTTGCTAGTACCTTTGCAAGAAACTCTACCATAGATGATACCAGCCAGAATGTCTCAGTACTGGAACTTGATTCTCCCGAAATTGCCCCACTTAAAATACAGACAAGATTTGTAAAATCCATCCTAGACAATTTACCTACCAACAAAGCTCCAGGTCCAGATGGAATTCCGCCAATTGTTTTGAAAAAGTGTTCCCCTGAACTTGCCTCTGTCCTAGCTAAATTATTCAGACTATGCATACGTACTTCTTTATTCCCAAATTCATGGAAAGAAGCCAATATCCACCCAGTTCCGAAGAAAGGAAGTTCGTCTGACCCCTCCAATTACAGACCAATAGCTATCACATCTTCTCTTGGTAAGGTATTTGAAACTTTAATTAATAAGCATATTGTTAAACATCTTGAATCCAACAACTTAATTAATGATAGACAATACGGTTTTCGCCACGAAAGATCCACCATTGACATACTCAATCTCTTAACTCATACCATCCATCAATCAATAGATCTTTTTGGAGAAACTCATGCAGTAGCTCTTGATATCTCTAAAGCTTTCGACAGAGTATGGCACCGTTCCCTGCTGTCCAAACTCCCTTGCTATGGACTAACGTCTTTTGTTCCTTTGATTTCTTCTTATCTTAGTGACAGGAAAATAAGAGTAAAAGTAGATGATGTATATTCGAATTTCCACTCAGTTAACGCTGGCGTGCCGCAGGGATCAGTTCTGGCACCAACCCTATTTCTGGTTCATATTAATGATCTCTTATCTGTCACTCACAATCCCATTCACTCATATGCAGATGACTCAACACTACATAGTTCATTCACACTCAGACATCCATTTACAAAGTCTAATATCTCTACCTCTGAACTCAATACAGCCATCTCCATAAATGAAGATCTATCTACAATCAGTGAATGGGGACAAAACAACCTTGTCTCTTTTAATGCTAGTAAAACTAAATATATACAGTTTACCAATAGACAGATATTGCCAGACTCGTACATTACCTTCAGTGCTACTAATATTCCCATCTCCAAAAGTATTGAAATTCTTGGTGTCTCACTTAACAGTGCCCTCAGCTGGACCTCTCATGTCAGATCACTTGCTAAAACCGCCTCAAAGAAACTTGGATTATTGTACAGAGTCCGTAACTTCTTCGCCGATGAGCAGTTAGCTATAATTTATAAGAGTCATGTGCGCTCTCAGCTTGAATATTGCTCACCCTTGTGGAATGGTTGTGGAGAGGTTGCATTAAGGCAACTAGACAAAATTCAGAATAAAGCTGTTAGAATCATTAACAACCCTGCCATTACATATAAACTACCTCCCCTGCAAGTAAGAAGGAATGTTGCCTCCCTTGCATTATTTTACAGATATTTTTTTGGCAAATGCTCAGACGAAGTTGCGTCCATGGTACCACCTCTCCATGCCTTCCCTCGTGCTACACGGGCATCTGGTAGCGCTCATGACTGGAATGTCACTCAACCATACTGCAGAACTTCTGCCTATCAGAATTCTTTCATTCCCCGAACTGCATCTCTCTGGAACTCGCTTCCCCAGAGTTGTTTTCCTCCAAATTTCAACCTACAACTCTTCAAGTCTAACTGTTACAGATATTTTATGAACAGAGGACACCAGTAATCTGGTGTATGGATTATTTTTTTTTCTCCATTTGTTTTTCCTTCCTCCGTTCTGTTATTTAAAAAAAAAAAAAAAAAAGATTAATCATTACTGCCAATTATTGTCAGTACACAATTAAAGTCTAAGGTAATGACGCAAATGTTTTCAAGTAACGTTCTCTGAAAATCCGTGATCTTGTGTTTGACCTTTCAAGGTCTCTCAGTGTCAAAAGCCATGGTGCCAAATGAAAGCTCACATTACGAGTTCCTGTATGTTCTTAATAGCAAATATCTGTCTTCAACCAGTTTCAAGCTATAGCCCTTTGAAAATTCATGACCTTGATTTTGACCTATCAAGGTCACTCGATTACCTTCAAAATCTAATAACTTTTGTTTGGGACTAGTGCCCACGTATCCTGAAAGTTTCACGTAATTTCATTCAGACATTTTTCCTTAATGTTGCTAACAAACAGAAACAAACTCAACCAAAAACAATACCTCGCCGGACTCCGTCCTGACGAGGTAAAAAATTTGGACTGTCAGCCTTGGTAAAACCCAAGTCAGGTGTTTGAACGCTGCACCAGTTGGTAGATTGGGCTACTGCGCGCCAATTGTGAATGTTTCTTGTTTAAACCAGACACAATGATAACACATTCTAAGCAGTTAGTTTTACGAAGAAAATATGAATATACGAGTTTACGTTAAAAGGTAGAAAAAACTGACAGTAAAACGCATAAAGAGGATACATTTACGGGCAAGATACAATATACTGTATAGGCTAAGCATGAACTATGATTTAGCCTATTTAGGACATTATTAATTTTGGGTGAAATAATTGTTGAAGATATCTAAACCTGAATTTATACTAGCGAAATTAATGTATCATTGCATACCTTATAGATAATGCATCCCTTATAGATATTACATGCCTTATAGACTTCCATGGAATGTTTCCTGCCACCCACCAAACAGGAGCAATACAGCAATATTTCCTGATTATGTGCAACTCTGTTTATGTGGCAGCATATCATATATTCCTAAATTTTTATTGTAAGATGTGAATGTAGAGTTATTACAAAATTATTTCTAACATGCACACTGCTGTGTTTCTTTATAAAGCTGGTGGAATGGTAACATCAATTGCAACACCAACACCTGTGGGATGCAGTAGCACTACTCCATTTTCTTTTTTTTTTCGATAATTTCTTTCCACACCTATCATCAAGTCATGATCAGCAGACCATGATGGAAAATACAGGTTATCAGATTCGTGTACTGTCGTAGCTATTTATTAAGTTCATATATATCTGACAATAGTTTTCTCTATACTGTATTATAGCGACCTTCATTGTCCCGCTTCTTACTGACAGTAAATTTCCAGGTTAGCTCAGTTAGTGTACTCCTCTGGTGCTGTACCTGCATTCTTGATTAACACCTTTCCCTTCAAACAGTATGCAACGATGTCATACGTTACTTTATACAGTATTTCCTATATTTTCTTTTCTTCTATATTTATATCCGAGTCTGCTGCATTAGCTTTACTTCTTTCAGGAACTATTCCACCTCTAAAGTACTACCATCCAATTCTATTTTTTCCATTTTTAATACTTTTAATCTATTGCATTTCTAATCTTCTCATAAACTGTTCATGTGTTCAAGGTTGGTCTCCTTTGTTAAATATTTATCTCGTTATTATTTCCTGTTTGTCATAGTCACTGCTTAACTGCTCCTTTCATACTTTTGTATAATCCTTCCACCGAAACGTACTTTCCTGACTTTCCTTCCCTGTCCACTTCTCCATTACAGTAACTATCATTTCCATTTAATCTGCAATTAAAAAAAAAAATCATATGCATTGCACAGGCCATTTCCTAAGGCCTGCAGATAATTATAGGTATGAACAGCTTTTGAGATAGATACATGTTGAGACAGTTTCATGTTGATGGCTCAAGCCGTTCATGAGATATAATGGTAACAGATACACTGACAGTGGTAACACACACACACACACACACACACACACACACACACACACACACACACACACACACACACACACACACACACACACACACCGCTCGCTTGCCACCTGGTAGACGGGAGTTCGCGCCTCGCTCAGGTTGCCAAAAGTTTCACTGACGAAGTGGGTGGTTACTGTCCCCCTTGAGCAAGGGGACGGGTGTGTGAGTGTGTGAAGGTCACAGCCTTGCCCTTAGATCGGACTATATGAGCTCTCAGCTCCCTTCCGGGAGGGTAAAATGCTGACGATCACGACCATCAAGTGATCCTGACCGACCCGGTGAATTACACACACACATACACACAGGAGCTCAAAAACATTATCGCTCCGTCTTGGTAGAGGGGAGCGATAATTATTTATTGCTTGTAAATGAAGAAATATATGCTATCTTATTTATGAATATTCAAGCTTGTTTCTCGAAAGAAGGGTCTCTGGTGCCGTTCGTCCACCTTTCACATTCCTGTACTATTTTACGCCATAACCAGGTGATGAGCGCCTGGCGTGAGCTGAAAATTTATTTTGGTACGAAAAACAGAAAAGCCCGACGCTCACGTTCGACAGTATTGGCGGTTAGTTTTTATTATATGGCCCTTAGGCAGTGGTTATTAGAGAAAATTTGTGTTTTTATACTCTGTACTGCACCAAACATACTTTTGTTTCTTCAAACGTACTTTTGTTTCATTAACTCGAAGATAAATAGACTCCAGATTCAGAGGAACAGCGCAAATTTAATCCTCGTGGAGCTAATTTGTGCAGCAAATCAGTTTAATTATCATAATGCAACTTAATTAGACTAATGGCCCTGATATTATAATATACCTAATGATGTGTTCCCAGCAGTTAAAGGTCGCTAGGAAACGGAAATCTCTTCAGTTACAAATTACCTTGTTAACTGAATGCAGTATCAATATTTACCCCTTTGGTCTGAGGACAGATGTTGTATTCTTCAGTCTATGAGAGACTCTTGGATTAAAAGTATAAATGAAGGTAAAATGTAAACTTTCTAGAGCGAAAACATATTTTACGTTGAGTTACGTTGAGTAGAGTCGTACGACAGTAACAGGTCTTAATAAAGGAGTTAATTCTTTCCTGAGCCAATACTTTTTTGCCCCACTAGGAGTATAGGAGCCTACGGCTGGGCTATGCAGCCCCGATATTTAAGCCAAAGGTGACCAACCTTAAACATCCCCGAATGGCTTTTTTTGAGTAATAAAGTCCAAGCATCCCTTGGATACAAATTTTTACAGCCTCAGTCCGGTTCCAGCACCTTAATCCAGTAAAGCACACACGTCATTTTGTTATATGTTTATCTCTCGGTATCGTAAATGGTTCCTTGTTTTACAAGAAACCATTTTGGCTTGTCACTCAGTGTAGTCACCTGAAGGTAACATTAAATCAAGTACGCGCTCCAACCTTCCAATAATAAAACACGACTAAAAAATCATGAGAATATAAAATCTTGCATACAAAACCAACTTGTGTACACATTGGTACGTGGGAAGTGGAATGAGTGGCCATGCGTTTTTGAGTTATCATAAGCTCTTTAGTTAATTTTATTTTGCGTGGAATTAGTGGGAAGACAGACAAACAAATGAAGGAGTTCGGTAGCTTTGTGTAGTGTTGGTTTAGATTTGCTGGAAAATGTCAGATGTGCCCTGAGGTTATTATGTCAGTGCAGAGAGAAAGATCAGTGAGATTGACTGAGAAAGTGTAATTAGGGAAGTGGAGCGGCAGAGGAATCAGGCCACCCAGGGTGATGTGGAAGAACGAGATGGAGAGGTATAAGAGTGGTGAGACTGAGGCAGGGCAGCCTGATGGTGGACAAGCCGAAAAGGGGGCGATCTGTTCGTGACCACACCTCAGGGACTGTGGTGTCAGGCTCAACATAGATGTATTAATGGATGACTTACGGCTACTTTGTTAAAGCTGACAGCACGAAGTTGTAAGCAAACCGCTAATTTATGTTGGCCAATTTTTAACCACCCTGGAGTAATTATTAGGGCAATCCACTTTGCATAATACAATTTCCTGAGAGGGAAAGAGCTTGTGCGTCATATGTTTTTTCTATCATGTGTTTAATAATGGCTTCAAATTTAGGGGGTCCACACTCCCATTAGCGTCCGGGTTTAATAAGAAGACGGTTAACTCACTGAACATGGCGATGACTTTTTTTTTTAATTAGATTCTTGCCCCAACCAAACAAATGAATTCAACTTTGGAAAGCCCCTCAGTAGAGTAGGGTTATTGAAGGTTGTATTAAACCCTCTGATTCGAAAAATCTGTCGCAGATTTAAAAACGAAAAGTGAATAACGGCAGTGAGAAAAAAGACTTCTGGTTGAATGGGATAAAGTGCACTGTTTTCCATTTTCCATTTGTGCCTAAGTACGTAAATGTGAAGAAATGGAGGTGTGGCTCATTGTCGCTGAGCACTCCACTGATGGTTCTCCTATACTGTGTTTTTCCTTTTTTCTCTCTCATTCCTCCTTCAGCCAGAGGACTTTTCTCTAGTTATTGTGTCTTCTGTCTGACTACTTTATTGAAATCGGGAGGGAATGGGGATCCTTAAGTTTTTTAAATGCTATATGTAGTTATCTCGAACGATTATTATATCTGGCATGCTTTGTTTTTCCATTTAATTTGTAAGAGACAAGTTTTGCTTACCATCAGCCTTATGTTCTTTCTTTTGTGCATATAAAAAGGTAAACCAATTTGGAGTCAACTTGAACTTACTATTCAAGAAATGCAAGGTTTATTGTGGCTACCGGATGAAATTGGTAATATAATGATGGTGAATATATATATATATATATATATATATATATATATATATATATATATATATATATATATATATATATATATATATGCGAGGAAGAAGGAACCAAAGCCTAGGAGGCCGCAAAACAGTATGTATATAATAGGTGTTTACTTACCGATTTCTTTTCTTACTAATTGTTTATCTTCATGTGTGTAATAGTATTGGTGTGTGTACATAGAATGGTTCTTCACAACTATAGGTTTGTGAAAGGTAATAGCTGATGATAAGGATGGTGAGGGAAGCCTTCTCTCAGTGGCATTTGTTTTACGACTTTACAAACGCCTCATAATTCCCTCCCTACAGAGGAAGTAAACAGAGATTAATTCAATTTTCCGGCGAGTGGAAGTGCAAAATAAAAGAAACGACATCCTCTTCAAGGTGTTATATTTTGATCTGTAGCGAATACCTGGCGCCGTATTTATGTAGCTTTGTGTAACTTCACATTTTTGCCCTCTGTGTAAACACTAAGTTAGTTTATTCAGACTATGACCAAAATAAGAGTATATTATCGATTAATCCTTCTAATGGTAGATTTAACACACACACACACACACACACACACACACACACACACACACACACACACACACACACACACGCAGTCTGGATTTTGCCTAAAATTAAAACCTAAGGGCATTCATGGCAACAGAAGGGCTAGTTATTTTCTGACAAGCATTATCGAAGGCTGGAGTGCAAATGGGGACTATTTATGTGCATATGTGAGTGAAAAGGAAGCCATAACTACAAGCTAAGCCAAATTAGTGTGGTGGCAGGGGTGCAGGCGAGGGCAGCCGTGCACTTGTATGCAGATTAGGTACCTGTATTCAGAGTGCTCATTGGGGGTATTGTGAAGTCTACGCTAGATCCCAACGTTATTTTCGCTTCCTTTAATCCCAAGCACCGTTAACTGCATTTACTGCTTTGCATGTTCAAAGGTGCCTTTAAGGAAACACGGAAATATTATTCCTCCATGCTCAGCAAGGAGAAACGTAAACTCTCGTTCTTGCCACGTAAAACTACCCGTGTGGCCCGACTTTTGCAGTAATTCCTAGCAAAATAATTTAGTATGATATACAGTAATAGTAATGTTTAAAGAGAAAAGTTGATGTATCACTGCCAGTGTGTTTTAATGGCGAGAAGAAAAAAAAAACTGTGAAACACAAAGCTATGACAACATAAATATATATGAATTAGCAGCAGACAACACCAGACAAACCTTGTGGTTATATTACAGATAATTTTAGATTGGATTTTATTTTTTATAGAAAAGCCATTAGAAAAGAAAAGAAAAAATCAGGATTCACAGTGTTAGCTTCTTAATACAATGTACTTTTCATTATAATTTTGCTTCCTGTAGGCAATATGGGCAACTTAGGAGAGAATTATTTGTAAAATATAAGGGTGAGATATGTAACCTACAAAAACGCTTATAGTATAACGTAACACGTAAATTATATATATATATATATATATATATATATATATATATATATATATATATATATATATATATATATATAGATAGATAGATAGATAGATAGATAGAGATAGATATAGATAAACAGATAGATGGATAGAGATAAATAGATAGACTGAAAGATATGCATATAGATAGATATACAGCATAGGTAAGATATCGTGTATAAGCACTCGCTCTCGCTCTCGAAGATCAGTGTCACTATGTTAGGTCAAAGTTTTATTAAGCAAAATCAACTTCAAGAAGTTCAATTGGCCAGCTCGATGCTGCCCTTATTGTTAGTCGCCGTGTCTTTCTTGTAGTCTTTCTTGTATCCTTTCTTATTTAATTGTTGCAAGCACTTTTACCCTTCAGAATCAGCTTTCTGACCAAACCTGGACACACTGACCAGCCAATGACCTAGTTGTGTCGGCAAGGTTTTGGTTGCTGGGCAGCTACTCGTTGCTGAGCAACCGTCCCCTTTGCCCCTCTGTGGCCGTGGGTCCGGAAGTTTTCGGGACCCAGTGGGCGGCCTCGGCACCATTTTTTCAAATGTCGAAAATGATTTCTTTTTACCAAATTGAAGAGAAGCGTGTGGGACACCTGGCAATTCAATTTTTAGCTTCCTAAATCCATCCTATGCTTCGCAATGAAGCGTGAAAGAAAAAAAAAACAAAAATCGCACAATGGCTGTGTACACGCCGGTGAGAAGCAGAGGAGTTAAAGAGCATTGCGCCGAGAAATATCCACATTCTCACCTCCTCAAAATTTCAATGGTGCTGAAATGATCTGAAATGACTAGGTATTTATATTACAGACATATTATATATATATATATATATATATATATATATATATTTATATATATATATATATAATATGGAAGGTTTCAATATATATATATATATATATATATATATATATATATATATATATATATATATATATATATATATATATATATATATATGGAAGGTTTCAATATATATATATATATATATATATATATATATATATATATATATATATCACATTTTTTATGTTTAGTGTGTTTATGCAAGTATAGAGTTATTTCTGTTTTCTGGATGGTTTTGTTTGATTCCAAAGAGAGGCGAGAGATGATGTTTTAGACTCTAACCAAATAAGGTCCTTCTGTGTGTGTACAGGCTGAACAGCAGCAGCTAAAATTCAGATGTCCCCTTAGAGCTAGCCATCACCGCCTACCGGCTTGTTGTATTTAGACTGAACTTGGGGGAAGGGTTGAAGGTAAGAAAAGAATGAAGTGATTCAGTACTGAGAAGAGTTTTCAAAGGTCAAGGTCATTGGATTAATTCGAACTTCGAATCGAATGTGTTTAACAAAATAAACAGTTTTGAACCAGTTTCAGGCACACTTGGTGGACGGGTTGAGGATCCACTCACAAATATCTTTTTTTTTTTTCTCCCCCTCTTTTTCAGAACAATAGGTCAATAGTTTAAGCCACATAGCAACGTCAGCTAAAACAGTTTTTCTCTGATTTAGACTAGGCTTGCAGGAAGTGTTGAGGATAAGGCAAGAATAAAAGCATTTCGATTGTAAGAACAGTCAAAGGACGATGTCACATGGAAAGGTTAAAGTCCAGGGTGACAGAGGAATGTTAACTCAGTTTTGATCTGAGTTGACCCAGACCTGGTGGAAAACTTAGGGATCAGGCAAGAGCAACAATATTCAGGTTTAACAGCAATTAGATAAAGGCCTAGGTCACGGAACATTGTGAGAAATGATCCCGTTTGTCTATGTATGAATATAATAACTAATAAAAATGAAGGACTTGGACGTTGCGATTAAGCTGTCGAAAATCAAGGTTACAGGGCAAAGTCAAACATTCGACCCTCAGACCAGTTGGAGGCACGGGTGTTGCACTCTGAGTACTTTTTTCCCCCTTACTGTTAGAGCAGCAGACGATTTTAATCACCTTCGGTAGCTTTCTAAACGAGAGTCTTTAGGTATAATCTTCGTTAAGACTTTTAATCACCTTCGATTTAACTTTCTGAACGGGAGTCGTTAGGTATAATCTTCGTTAACCTGATCTTTCCTAGGAGCTTCAAAACTAATTCATATCGTTTGGAGGCAGCAAGTCTAAGATCTAAAAAAAAAAAAAAAATCATCGGACTGAAAGGTTCACCTCTTGAATTCGGTGTACGTACTGTGTTCTTTTTTTCCATCTTCAGCCGGTCATATTAGAGCGAGAGAGTCTTTTTGAATTAAATTGGCCATATATGACTACTTTCCATGTCACAATAAGAGGTCTGTTGTGCGCTGCAACTCGTGTGTTCAGTAATCAGTAACTAGTATGTCATCAGTGATGATAGGATTAATAACGCAATAAGTTTACTTAACTGGCAGAAGATATTATTATCAGCGGTATCGATGATTAGTGGAACAATCCACCTAAAAGTGTTCCAGTTTGTGACTCTTTTAGTTCTCTAAAAACTAGGCAGACAATCACATCTAAATCATCGTGATACTGTAGCCTTCAGTCTAACATCCAAGCCAAGTTCATTTGCATGAGCCAATTACTAGTGTGTGACACTACCAGGAAAAGAGCGACTCTCTCTCTCTCTCTCTCTCTCTCTCTCTCTCTCTCTCTCTCTATATATATATATATATATATATATATATATATATATATATATATATATATATTTCTCTCTCTCTCTCTCTCTCTCTCTTTCTCAAGTAACATTCTTTTCCACTACTGCCACACTGACTACACCTCCAATCTCATACGAATCTTGAAGTGGGTTCATTTTTTTTTTTTTTTTTTGCAAACTTCCATCCTGTCTTTGGGTTCTTTTTCCTCTGCATTAAAAAGTGACATGTTTTACGAGTTTTACTTAAAATTAGTGGTACCAGATCTTTACGTAGTTTCCTCATGCTGTCAAACTATTTGTGCGAAAAGCTTTCCAACTCTTCCGTCCCGTGTCGCTGCAATATACATACCACTTTGAATTTTCGCTGCTATTTATATGCCACATTTGCCCTTACAGACACCACTGATTGGACGGACACAGTATTACATTTAAATCATCGCTTCGTGATCAAGATGTTAGAGAAGTTTTCTGTTGCATAAAGTAACTCGCTTTTCGACGCCAGGCTGGGGTAGGAGACAATGACGTGCTTTTAATACAGTTAAAAAAGTGAGGCTTTTACTCATCTTCAATTAGCCTCACAGGCATGTCATAAAAAACCTCCTCTTCTACCTTTGCTTCATCCTAGAATAAGAAAGCACATAATGAGTAAGAACAGTGGGTAATAGGTTCATGGTGCTGACATGTGTGTGACTCGCAGCGAGTCTGCTAGGCCTTGGAGAACGGACTATCAAGGCTGTGCTAAAGTCGGACATAAAAAAAATAATAATAAAACTGCCTCTTGTAAGAATCTGCAAAAGCGAGATATAATACAGAATAAAAATAAGAGGGAACATCTTTCCAAACCAGTATTAATTGCCAATGTATTCATAACATTATCGTTGATTTAATTTGGGTTCTGGAGCAACTGGGGTACTTGTATGCTGTTTCTAAATTGGATGGAACATAACAACTGAAATCAGACCCTCCGCTGTCCTGAAGGAGACAAGAAGCCCAAATACATTATATCTGTACATGTACTATTCAGTTTGTTGTATAAGTTTGCACCTTACCCTTTAGCACTGTTATCCATTTCATTGCACGAGGACTCTCATAAGGTTAATATCTTTTCGTGGTAGCCATAATAGAAAATACTATAAAGGCCATCCTAATAAAGTTCCCCTGTTGAATAAAATCGTCAGGACGCAGATTGTAAAAAAAAAAAAAAAAAAAAAAAAAAAAAACACTGAACGACTTAAGTTTGTGTACCTTGTGCAATCAGTTGGAGTTCCACAGCGATGAGTATTGTAGCCTAAAGGATATTCCACTACGTTACCATCTAAACCCAAGGTAATATTTAACAAAGTGAAGCCTCCACTGGTGCAGTTTAACTTACTATAAGCTGAAATAATTTTCATGCACACTTACCCTCCCGCCTAACCTCTCTTCACTGAGTACTTATTAAGTGAATTACACAAAAACACCGGCCACATGATACTACTTTCAGAAATCTTAATGTGTCGTTGACTCTCTCAGGCTCGTCTGACTTGTCAGCTGAATACATTACTCTGGCATTACATGTATTAAAATATTGGCGTGGTCAAGAGCTTGAGAGGATTAAGTGTGAATATTAACTCTCAGGCTCCCGTGGCTTACTGTTAGTTGAATAAAATCATCTGGTGTCAGCTGTAGTGGAAAGCTAGAACAGTTAGGACCTTGAAAGTTTTAAGGTCACCTTCATCGGGGTAGTATCTGTAGCGCATAGATCATATGCTTGGACAGTCAGAGCTTCATACCGACAAGTCCATGAAATTTTCAAATGCAGAATAGAAACTGTAACTGTAACAGTTACGTGAAGTTCCCTGCAGGAACAGAATTTCTCTGCGATGGGAGAGTAGTATCGGGAACTAACTGTTCTCCATAATGTCGGAGTACGAATGAAGAATGGGGTAAATTCAATTTCAGCACAAGGATGTAATTTCCGTTAAAATTTTCCCATTTCCTGGCGATGTTATTTATTTTAGGGGCAGCCTTTACTAATGGAGGAGTAAGATATAGAATACAACAACCCTTTCATGAATTATTCTAATATGAACGTGTTAGCGCGAATGAAATACAGATGTCCTCCTCGGCCTAAATAGATTACTTAGAAAAAATCACATTACCTCCCATATAAAGCCCCTTTCCAGAGATGGATGTGCTTCATATTCTCAGTACTTTATTTACCCATTTGCAGTTTTAGCGTTGTACAGGAACCTTATTCCCCGTGTGTCAAATGCTGCTTCAAATGGAGGAAGGGGGGGGGGGGATGTCATTACATAACAACTTTTCAAGAAAAGAGGTTGGAGGCAAACACACTTCGCCTCATCAGCTCACCTCCAACTTACTCTCTTCAACCTCCCTTTCTTTGCCGCAGCGTTGCATCTCTAACCCAGTATCACCGCTGCTTCAGTGATCATTGTTCTTAAAAATCTGCTTCTATGCTTCTCCGATTTCAGTTATCGCCCGGCGGCCTTGCAGTTTACTCTCACCGATTTTTTCTGTACAGGTCCCTAATAAAAGAGTTAACAGTTACACTCAGTCCTTCATGTATGCAACTGGTCATCTGTGGAACTGTATGCCTTAATATGTACGTGTATTTCAGTATACCTACGAGGTATTACCTCTTGTCTTGAAAGCCTAACTTGCCCAGGCTTCCCCAAATGAATGAATCTTGGCTTTGGCTTTCTTCTATCTTATTTTCCTGGGAAGAGCAACTTTTTTATTACATAAAACACTCATTCGCAGTAGAATGAAACAGTCTGGTGTTATGCAGAATAAAATAGTGTTCCGACCAGAAAGGGTTAAAGGGAGGCAGCTGGTACTGCTGTGTGGAACCTGTTATGTCTGTCATATTTCTGACACACAAACATTATTTCTTCACGACGCAGACACCACTGAAACACCAACACCATAACTGATGTTGAAGAACTACATGCAGCCACAGGATTATTAACTACATGTATATATCTGGAGCTTCAAAATATCAAAATAAAATAATTTTATGTTTGTATGGAAATAGTCTAAGCAGAACTCTGATATCATAATTAATGCATGAATTTGCTTCACTTGGAGCTAGCGCACTGATACTTATGGAACCACTGTCAAACTACCTTATTATTATTGTTAAAATAGATTTTTTATTCTTATATATCCAAAACTGGGCATCAAAGCGATACTAGATCAGCATTCCTTCCATTCAGTAATGGATGGTGTACAGCTGGGTATGAAAATCGAAAATTTCATCACTTCTACTCTTCAATCTTCTCTGCTGGCTAATATTTCTAAGCTGTGGAAGGCTTGGTCTGTTTCCCATGCAGATGATATTCTCTGATATGGTGCTACAGGGAGGCAAGTAACGGACATCCCTTAATTATGAAGTAGACGCAATGGAATGGTAATCGGACTTTTGTTCCTCTGCATAAACACACCTTCACAAGCGTTACGTGACTCTAGGTTATCTGCATTAATCGATGTAAAAGACCAGATTTTACTCACTTACCATGTTAACAGCCGAGTGTAAGATGACGTAAGCCATGTGCCACTTTGGGAGCTAAAATGACCTAGACCGTATATTCTTCTAGACTATAATAATTTTATGATACCCCGACCCCGGCCACATACACGGGTGTAGCCTCAGTCTGAGCCTGATGTCTCCCTTGCAGTTACGACTCCCGGGGGCGTGACAGCGAGGCAGGGAAGCAGCACCAGTGGGGGGACGAGGCGGTGTGGGGTGGCGGGGGTGTGAAGCAGCGGGCCTGGTTCGACACCTCGGGCTCACCCAGTCACCTGGTGATACAGGGCGTCAAGGGCAGGGACGAAGACAGCTACAGGTGTAAGGTCCACTTCAAGGCCTCACCATCATGGTCACAGCGGGTCACACTCACAGTTACAGGTCAGTATCACACTACACACTACAGGTCAGTTTCACATTACCTGTAAGTTATGAGCCGTTGTTACTCGACATTCCAGTCATACGTCAGTGTTGCACGACATACAAAGAACATTGTCATGCTACGTAAGAATGTCATCGGTCAGTGCCACAGTACATTTAACAGTTACGGGTCAGTGCCACACGAATACAAGTTTCACATCAGTCACACACTGGCACAGGTCAGTGTCAAAATACACGGAACTATCACAGTGTTACACTATTAGTCACAAATTAATGGTAGCTGTCAGCCAGTATCTTAATTACCGCTGAACTACTAGAACTGCAATTTGCACATGACTTCAGGGATTTATTGCCCATACGGAATGTTCGCCTTTATGACTATATAGTAGGAAGTCTGTGCTTATATTTACAAACTTCATGACACCTAACCACTGTCACCTTCCCTGGGAAAAAAATCTAAACACACATTCATCAGACTAATGACTATCTGCATTAATTGACGTAAATGGCCAAATTAAACACTGTTACCATGATAACAGCCGGGTATAAGATGACATACGCTAGATGCCACTTGGAGAGGTAAAATGGCCTAGGCCGTATATTCCTGCAGCCTGTAATACTGTTCGTATGTCTTTATGCTTGTAATTATCTTGTGGTTTTAATTTTGATGCAGCTAATATTCTGCTTCTTTATATAATTACAAGACGGTTAAAATATTTTCATAGGTATTCCAAAAACTAGCAGTTTCACTGTGTAGGTTGTGCGTATAACTTTGGATTAGTGAACTCATGCTTAAACGAATATGAAATGCAATTGTTACTCGGTATATATGATTCTAAAACGATGAACAGACGTTCAAAGGGATTTGAAATTCATATCAAGTTGCTCTGTGTGTGAGTTATGTAATACCATTCTGAAACGGTAAAATGTTCAATGAAGTAACAAGCGTCTGCACTTGGACACATAGAAAGTGTACGGCCGATCACGATTGCTAATGTTTTGATGTGTGTAGATTCACTGTCGCCTTAACGATTTCCGAGACAATCCGGCTTCGGTGCTCAGTCTTTTTTTGTGTGTGTGTGTTTTTTAAAATGCTGGGAAAAAGGAACCAAAGGCCACGAGCCCGCAATAACCGTTCCCTCCAAGAGAAAAACAAAATACAAGAGAGAGCCAAATTCAAGATCCGATCATTTCCAGATGCCTGGACACACTGCGTTTGAAAGACTGGAGGTCATAGGAAGCAGGAAATACAGACAGAGGGAGACAGTTCTAGAGTTGATCTGTTGCATAAATGAAGGACTAGGAGCAACGGTCAACTCTTGCATTAGAGAGCTGGACAGAAAAGGGATGAGAGTTTGCTGCTAGATGGGTGCTATGCACCAGTCATAGAGGTGGAGGAATGCAACCAGACAGTTCAGAGGAGCAGTGACCATGGAAGTAGCGATAGAAAAGAGATAAAGCTGCAACAGTGTGGCGAAGAGATAGAGGTTGAAAGGAGTCAGTAAGAGGGGAAGAGCTAATGAGACGAAAAGCCTTTGACTCCACCCCATTGAGAAGAGCTGCATGCTGGGAACCCCCCCGCACATGGGAGTCGTACTCAACACAAGGGCGGATAAAACCCGTGTATAGAGTCAACAACTGTGCAGGGGTAAAGAAGGAAAGGAGTTGGCTTAGCACACCCAATCTCTTGGAGGGAGATAATACAAGAGACGTAATATGATCTTTCCAAGATAAGTCCCGAGTGAATGAAACCCCAAGCATGTTCAAGGATGATGCAGGATTAAGCTGAATATTATTAAACATTAGTGAGTACACCTGTTGAAGATTTTGTTGGGTTGATAGGTGTAAGAACTGAGTCTGTGATGCATTAAAATCAAGATTATTTTTACCCCCGTCAGAGATACGAGCCAAGTCGGACATTAGGTGTGCCATAGCCTTATCCCATGTTTGTTGAAGCAATTGCTGAGATGGACGCTGCGGGAACCGAATGGAAAGGTGAACGGTGGAGTCATCAGCACGCGAGTGGATAGGGTTAGATGTACAGCTTAGAAGGTCATTGATGAATAAAAGGAAAAGAGTCGGTGATAGGACAGAGACCTGAGGAACACCACTGTTGATAGGTCTAGGAGAAGAACGATGGCCGTCTACAACAGCGGCTATAGAACGACTAGAAAGGAAGCTATAGATGAGGGCACAGATAGAAGGATAGAAACCGTAAGAGGGCAGTTTGGAAATGAAAGATTTATGCCAGACTCTATCGAAAGCCTTTGAGATGTCAAGTGCAATGACAGCATTCCCCAATGTCCCGAAAGGAGGATGACAAGGAGTCTGAAAGGTAGGTGAGAAGGTGGCCAGTGGAGCGTCCCTGATGGAACCCATACTGACGATCAGAAAGAACTTGTGATAAGAAAGATGCTGTAAAATTTTTCTTTTAAGAATTGACTTGAAAACTTACGAGATACAGGATTTTAAAGCAAATGGATGATAGTTAGAGGGTTGGGAATGGTTACCCTTCTTTGAGACTGGCTGAAGGAAAGGTAGAAGTTGACAAAGGCGAATGAGTTTACCTAGGCAGGGTGTAATCACAGAAGCACAGTTCTTAAGAACAACAGGAGAGACTCCATCATGCCCATATGCCTTCTTAGTACTCAGGCCTGTGATGGCAGAAAATACATCAGCTGAAGAAATTTTAATGTCAGCCATGAGGAAGTCAGAGGGGGAAAGTAATTGAGGAGCAGCACTGGAATCGTCTAAGGTGGAACTGGAGGGGAAAGTCTGAGCAAAGAGATCTGCTTTATCAGTAGAAGAAATAGCTACAGAACCATCAGAGTAGAAAAGAGGAGGGAACGATGATGAGGTAAGGTTGTTCCAAAGGTTTTTGGCAAGGTGCCAGAGGCAGCAGGAAGAATTCGAGTTGCAGAGTTGAGAGCATTTATTACGGATGAAATTATTTTTAGCAGAGTAAAGTATAGACTTAGCACGATTCCGGGCAGAAACGTAAAAAAAGTTGTGATTCAGGGGTGGGTTGGCTTTGATACCTTTTATAGGCCCTCTCCTTGTTGTGGACAGTTAGAGCAAGCGTGATTAAACCAAGGCTTTCTTGCATTACTCAAAGGATATGAGAAAAGAATGTATGCTTCCATGCCCAAGAGAATAACCGCCGTAATGCGCAAGGCACACTCAGATGGCTCCCGGCCATGGAAGCAATAATCATTCCAGGAAAAATAAAAGAAGTACTGCCTGAGCGCCTCCCAATCTGCAGCTCCAAAGTGTCACAGACTACGTTTCTTTGGAGGGTCCACAGGCCATACCGGAGTGTTAGGACAGGTTAAGGTAACAAGGTTGTGATTGAAGGAGCCCAACGGAGAGAAAAGATTAACAGTGTGAGCTGAAGGATTAGTTGTAAGGAAGAGGTCAAGTATTTGGGGGCTCTCCCAAAGGCAGTCAGGGCTCCGGGTAGGGTGCTGTACAAGTTGCTCTGGGTCATTAAGGATTGAAAAAATGTAGGCTTGTTCACCAGGTGGATCAGTGAAAGGAGAGGACAGCCAAAGGTGGTGGTGAACATTACAATCTCCTAGAATGGAGATTACAGAGAAAGGAGAAATAGATAGAATGTGTTCCATCGTAGAAGTAAGATAGTCGAGGAATTTTTGATAGTCAATAGAATTAGGGAATAAGTAAACAGCCCAGATATACTTAGTCAGAGAATGAGAGTCTGGTGCTTTTCAAGTATTTACAGCAAAATACAGTCGTGAGCTTTGAGAAAAATGCACTAAAGGAGCACCTAATACTTCTTCATACACTTTGCACCCATGTGCGTTGATCCCCTAATAGATTCAGTAGTTTTTGAGATAACCCCAAGTTTGGTGCTCGTTGTCACTCTCTAGCACTTTTCATCTGTAGGTTGTGGAATTGTGAGACTACCCAATTACGTGACACAAATGACGTTATCAGAAGCTTTCAAACAATGTGCTTCGATCCGTTATTGCCTCAGTAACTTCTGACAACCGAGTTTTGTTACTTTGATGCTTTTTGACATTTTCCAGCAAAATGATGGCGATTTTTTTAAATTAGAAAAGTCATTTCTGTAACACCTGCTACTACTTTTCCGAAAGCCTCCCGATGATGTCCGTAAATCAGCTGTAGCACAGATTCCGAAATAACTCAGTTTCTTTTTTTTTTTAAACAGCAAATTTTATGAAAAGTCACTTAAACAACACCTGTTTCTTTTTATAAGCTTCCCAACGGCACGCAGTAGCTTTAAAAGTTTCCAAAATAACAGAGATTTGGTGCTGTGCTCTACACCCCTACTACCGCTGCTTGTGTTTTCTCACGCAGCTCTCGTTTGAGCAATAATTCTTGTGATTGTTAGCATTCTGCGGTGGCGTGCAGAAAACAAAAATGTCAGCATGTCCAGTAAATTTTCAAGAACGTGTGTGTCACTCCGAAAAAGAAGAGAAGGCATTTTTGTCGCAGTAAGGCCATGTCAGTCAATAAACAGCGCCATGAACACGTACCTCTCAAGATTTTTAGGATCGCTTTGGATAGACTGATGGGCTGTACGAGTACTGTCACTTTGTCATTGTTTTATGATACTGCCAGTTGTGTATATTACCAGTGGTCTGAGGTATGTGGGGAAGTCCACCAACCACTCACTTGATGTAGCTTTGCCTTAAGGTGAATACAGTGAGTGACAAGCTAATAGTTTTCTTTAACCCTGGGCACCATTTACTCGTACAACGTTGGGTGTAACTATATAACCAAATAACGGGGTGGCTTGGAGCCTAAAACGGTGCCACATCTAATTGCGTGGAGAGACATAAATACTGTGTCCATCCAAGAACCAAGCCTTCACACTCTTTCCCGCACCTTGTTGTAGTGAAGGTCTGTCTGCTGCAAAGGAACATCGGTTCACTGCACAGGACAGCACTGCAGGGGTAATTATTTGCTTGGGGTTGATGAGTCTACTCAGTCTGACATGCCAGGGTCGGTCTGCTACTACTACTACTGCTAGTATTAGTCGTGGGACAAATAGTATACCTTATGTTTCACACAAAAGATGGGTTATGAAGTACATGCAAATAACTGGTAGCCCAACACACAGAAATCAGTTTTCTTTTTACTTTGTTATTCAAAATTGCGTTATAAGCAGATCGATGCACGTCACCTTGTTACAGCATCCAGTGAGAAAGCTTATGATAGGTTAGTCTCTTTTATGCTGATTTAATGATGTGAATTAAGGGCTGCTTTCTTATTCCCACTCCACTGTGGGGGACAGGTACGGTACTTTTCCAGGCTAGAGGAAGAAGAGGCAGAGGAGGAGGAGGAGGAGGAGGAGGAGGAGAAGGACGAATTTCTTAGAAATTTGTTTTCTAGCGACCCTGAGCGTCCTGGAGCACATAAGAAAACTAAATTTTGCACAGTGGTAAACCCCAGCCGGACCAAACGTCAGACAAAGTGAAACCTTAGAGCCCCCCTCCTCCCACTATGTTTAGCAATCCCATTTAGTGCTGCCTTGTATGATCATAGTTTTTTATTTTATTTTTACCATCCACCTGACAAAGTCAGAGGACGGCATTGATAACACTGGAATCAAGATCAAAAGGTGGCGAAGAGATTTTGCTTCCAGGCCAGAACAGAAGTATTCCTTACAGAGGCATGAAACTTCACATAGGTAGTACGAGTACCTTATAGTAAACTGATGCCTTTTGATAGGTAGAGTGCTGTGTCTTAAGTATTTTTTTCTGTCTTTTTAGTTATTAAAGAGTAAAAGAAATAATTTCTCAGAGATTTCAATGTGATCTGCGCAAGGAATCTGAAGGACCCAATGCATAATTTGTACCCTCCACGTGACATAGTTAGAGGAGGGTGTTGTTATCATTGAGATCAATATGTGTCCGTCCGTAGAGTTGGGAGGCAGGGTGGCTAAGTGGCAGGACAGCTGGCTGAGCGTAGAGATATCATTTTCCGGTCAGAACTCAGAAAATATTCATTATAGAATCACGAGATCTCACATAGTTATGTGTCTTATGGTGAACTGATGCCTGTTGATAGGTAGAATGCTGTCTTAAGATTTTTTTTATTAATGTAAAAGAAAAAAAAAATTATTGTTTCTGGGCTAGGAACTAAGACAGGTACGGGCTTCAGATTCTTCAGGAATATGTGTTAATATGCCTCCTGGCGCCTTTTGGTAGTTAGAATGCCATAAGATTATATAATATTATGAAATGGCAAAAATGCATAAAGCTAATTATTTTACTGCATTTTTTCCTATTAAAACGTTGCAACTATTACACCTAGGAGGCAGAAATTGTACATGATAAATGATTATATGAAAATCTACAAATGTTTGAAGTTTCATGACTGTACCTATTATGTAATAATAAAAAAAAAAAAGACTGCCTAAATGAAAACCGCAGGAATTATAATTTCATCATATCTGCTCATAACTTCATTATTACCTTGGATAAACTACTGAAATTTTTAAGTTTTAATGACTGTTTAATACGGGGGAGGGGGGGGGCAGTTATGCGCTTGGTTAGGTGTGCAGGGAGATGGGTGGTATGTGGTTGGTCAGACTATGGGTTGCAACAGAGTAGCGTTGCGTAGGTTTTACCTAAGAACACTAAATTTTGTACAGAGGCAGATCTGCATCCTACTCCGGTTTTAGGTCGAGTGACACCCTAAAGGCCGCGTCCTATGTGGGAAGGGGGGGACCCCACACAGGGCAGGTATGCATGGTATTAGTTTTTGTTGTAGCAGAAATATTACAGTTGTAAGAATTTGATATACACATCCTCTGCCATCCCTAAAGACATCTTGGTTGTCACCCACTAGCATTTCTGATATATCCTCGGCCTTCTCTATGATAATTCTTCCGTCTGCCTTAACCACAACACTCTAAAGACTTACACCACAATGATTTTTGCACTTTTTTTATGCAAAAAGGCCGGGGGCCTGCAAACCGTTCCTTCCAAGAAAAAAACAAAATACAAAAGCGAGCCAAATTCAAGATCCATTCATATCCAGATGCCTGGACACACTGCGTTTGAAAGACTGGAGATCATAGGAAGTAGGGAATACAAACAGGGGGAGACACTTCCAGAGTTGACCCGTTGCATAAATGAAGGACTGGGAGTAACTGTTAACTCTTGCATTAGAGAGTTGGACAGAAAAGAGATGAGAGTTTGTTGCTAGACGGGTGCTACGTGTCCGTCGTAGAGGTGGAGGGATGCAACCAGACAGTTCAGAGGAGCAGCGACCATTGAAGTAGCGACAGAAGAGAGATAAAGATGCAACAATGCAACGAAGAGACAGAGGTTGGAGGGAGCCAGTAATAGAAGGAGAGTTGATGAGACGAAAAGTCTTTGACCACCCTATTGAGAAGATCTGTATGTGGGGAGCCTTCCCACACATGAGAGTTGTACTCTACACAGGGGCGAATAAAACCCGTGTATAAAGTCAACAACTGTGCAGGGATAAAGATGGCCCTGAGTCGGCTTAGCACACCTAATCTCTTGGAAGCATATTTTACAAGATATGCAATATGATCTTTCCAAGATAAGTCCCGAGTGAATGAAATCCCAAGCATGTTTAAGGATGATGCAGGCTTGAGCTGGATATTATTAAACATTAGTGCGTACTCCTGTGGTAGATTATGTTGGGTTGGTAGATGTAAAAACTGAGTTTTTGATGCATTAAAAACAACAAGATTATTTTTACCCCAGTCAGAGATGCGAGCCAAGTTAGACATTAGGTGTGCCATAGCCTCAACCCTTGTTTGTTGAAGTAACTGCTGAGATGGATGTTGCAGGAACCAAATGGAAAGGTGAAGGGTGGAATCATCAGCTTACGAGTGGATAGGGTTAGATGTATAGTTTCGAAGGTCATTGATGAATAAAAGGAAGAGAGCTGGTGGTAGGACAGAGCCCTGAGAAACACAACTGTTAATTGATCTAAGAGAAGAACGATGGCTGTCTACAACAGTGGCTACAGAACGACCAGAAAGGAAGCTATAGATGAAGGCACAGATAGAATGATAGAAACCGTAAGAGGGCAGTTTGGAAATGAAAGATTTATGCCAGACACTATCGAAAGCCTTTGAGATGTCAAGTGCGATAGCAAAGCTTTCGCCAAAGTCCCGAAAGGAGGATGACCAGGAGTCTGAAAGGTAGGTGAGAAGATAGCCAGTGAAGCGTCCCTGACGGAACCCATACTGATGATCAGAAAGAAGGTTATGATAGGAAAGATGCTTTAAAACTTTTCTGTCAAAAATAGACTCGAAGACTTTGAGACACAGGATGTTAAAGCAGTTGGACGATAGTTAAAGGGTTGGGAATGGTCACCCTTCTTTGGGACCGGCTGAGTGAGAGCAAACTTCCAGTAATAAGGAAAGGTACAAGTTGACAGACAAAGGCGAAAGAGTTTACCTAGGCAGGGTGTAAGCACAGAACCACAGTTCTTGAGGACAACAGGAGGGACTCCATCAGGCCCATATGCCTTGTTAGTACTGAGGCCAGTGATAGTGGAAAATACATCAGCTGAAGAAATTTTAATATCAGCCATGAGGGAGTCAGAAGGGGGAAGTGATGGAGGAACAGCACCGGAATCGTCTAAGGTGGATCTGGAGGAGAAAGTCTGAGCAAAGAGATCTGTTTTATCAGTTGAAATACCTACAGAGCCATCAGAATTAAAAAAAGGAGGGAATGATGAATTGGTAAAGTTGTTAGAAAGGTGTTTGGCAAGGTGCCGGAAGGAGCGGGAAGAATTCGAGTTGGAGAGTTTAGAGCATTTAGTATGATTGTGTCCGATTCTGGTCACAGGTTTCACAGGCTGTGCCCATGACTCAGTAGTCCTCCGTACCATACTCTTTCACCTGTCACCACCTCAGCCCTAATGCCCATTGTCAGTATTGAATAGGCCTACCTGCTAGGGCTATCTCATACAGGATTGCTGTATTGGTGTTAGCAGAGGTATTTTTGCGAAATGTCGGCGGGTCTTCTGGTAGATCAATAAAGTCTGCTTCATAAAATTAAAATCCTTAACAGGTCCCTGCCCCATCCGGGACCGTAGGCCACCTCTCTATCGATTCAGCCACCGCCTTTCCCAATATCTGTATTAAACAATAGGCTGACAGAGCTTGGTCATCGGAAAAAAGTGTTTCAACTATTTTAACACACACACACACACACACACACACACACACACACACACACACACACACACACACACACACACACACACACACACACACACACACATTGCTCCGAACAAAACGATCAGTCTCACCGAGTGAGCGCCCGAATACATAAAATTTCATTGTAGATTTGATAATTGTTACCATTACTTCAGTTACTATCGATGAATACCTAGGTAGGACCAAAGATTGCCAAGTTTTGGAATGAAAATGGTGCACGATAAAAATAAACAATGCCAAAGTATACAATGCAGGCTGTGGCAGTTTTGAATTGCCCATGTCCGGTCAAGTTTGGTCTGTGTAATGCCAGCAAATAACGCTTTTACCAGCACTAAGTTTGGGATCGAAGAATGTGCAAGTTATTTCCGAAGAAGGCAAAGGTCAGGACCGAAGAATGTCCAGATTAGGTGGAGGAGTACCCAGGTTTGAACTGATGAATGCCCATGTTAAAGCTGAAGAATGTCCATGTTGGAAATGAAGAATACCCAAGTTAGAACTGAAGAATACCGAGGTTAAGACTGGAGGACGTGCTTTCACGGATTCTGTAGGGTTAAATTTCCTTAACCCGCCCCGTCCCGACGACGTATGGGTACGTCACCACGATTTGCATTTGCCAGTCCCGGCGACGTACCAGTACGTCGTGCAATTGCAATGTGCATAATTTCGACAATTTTCAAATTTCGCGCTTGATTTGCGGTACGTACCCTCGCCTGACCTTCCCCTACCTGCCACCAGGCGGGGACACTCGGCGACCCCGCGCGACCCGCACTAGCCCGCCGCTCGTCCACTCACCTGGTAGCCACGGTCCTGCTCAGACATGGCTAAGAGAGGTCTCTCAGAGAGCGAAATTCAAGTCGCCCTGGACACCTTTACCAGCGACAGTGATTCCCCACTGGATGACGAGGAGATGGACAAAGATTATGTGCAGCCAGACGAGGAAGAAACCACCAGCAGTGACGAGGAAGTTCTATCACCAAGGAAACGGCAGTACGTGACTTACCGTGCTGCTAGAGAGGGGCAGGAGGCAAAGAAGGCACGTGGTATGTCATATCCCTATCCCCAGCGTGCCTTGGAAGCCGAATTCGAGGTCGAGGACGAGGACGAGGACGAGGACGAGGACGGAGACGTGGGACGTGCTGTCACGTGGTATGGGCGGGAGGTGATTACGCATCGTGGCCCAGAGCGCACACCACGTCGTCTAAGCAGGTATGGGCCAAGCATTCTGTTTGGGGCGGTAGGAAGTGAAGTGGAGGGAGTGGGGAGTGAAATGGACATTCCTGGGATTAGGGAAAGTGAGAGTGAGGTGGGTGAGTCATTGCTCTCCCTACGCAGTGTGAGGCGGCAGAGTGGATCACGTGGGCCGAGTGCGGGTGCGTTCCTTATCACGTGGGGTTGTGAGGGAGGGGGAAGGTGGGAGGAACCACTCCAAAGCACGTCTTATGCTCCCCAATATCCCCTAACACGTGGTCGAGCAAGGTTGCGTGAGAGAGCACGTGGTGTGGTAATGGAGGGGAAGGTGGGGAGGAACCACTCCCAGCACGTCTTCTGTTCCCCAATATCAAACTATTTCATCCCCACAGCCCCCTAATGTTCCTCAAGGCCGTAAGGGTAAGGGAAAGGTAAAGGGTAAAGGCAGAGGGAAGAGGAGTGACAGTGGGGGAAGCCCTCCGTACTCTTCTCCCCAACCTCCCCAACCAGGATCTCCTCCCCACCCAGACGAAGGCGGTGATGGGGACGAGGGATTTGTGTCGTGGGATTGGGAGGATGGGAGTGATTTTCTCCCCTCATTCACCCCTTCACTGAGCAGGGCGATCTGGCTGCATTGCACCAGGTATTCACTGTAATTCAAGCAGGTTGGATTTTTCCACCTGTTTTTCAGTGAGGCCTTCGTTGATCAGATCGTGCTTCAAACAAACCTGTTTGCAAGCGGCCAGTGGCTAGAAAGTGAAAGATTGGGAACAAGGAGTAGGCATTCAATGATTTATGATTACCCTGTCTCCATTCCAGAAATGTTCTTATTTTTTGCCCTTGTCCTTTTGATGGGTATAATAAGAAAAAATAGAATTCCTGCTTACTGGACTAGGGACCCTGTTATGTTTACCCCCATATTTGGTCAAGTGATGAGCCGTAATCGGTTTCAACAAATTCTAAGTCGCCTCCATTTTTATGATGCTAATGACCCTGCAAATACAAACAACACGGACAAAATGAGGCGAATTAGGCTGGTCTTTGATCACCTCAGGCAAACCTTTCGATCCTCATTCTATCCCTATAGAGATCTCGTCATAGACGAGAGTCTCGTGTTGTGGAGAGGCAATATTTCATTCAGACAGTATATACCCAGCAAAAGGCACCGTTTTGGGTTCAAGATCTTTGTTATGTGTGACTGTAGGACTGGATACGCGCAAGACATAGTCTTGTACACCGGTGCACAGACAGACATAATAGAAGATCGAAGTATAGGACTTTCTGGAGCAGTGGTAAAGACGATGATACAAGACTACCTTCATCGTGGTCACGTTCTCTACCTCGACAACTGGTACACTAGCCCTCTTCTCGCTCGTTATCTTGACAGACATGAAACGGGAGTATGTGGAACCGTAAAGGTGAACCGGCGTCACATGGTCAAGGTAGGGCGGAAACTTGCAAGGAGTGAGGTTGTCTTCTTCAAAGCAAACAACATCCTTGCAACAATGTGGAACCACAACAGAGAAGTAAGCCTCTTGTCCACGGTTCACCGCCCCTTGATGCACCGTACTGATTCTGTTGATTACCATAGCGAGAGCAGGCGTCGTGTTTGGAAACCTGAATGTGTCATGGACTATAATATAAACATGCGCCTCGTGGACCAGTCAGACTCCATGATATCGACGGTAGAGTGTGCCAGGACCACGATGAAGTGGTATAAGAAACTGTTCTTTCACTTGCTAGATATCACTGCTCTGAATTGCCACCACCACGCCATGACCACAGGAGTTCAGGAAACCTTTGAAGGGTTTGTGAGGGAGCTCACACGAGAAATCTTTGCAAAATATGCGGTTGAAAGGCCCCAACAGCGCCCCCGCACTGCCCCTATTACCCACACTTCCCATAGAATATCCGCCTGCCATTTCCCCACTCCTATCCCGCCCCAGCCCAACAGACCTAGGCCCCAGCGCAGGTGTCACGTGTGCAGTCATTCCCAGGTGCGACTCACGACACAGAGGAAGGACACCCGCTATGAGTGCGTGCAGTGTGACGTGGGTCTGTGTATTCACCCATGTTTTAGTGAATACCACACGTTGCTGCAATTTTAGCATGGTGTGATTGCGAAAGGACGCAGAAATAATGATGTAAATGCGACAGACAGACGCTCTGTGAAAATATCAGTCATGTGGATCGCCAAATATTAGTATAAAGTGCCTACGGGTAGAACATAAGTGCAAACATTGGGTGTAAGTATATAAATCTGCCCTAAGTTGAAACTTACATAGAGAGGGTTGTTTGATGCGATATTCTGTCGCTCAGTGCAATAAATACGGCCCCTTATTATATATTTTCTATTATGTGACATTCTTACTGGTATAATATAAGTTCAAATTATTGTATATGATGATGTATTTCCTAAGTCAAATATTCATAGCGTGTCTATAAAGATAAGATTTCCTGACGCCTAGTCGAATGAATAAGGCACGTATTAGTCAAAATAAAAGTCAGCAAGTGATAAAGTGAATAATTAGTATATATGTGTGTGCGTGAATTAGTATATAAGTGTGTGAGTATTATGTATGACGTAACATTCCTTGCGAGGGTATTTTCAGGCGATATTCTCACGCTCACTTGAATAAATAATGGCAGTAAGTATGTACAGTGCATTGGAGGGGTGTAAACGTGTGTAATGTAAGTGGGAAAATATAATTGGAGTGAATAAATAAAGTAGATGATGAAACACAGTGTTTGAGATCGTGGTTGCTACGTGAATAGGCGCTAGCATATCGCTAAATGCCCTCGTAATGAATGAAAATAATTGAAAACCTTCACAGTGGTGGGGGAAAGGTTCTATGTAAATGGGAAAATAATTAGAAAGTGATAAAACAATTTGGTATGTTGAAATACGAGACATAGCGAGTGCGCTTACTAAGCTGATGTGCGCTAAACTTATGCTGCATGTCATCAAAATGAATGAAAACATCTGAAATCACTTACAAACAGTTGTAATTAGTAAATTGTCATTGAAACAGAAGTATACAAGTAGAAAAAATGATCGGTAGACTCATAACAGAAAATTAGCAGATAGCATGATACGATTCTCGGACCTAACTCGCTATGCTCGCGCGATGGTACAATGCTTATTTTTCCTATATATGTGTCTGAAATCCATTATATTGTTACTGTTATTGTTTATTAGTACAAATTCAATAAATGTAGAGGTGTTGTGTGTTGTTTGTCCCATTACTCCTTACCATAGAAAACGTTTACGCATATCCAGCCCATTACAGAATACGATACCTGCGGGGGGAAACCGCACCTGTATAGACCACTTATAGACTGCAGAGACAACTTTCTTCAAGATTTTCCATAGTTTCTCGACCTAAGCGGAAGTTTCATAAGAAAAAAATTTTTTCAAAAAAGGCTCGGGACTGGGGGATGTCATAGGTGCGGAAAGGCTCGGGACGTGACGGGTTAAGAGCAGAGGAAAGTCTTGCTAGAACATGACTATGACTGTTAAAGTTTGGTACATATATGAATGGATTTTTATACTGGGTTTTATGCTGTTCTATTTTTACAATCTTCCTGAAATACAAAGCCTTTCCAAATTTTCAGATCAAATAAGATACCAAAGAAATAAAAGTCCGTATAATAGAAAGTAGTGATTTGTGACAGAATGAAATGAGAAAAAAAAATACAGGTCTGATCACACAGCAAAGCTATTTGAAATTCAAGAAGACGCACTCAGAGAGTGCAACACCCGAGCCCAACAAATGGTCTAAGTGGCGAATATTTGACTTCGTCCTCTGACGAATTATTCTCAAAGCCGAATGACTTCATTTTTTTTATTAACCTTAAATCTCTCACTTAGGCTCAAATGAGATGAAAACCGTTTGAGTTGACTTTGCTTAGTGGCGCTGACATTTGACCTTTCCCTGTGGCCTAGACCTTAGATTGATTGTTCTCAAAATGTAATTTATTTTTTTCGTGTTTTAATCTGAACCGAAATATTGGATACGCCTTCTTAGGTTGGCCTTGCCATACGGCTTTCACCCATGACCATTTGTTAAAAAAATGTGTCACTCACATGAATGATCTTCAAATCATCCACCAAATTTTAATCCAGTTCCGGACACAACTATTTTAGTTTGTTCACAAACAGGTACTTCGGTCGAATTTTGACTCTGAAGTGTGATCTTGACCTTTGATGATTGTTCTCAAACTTGAATCCCTCTGTATTTTCCTGTCCTAACCCTTCTACATAGTCTGGTTGAAAATTGACCCTTTTACTGTGACCCTGACCGTTGACTGTTCTCAAACTCGAATCTTTAATATTTTAGTATGCCCTTACCATAAGAATTGAAAAAAAAAAAAAAAAAAAAAACTCTAAATCGGATAAAGCTTATCTTAATTCTTTCCCTGTGACATTCGCCTTCACACTCCTGCACTAAAAAAATGAAAAGTTTACTCGTTGGCAGACGTTCAGTGCTTCTCGAAATTCACATCGAAACTGTTATATTAATAAACACACACACACACACACACACACACACACACACACACACACGGATCATATTTTGACGTTGCCTTGTTACCTTCCTCTTTGACTGTGTTCTCAAAACTAACCACTTCTTGATTGCCTTGCCCTCAACCCTTTACCCAAGTTTGGTCTAAGCTGGTTTAAAATATGTCAATCAATCAATCAATCAATCATTTCCTGTGGCACCCTCGGGGATGCATAGGGCCTCGATGAACTCACACCACCACATCCTATCTTGTGCTAACACCTCAAGATCTCCCCAACACTCATCTCCAGCTTCCCGTCTCATTGTCCTCACCCACGTCTCTTTTGGCCTTCCTCTACCTCTCCTACCAGGTGCCACCCACCCTGGTGTACCTCGTACTATTCCCTGTCTCCTATACACATGTCCTAGCCACTTCCATCGTGAGAATCTAACATATTCATCGATCGGCTGCACTCCCGTTATTTCTCTAATTCTACTATTTGGTATCCTTTCCCACCACTTAACTCCTAATATTCTTCTAAGTGCTTTATTTTCAAACACCAAGAATTTATTTTCCATAGTCACTGTGCTGTACCAAGACTCGTGTCCATAAATTAAGATACTCCTAACCATTACCTTATAAAGTTTGATTTTTGTATGCACAGAGAAATTGTTATTATTCCAAATATTTTTAAGCATTCCCATTGCCTGATTAGCCTTCTTTAACCTTTGCTCGAATTCAAAGTTCAAAGAACCATCCTTGGCTAAATAAGTACCTAAATATTTAAACCTATCAACTTGCTTTACAACCATACCTCCAATTACACATTCCTGCGCATTTTCCATATTCATATTGATTATTTCAGTTTTTCCACAATTAATAACCAAACCCACCTTGCGACCTTCACTCACCAAACAGTCCAACACTCTCTGCATCTCTTCTGGGCCATCACAAATCAAAACTATATCATCTGCATAATCTAAATCCAAAAGTTTCCTGTTCTCTCCCCAAAGTATACCTGCACCGGTTTCTGTTCCAACACGTTTCATAATGTAATCAATGACCAATATAAATAGTAAAGGCGATAGAACACCACCTTGAATTACTCCGGACTTGACTTCAGACGAATCACTCAGACAACCATCAACCATCACTTTACAAAATGTGTCCTCATGCATGTTCATAATGACCCTCACAAACTCCTCTGGTATTCCATAATGTCTCATGATCTTCCCCATAGACTCTCTCGAAACACTATCAAAAGCCTTTTCAAAATCAACAAAACAAAGACTTAACGGTACTCTCTTTCATTAACTTGCTACATCAGATGCCTAACTATAAAGATCTGATCATTGCAACCACGTCCCTTTCTAAAACCAGCCTGTTCATCCCTCAGAATACCCTCAACCACCGGCTCCAACCTATTTAACAACACTCTACTGAAAACTTTCAAAGCTATCGGTGACAAAGAGATTCCCCTCCAATTACCACACTCACTCAGGTCTCCTTTCTTCGGAACTTTAACAATTACACCATTCTTCCAAACTGATGGTAGTAACCCCGTCACCCATATCTTATTGAATAGCTTGGTCAAGATCATTATTAATCTATCCCCCTCCACTTTAAACATTTCCGGAAATAAACCATCCTCCCGTGCCTTATTATTCTTTAACTGTTTTACTGCTTTCTCCACTTCTGCAAGCCTCAACTCTCCTGTTTCTATATTTAAATCTTCCTGAGCAGACGGTATATCCTCTTCTGGTGGTATTGGTCTATTAAGAACTGTCTCAAAATGCTCTTTCCATCTATTTTTAATATCTCCATCTTTGGTCAATAAATTTCCTTCCCTGTCTCTAATTGGTATTTCCTTGCGTTTACCTGCATTACCACTCAGTTCTCTAATCGATTCATATGCTATTCTTTGACTCTGTCCATCATTTTTGTTTATTAGGATTTCAGTCTCTGCAACCTTTTCATCCACACATCTTCTTTTATCTCTCCTAGCTAACCTTCTTACTTCTGAATTCAAACTCCAGTACGCAGCTCTTGCTAATTCAATCTCTCTTTCATCAACGCATTGCATCTCACTCCTCAATTTAGCCTCACCTCTCTTTTTTATCATATCCCACGTTTCCTCTGATATCCATTTCTTTCTCCTGAATCTATGTCTCCTTCCAATCGTACATTCAGCAGTCTCATGCAAAACTTTGTTCACATCCTCCCACATCTCATCTACACTTCTCTTCCCCTCTTCCAACGTTTCCAACACCAAAAACCTATTTCTGCATTCTAATCTGAATTCCTCCTTTTCTTCTCCTTCTCTTCTAAGCTTAACAATATCGTATCTACCAACACCAGATTTTTCCTTCTTCTGATTTTTAAGTTTAGACCTTATTTTTGCAATGCTGAGTTGATGGTCACTACCAATATCCGCTCCCCGTTTAACATGAACATCTAGCAGAGAACTTCTATGCCTCCTACTGATAGCGATGTGATCAATCTGATTTTTATATTTTCCACACGGCGACACCCAAGTTGTCTTGTGTATATTGCAATGCTGAAAGAGTGTGCCCCCGATGACTAAGTCATTTGCTAGACAGAAGCTTCCAAACCTCACTCCGTTTTCACTCATCCTACTACCAACTCCCATCTTACCCATACATGCCTCAAATCCCTCATTTGAACAGCCCATTACTGCATTAAAGTCTCCAACGCAGATCAAAACATCATGTCTAGGTACCCTTCCTACTCCTTCTTGCAACTTTTCATAAAATGTGTCTTTCCTTTCATCGAGTGCATCATTAGTAGGTGCATAACACACAAACAGACTGATGTTGCCATGATTTGATTTAAACCGTGCGTATAGCAATCGCTCATCTATAGGATCCCACTCACATAAAGCCTTATTTGCTTTACAACCCAGCAACAATCCTACTCCCTGATAATGCATTCCGTCCTGTCGGCCAGATATCAATAAACGTATACCATCCTCCAAATCCAACTTATCAACTCCAGTTAATCTAGTTTCTGTCAGAGCACAAATATCAAGTCCGTAATTTTGAAAAACCTTCACTAACTCATCGATTTTACCGTCATGATTTAGCGTTCTCACATTCCAGTTACCAATTTTAATTGTATTTTTTGCATTGACAAAGGAATTAGATTGTAACTGAGGCAACCGTGAGATTCTTAGCACCCCCTGCCCATTTAAGGGCTGCACGGGACTGGGGGCCATTATTGTTCTTTCAGAGTCCATCAAGGTTTCTTTGGCTAACTTCCTGAACACCTCGCCATTGTGTTGCAGTCGCAGTAGGCAGCTAACTTGCCTGATTGCCCACACCCGAAAGACCCAGCTATGCTGTAGCCAGTCACGTGCCGGCATGCTTCCCAGCCATTTCACTCTTAAGGAGTTCCTCTGCCTGAGAAAGCAACCACCCCCCTGTAAGTTGCTTTTATATGGTCAGCCTTTGACTAAGCACTGTGACCATGACCTTTGTCCTGTTATTCTCAAAAAGTCATAGGTTTGTTTACTGGCTGTCCCTCAACCCTTTCAACAGATTTGTTTAATAGAACAGAAGCAGTTGGAGTTGCTCAAATCACACACACACACACACGTTGGAGTTGCTCAAATCACACACACACACACACACGCAAAGAAAGCTCAAAGAATAACACCCGCTTTTACTCCGCGAACTCTAACATACTAAAACTAATTCACATATAAAAGTTTACCCTAGGATGATTACTGCACAACTGGTGTATTCTGACTTGGAGGGTGGGAGGGGGAAGGTTATTCTTGCCAATTTCGTTTTAATTCCGGGGATTGAGTCTGGCCTGTCTAAAATATATGGTGGATTTATATTGACCGAGGTCATTTTATCCTCATGGGGTTAGTGTGGCCGGAGCCGATTTGATAAATCTGGTGCATAGCACCAGCTTGGCTTATTTTTGGAACTCGACTTCCACGCATGACATGAATTAATTTATATTGACCTGACGAACCTATCGTGATCTGAAAAGATTAAAAGAAAATGGCCGACACAGCTCTGGCTATGGCTGGAAGGTACTAGAATAATGAAATGAACGTATGCTGACCTAGAAGGATATGACTGGATGTAAAGTTGCCTGAATTATCATAGCAAACTGAATGACGCGGGAGTGACCTGACAGGCTGAATGGATGTGATGAACCTGTTTGAATCTACATGGCCAGGAAGGACGTAAACCTGAATAACTTAAATGCTGTTGAATGACCCTAATGCGATTGAACTGATCTAGAATAGCCCTAAAATTATATTACTTGATATGACAGGTCCAGGATGAACGAGAGGGACATGAATGAACTTGAAAATGCACTTGTGAACTTAATTGGAAAAAGCTGTAGGCTACAAAGATCTCACTGTTCCTGAATGATCTTGAACTGACTTGAACTGATCTGATTCTCGGGATCCTGTAACTCACTACAAACTGAATAAAATCGTTTAGCGTTAGTTAGGAGGAAAAAAATTCCTCCCTCCATGAGAGGGTTAACTGTGACCGCATTAACACTTAGGATCCTATGTCTAATAAAGTCGCTGGAGTAGTATGTCAGAGTTTTTCTAACAGTGAGAGTGCTAAGTGGCCTGGACATTTCTGTACAACTTTATTTTTCTAAATGACCCTTAACTTACCTAAACAGACCCCAGCTGATCTAACTGGGCAAGAACAACTAAAGCAACTTGAACTGATATGCAGATGACAAAAGAGATGATCAAAGTCTGAATGAGCATTAAGTAGCTTGGTTGTCATAAATGGACCTAATTGGACCTAAACAACCTTGAAATTACTAGAATTAATCTAACTGAACTTCGTTTCACAGTACAAGATCTGGAGTAGACTAAAAGGATTTAAGCTGACTTGATAATAAAAGTAACAATACCTGTAGTGAGTTCAGTGGGCCTTAAGTGACCTGAGTCGAAATGGATGCGAATGGGTAAGATGCAATTGAAGTGGCTAATTTGCCGGGAAATGGATCAGGCGGGAAGTTCATCAGTTGTTGTGAGTTTTACTCTAATGGTTATCCCAAATGACGGTTTTGCCTGCTGACGGTTAAGCTGCCAGCGGTATAAACCCGTACGACACAGATGCAGTCAGTAACAGAATTTCGTATCGTTCTCCCTTTTCACCATCTCATTTTCCTCTGCTGACTAATATTCCTAAGCTGAGAGGAGCTTGGTATGTTTCTCTCCATGTCCATGATGTGTCAGGGAGGAAAGTGACGGAAAATCCCTAAGCGTGAAGCAGACGCAGTAGGCAGTACGAGGTCGACGAATGCACTTGATATTCTTCACTGAAACGCCTTCCTGGCCTCATTTTGCCACATCGAGAATCTAACTGAGCATGAAATATTTCTTTTCTCGCACACAAAACCATTTAATTCTGGACACAACACAGACTACAAGGCACAATTATCTGAATACTAGCTAAGCTCTTCAGCCTGAGAACGTAATTTCCGTTCGGTCCTTACAACCTTCAGACGATTTTATTCAGTCTAGGTGAGGCATTTCTAACTGGAGTGGTTAGATACAGCGTCCATTAACTCATTCATTATTAAATGTCGTTTCCTTACATGAACAAAATCGCCCAGTGATCGTCTGGGCAAACGGAAATAGTGTTATTGTTGCAGAGTGATCAGCAATTCTCATGGCTTGTCTTCATCTCTGCTTCTCCCAGACATCCCAAAGAGAGATGGGGTTAAGTCGACCATTGTGTTGCCTCTGTCGGTCATCGAACCATTATAAACAATTCGTTCATGTGATCTGTACAATAGGTTTAACCAAAATATTACGGAGACAGCAATGTGCTTTAATCCCTTCAATCCAATGACGTCTTCATCTTATTTTCTCTGCTCCAGACGTTATAAATCCTCTTACGGTATGGTTTTCGAACAGGATGGGTTACATACAGCCTTAACCTACCCCCTCGCTACTTAGCCATACTTCTAAACGTAAAGGTAGGAGCAGACACCATGAAGCACCATTATCATAGGGTACAAAGCCACTGCACCAGACGCTTTACGATAATTACCTCTGAGGTGTTACTGGTAACCTAGATAAAAGTTAGTCACCTTACTTATACAAACCACATAATGTGGATAGACATTTATGTGGAATCAGCAGCCCACACGAAGATTCGAACCCTGACGCTCTTGGTTCAGCAGCTTAGCAGTTAGCAATGCTAACTACTCGTTTAGCAGCAACAAAAATAAAATGTAAAAGTATGTCATCGTAATGAAGAGGCTAAATCAGTAATATGGGTCTGAGGAGTTAAGGGCTTCAGCGACATGGCCGGTGCCAGAAGTACCACAGCAACAGGAGGTTTATCTTTTATGTATACTTACGCATTTTCTCCGATGAAGTATTTTTCACTATAATGACACTACTAGCATATGATTTTCTTCAAAGATTATAGCGAATTAAGGACAGGCTACAGAATACCTAACCCTTCAAGTTAAAAGTCTTTACTAATATGAAGTTACTGGCGTCCAAAGACAGCAAAAACGAAATAAGAGAATTGTCATCCAAATGGAAGGGTTAAAATTAAAGTTGATCTCTGTTCCCTTTCTTTATAATTTCGTATAAGTGACTACCAATCTCACTCTTGAAACCTCTTCCATTCTCACTGTTTGTATCAATCATCTAATTACTCATGATCGAACACATGAGAGGAGTTTAGATGCTTTCAGCTTTCATCAACTCGCCAGCAGTTCACAGTTAATGTGGATTCATAAACATAAACTAATTAAACAGCTAACAAAATTCTCATTTATATTTGCTTTCATTCGCCAGACTCGGTGTCATGTTGTGTGTGTGTGTGTGTGTGTGTGTGTGTGTGTGTGTGTGTGTGTGTGTGTGTGTGTGTGTGTGTGTGTGTGTGCTTGCCCGTGTGTAACAAAATGAGAGAAACAATTTAAAACCGGTTTTTAATCAAACTTGATGAATATTTTAAAAAATAGCCCATACAGAAACTGTTTTTAAGAACATATGTAAAAGGTCAAGGTCATGGGCTTGGTGAAATGGTGACTGGGCAAAATCAGCTTAACAGTTGTCATCCAACTTGGTCCCAACTCTGGAAGATAGCTGAGGGTAAGGTAAAATTATTTGAAAACAATCAGTCGAAGGTTTCGACCCTTTTGAGTGCTGTTGATAAAATAGCTCAAACAGTTTTTAATCTGACTTTAGCCAAACTTGGTGGAAGGGCTGAGGGGCAGGTACAGAATAGATTTTCTGTTCTTCTTCTTTTCTTTTTTTTAGAACAACAGTCAAACCCAAGATCATCTTAATGGTTTTTACCAATTCACACCAAATTTGGAAAAACTATTAAAGTTCAGGGAATTACAAAGGGATACTATTGTGGGAAATCGATCACAGTCACGGGGCAAGGTGAAATTCGACCCACGTGAGTGTCTGTTGGCATAAACATATTCTTCCAATTTTAGTCAAATTTAGTGGAAGGACTGAAGTAGGTCATGGAGAAGACTTATTTTTTTTTTTTTTTTTAGAACAGTAGGTCAAAGGCCAATATCAAATTAAAGACTTTTTAACCAATCTACACTTAACTTTGGGAAAGGTTTAAGGTTTGGGAAAAGGTTAAGGCTGAAGGAAGACAAAAGGGATTCAGTTCTGAGAACAGTCGGTTAAAAGTTTAGCCCACTGTTACGTTCTTTCTGGTGGAATGAAGGTAAATCCAAAGTCCGGTGCTATACTGCGGATATTTATTTACACAAGAACTGCAGATGCCTTGCCCCCACCACACCAATTCTGTATCTGCCCGGCAGAGGCCGGTGCGCTCCCTTGCCTCTAAAGCACTAGGTAAGCAGAATTTGAACTAGGCTAGACCTTAGGGAAGGGGAATAGGTCACGTACACACTACAGAGACACTTACGTACTACTGGTTTACAAGTTATAAACATACAAATGATTATAATTTTCCCTTCCGCTATGGAAAACTTGTCTCCTGACACAATGGGGTGAATATTATATAAGTGGCTTAGTTATCCTGCGGGTGGAGAAATAAGTTAGTAATATGGTAAGGGTGTAATGGGATAGATAATAGAGTTAGCCTCTTTTCTCAAGGGAGTATGGTAATGAAAGGGCAGAATGCTGCTATGCAAGTAGCTGAATCCAATAAGGAAGAAAATATATTTACAGTGAATGGCTGTGTTAAAATTCATTGAAAAAGAATAGTTGTTACTGGGTGTAAAAATTAGAGGGTAACTAATTAATAATTTAAGGAGCATGTGATTATTATAGTCTTTTTTGGAACAACATAGTCTATTATTCACCGTTGAAGTTCATTATATAGGTTTAGTACTGAAAACTATAATGATACATGGAATAATGAATATATAGTAGTTAAGTACACAGTAGTTGATTTCACAATGACTGTCTTTGGGAGTGATGTCTCTTAGTCCCTAACTAACGTCCACACACGTGTTATTCTTTTCTGACATCTACTGTATCTTTATGTTATTTATTCACAGTTCGCTGTTTATGTCCGAATCACCATTTACCTTTTGTTTCCTTTCTTACTCTTCTCACTTACAACTGGTTCATTTGATATCCTTCTATCATCATTTTACTTGATTTTCATTTACTATTCTGAAGTGGCATTTTTCCACTTATTTACATTTATCTTTCCTTCAGTACCAAGTTACATGATCTTCACACATGAATGTCACTAAGAACTGCCAGTTTCCTTGTCTTGTGGTTGCCGCACTAATCTTGTCGCAATGTAGATTTCTTGCAGTCTTTTATCCATTCGCTTAACACAGCAGGAAAGTATCCTTATAGTAACAAAAAATCCAATAAGAGAAATTGCCACTGGCGGAAACACAAAGATCGACTGTTTCCACTAACGGCTATAGGCTAAAGAAAACTGGTCCAGACGATTCCTCCATTTCTACTTGCCAATAGCCACTCAAGAGATCCAGGGAGGAGAGAACACAATTTTATTTTCCTAGGGATTCCAACAAATTAGTGAGCAAAGGAATTGGGAGTCTGTCCAGAATGGTCAATGCATTTATGCAGTGGTAGTCTATGACTGGCCGTAGCTCACCACCTTTCTATGGAACAAGAAATATCTGACTGTTCCACGGATTATCCGAGTGTTCGATAACGTCTTATTCCAGCATTTCCTGAATGAGATGATTAGCCTGTTGACACTGACTATGTGGTAAACGATAGGCAGGGACATGCACGGGTTGAGCATCAGGCTGCAATGTAATGGAATACTTTACAAGACTATTTTTGCCTATGTTCTCACCGGGTACGGCTACATCTTCTCGTTAGTCTCGCAAAAGATCTAGCAACTGACTTCTGTACTCAGGATAATCGCCCTGTATCACATGAGAGTCAAGATTCGTCGGGATAGTATTGTCAGTAGAGTGAACAACTGTGCACACATCTGTGACAAAGAGTGGGAGGTCTTGGCACACATTTATGGTCGCTGTGTATACCAACAAATCACCAATCTGTGTCAGAACGCAGCTTAGGTGGGGAATTAGTAGTGTTGGCTAGGTATAAATAGCATAAGCCATCGTCTGACTCCGTCCATATAGCAGACTCGTAACTAAAGCCCTTAACACGACAGGTCTCTGGCTGAGAATTAGTAGTAACACCGCTAGGTGACCCAACATTCCTCAGAGCAACCTTATTATATAAGCTGAGGGGTAAAACCGTGCACTGTTTTACCACCACTTGGTTGATCGTCAAGGACTGAATTGGGTTTTCTAATGGCACTGGGGGAGGTAATGACGAGTTCAGTGATGACTCAGTGCATAGGATGGTTCACCGGGATGATCTGTTTCAGAATTAGGGAGAGAATCTGATCAGTGCAGGGAATCTGGGATGTCAGAGGATTATGAAACTGTAGGGGAGACTGTAACTGTATCAACTGGTGATTGGAAAACTGGGTCTGTGATACCTGGCACAAACAAACTTTTGAAATAAACGCCCCCTCGTGCCGGTAACACATTGATATTTTTGTCGGCCATGGTTTGAACACCTATGAGAACATCAGCAAGACAGCTAATCCAGGTGTAACAGAATTCAGCAATGAATGGATCTGCCAAATCATGTAGAGAAATTTGAAGCTGAGTTTTGGCTTTAATGTCTAAATATCTTCCATCCACCGTGCACAGATTTCGATCTGGGGGCTCAAGGAAGCTAAACCATTTCGATCTGTTACACTGAATTCTTGCTAACGCCTCTTCAGATGGTAAGTTGACGGCAGAACCTGAATCCATAAAAAGTGAGACCTCTACTTGACACCAACTTCCATGCACAATTACCCCAAAATAATCTAATACACGAACAGTACTGAGAGATAGTGCATTGTGTTGGGTGACTGTTATGTTGGGTGCTTTCAAATGTCGTGCTGCTCTTCCGCCAACTGTCGACGTGCAAGTTAATGACACTCCTCTGTGGTTTAAGTAATGGAGTCTTTATGATACTTGCAATAAGGACAACGTGGTCTGGAAGGTGTATGCCGATGTGACTCCTGACGATTTAGTCCATGTTTCCGAGACCATTTCGATTCGTGGTGGCCAGTTAAACCACAATGCCAGCATACGATCGAGGACTGTTGGCCACGACATATAGGTGACTGGTCAGATTGCTTTGCCCAATGTGCACCTGACTGGTAACAGTTATTAGCAGGTGATCTGCATCACGAGGGAGAACAAGCATTGTTAATGGGACCTTTGGTAGATGGTCGTGAACATGAAAAATCAATTGAAACATTGGCAGTTGGTACAGTCCTTGCAGTGGCATTGGTAGAGCGAGAGGGTGTGATTAGAATACTTGCTTAATGAGTGACATGTGAGCCTAATCATTTCGTCTATCTCCTTTGAAATCTTTAAGTAGTTGAAGGAAGCAATATATACAGTAGATATTCACATAAATGAATGATATTCACAGTATGCCATGGGCAGAAAACGGGTGTTCTCTCGAAGGCAGACTAGTGTAGCTTTTGTTGGCAAACTCCTCCCATGGAAGGCATTAATTGGGCAGAATAGACTGTGACGTAGCCTAACCGGGAGGCACTGAGGCACCAGGCAAGGTAGGGAAGCTAAGACGAGAGGAAAACTGTGACACAGCACCGTGATTGGCCACGCTTCCTCCGTGGTGACGTCAGGGCAGCTTGGTGGCAGTGAATCACTGGGCATGGCAAGGTGTGGGTGGCTCACTATGGTTGGGGTGGTTGGGGATGTGATGGGGGTAAATCACCAAACCATGGTGGGGTGTGATGATGTGATGGTTGGTTATGCAAGACTGGTGGTTGAAACGGATAATAGGGTGGTGAGGAAGGACTTGCTGGGGTTGTGACAGCACAGTTGCGGGTAGGGGTTGGTGTAGATTGAAGGTGTCACCATAACAGAGCCGCACCAAAAAAAAAATATGTGGGAGACACTGCCGCAAGTCTGGTTAACAGAGGGTGGAGCAGTAGGTTGGAGGCTGAGGGCAGGAACAGACTGTCGTTGTGGGAGGTAACGTACTCTACGGGCAAGGAGGCAATTGCACCAGCAGCAGACGTGAAATGATGTTTATCCCATTTGCTACCAACCAATTGTTACCTCCCCACTCGTGGAATGTAGGTAAATCTAAAGTCCTGTGCTATATTCCGGATATACATTTACACAAGAACTGCAGAGATCTTGCCCCCACCACACCAGTCCTGTATTTGCCTGGCGGAGGCTGGCGCACTCCTGTGCCTCTCTAGTAAAGCACTATGTAAGCAGATTTTGAATTGGGATAGACCTTAGGTAAGGGAAGTTGGTCACGTACACACCACTTAGAACACACATAATACTGGTTTACAAGTGGTTACATACAAGTGGTTACACCACAGATTAAAGTCAAAGTTCGACTTATGTGTCAGTGTGTGAAGATAATGATTAGAAAAGTTTTGATCTGATTTGGATCAGACTTGATGGATGATGCTTAAACAGATTTTATCTGATGTAAATTAAGCCTGTTAGAAGGCTTTGGGTGAAAACAGGCAAAAAGAAAACAAATTTTTAGAACAATTAAAAGCCAAGGCCACAGGGGAAGATCAAAGTTCAAGGTCACTGGGAAGAGTCAACTCATACAATTCTGATATGATCTGAACCAAAGTTGGTGGAAGGGTTGAGAGTTAGGTAATGTTCAAGTAATTCGATTTTGAGAGTAATCTGTCCAAGTTCAAGATCAGGGGTTAAAATGAAACATTCGGCCTTTAGATCAGTTGCTGGACAAGGGTGTTGTACTCTCTGAGTGCCTTATGTATTGATCTTATGTTAGGCTTTTCGAACTGCGGGGGTTCTCTGTAACTTTCACAAGCCCATTACTGATATTGATGGTCCTTCTCGGATGGAATGAAATGATCTGGTGGCAACAGGAATTTACAAAGAAATACGGCACCAAATTGAACGGGTTAAGACGTTCTATGGGATTTTGTCGCTGAAACATGAATGTTCTGCGACTTGTTAAGACAAAGATTCGGAAAAGTCTTACAAGGTCTTATTCGGGACTTTATTAGAAGTGGAACCGTCCTCTTGAGACACGTCCTAAAAAATAAGATTACTGTATATTAGCGCAGAACATTAAACAGTATTGTATTCTATTGTGAAAAAAATATTGGAGATATTGCTTATGTTTAAATGCATTAAGTAACTCCCTGTCTGCTCCATGTTCGCTACTGAGCATAACTTTGTGATCTAATTAGTATTCAGATATTAGGGTCTGTTTCATGTTGCATAGATAATTATATACTTTGCTGGATCTCATAACGTATCTCGATTTTATCCTTACTGTTTCCGAAAGTTACTGTTCGCATTAGGATAAATTCTCCTAACTGAAGAAGTTTGATGTTATCTTTATTGACCCATTCGGTACAGTGGGCTCTCCTAAACTGATGATATGCGTGCGGATATAGCAAGGACAAGCTTTCAATATACATCATTGGACGATATTGATTAACCTTGCTTCTATTCCTGCATCCCATCTGACCCTTTTGTTCTCCCTGTCTTGGTGTCCACAGACCCACCTGGGTTTCCTAGGATCGAGGACAAGTCAGAGCGGCGTCTTGAGGGCCCCATCGTTCCCTACGAGGACGGCACCACCATCAGGATGATCTGTCTAAGCCTGGGAGGTAAGACACGTTTTGTGAAGTGTTGTGAACACTGACATGTAACCAGCATACAAGAGATGATATGTAATGCATTGCCAAATTGGTGCAGAGGGAACTGGTCAGAAGAATGAAGAATTGATATATTAATTTCATGGGGTGATTCGGGATACAGCTTAAGACAAAGCAAGCAGGAACAGTGACAGTGCCATAACAAGGCTCCATAAACAGTGCATGGGCAGAATATTTGACTTTATTATGTGATCTTTGAGTGGTTATACTAAAAACAGACTTACTTCATTCTTGCCTCTCCCTTAACCCTTCTACCAAGTTTGATTCATATTGGACCAGAACTATTTAAGCTGATTTTGCCTGTGACCTTGACCTCTGACCAAAAATCAAAATATTTTAAAAACTCTGCATCCCTATTTTACTCCATTTCGTTCAAGAAACTCTTGGCTAAACCAGATCAAAACTTTTTAAAAGTGAGCTTGCTATGTGACCTTGACTTATGATCAGTTGTTCTAAAGAACGACAAGATAACCCTTGTCTGACGCTAAACATCACCACGTGTGCTTAAAAGAAAATTAAATTTGCTTTACTTCTATTGTCCATATAAAAACACACACAACAGTCAAACTTCACCTCGCAGTTTTACCTTGTCCGCTGGCAGAGTGTTCTTAAAATTGAATCTTTCCACTTGCTGCCTTACCCGTTCACAAAGTTTGGTCCACATCACTGTAAATTTATATGTATATATATATATATATATATATATATGTATATATATATATATATATATATATATATATATATATATATATATATGTATTGTTACGGAACAGAGAGAGATAATGAACACTTCAAGTGAGAATACTAAAATCACTACTGTCCCGCAAAGTTCCAGGTTCAAAACAAAAGAGTTAGGTAAAATTACAAGTTAAAGTTTAATGCTCAAACTAACAACTAAACATTCAGGACTCATAAGGATAATGTAATGGCAAAAAAGGTTACATATATGGTTAACTTCAATAGCCTCTATTAACATGAATTTAGCAAGAGCAAATTTATCTAAGTCAGCCCTGATAAATGAGAAAACAGGATAATGCTCAGTTAAAGCAAGATATATTATTACGGGTACAAAATATTATTAATAATGGCTGACGTTAAAAACTCTACATGAATCAGAAAAACCTTACCAGGCCTACGAATTAACGCCCTAGGCCATACGGTACAAGAAAAATGGTAACAACACTTATACTCATATTATACAGCAGCTAGATGGCTGGAGACTTCCTGAGCACTCACAATAATAATACACTATACAGGGGAGGACAGAGATGTCAACAAAATGAGGAGTAGATCTAAGTGGCAATTAATGCAGAGACTGAGCTCATTATATAAGGGCCGGCAGAGCTTGATTCAACTTGTAAGAAGGACGCGCAAATGAAGCCAAAGGGGCCAAAGAGTTGACACTCCTCCTCTGAACAACAGAAAGAACGACTTACTCTACTATAAGGGGGAGAAGGGGGGAGTGAGGTAGAACAAGCAAGCCTGGTCACTATGGAAGCCACGAGGTGAATCGTGATCAAACATGCAGCATACTGTACGTTAGAATTATACAAAGGATGATGAAATCATAGGCTATGTAACACCTCCCGACAAAGAAAAAGAAATTTACAAATGAAATTTCTTATTACTCTAAAACAATCTGTCTACAGTATAGATAAGCAATCTGCAATAACATTTTCTTTCCCCTTGACATGTTGTATGCCTAATGAATACTCCTGAAGAAGTAGACTCCATCTTATCAATCTTTGATTTTTATCTTTAAACTTACTAAGGAATTTCAATGGGTTATGATCAGTATAAATGACTTTGGGGTCAAAACCAGAACACATATAAAATGAAAAATGCTGTAAACCCAAAATCAAGGCCAAAAGCTCTTTCTCAATAGTGGAGTAGTTCTTTTGAGGTGGAGTGAACTTCTTACTGTAATAAGATACAGGGTGTTCAATACCCTGATCATCCTCTTGCAGCAAAACAGCCCCAGCTCCTGTATCACTTGCGTCAACAGCCATCTTAAAAGGCTTAGCAAAATTTGGAGTAGCGAGCACTGGCTGACTTAATAGGATAGCTTTAAGTTTACTGAAAGAGGATTCACAGTTATCGGTCCAGACAAATTTAACTCCCTTTTTCAGTAGGTCTGTAAGTGGTGATACAAGAATTGAAAAGTTAAGAACAAATCTCCTGTAATAACCTACCATTCCCAAAAATCTTTGTAGCTCTTTCCTACTTTTAGGTCTGGGAAGATCACTTATAACCTGAACCTTAGCTCCTGGTGGTGCAACGTGTCCATCACCAATTACGTACCCAAGGTACTGAACTTTAGCTTGACCAAACTCACACTTTGATAAATTAGCTACAAGATTAGCCTGAACCAAACGCTCAAGAAATTTACTGATGGCATAGGTGATCTTTCCAGTTGTCACTGAAGATTAATACATCATCAATATAAACAACACACCCTGCCAAACCCTCTGTTACAACATTCATGAGCTTCTGAAAAGTGGCTGGTGCATTCTTCATACCATATGGCATTACAGAACATGCAAAAGTCTTTCCTAGTGTTATAAAACATGAGATCTCCCTAGCACGTTCAGTCATAGGTACTTGCCAGTATCCCTTTAACAAATCAAACTTACTTATGTATCTAGCCTTTCTGATCTTGTCTATGCAATCTTCCACGTGAGGGAGAGGGTAAGTGTTTGTTTTGGTTATCTGATTAACACGTCTGTAGTCGATGCAAAGCCGCTGGGACCCACCTGGCTTAGGGACTAGAGTGACAGGAGATCTGCACTTGCTCTGACAGGGCTCAATCATCTTGTGGTCCAACAGGTAGCCAAGCTCCTTCTGGATGAGAGGAACTTTCACTGGGTTCACACAGTAAGGAGGCAGTTTAATTGGCTTTGCGTCTCCAACATCGACATCATGCATCAACACAGTGGTTCTTCCTGGAGTGGCATAGAACACTTGCGGGTACTCCTGCAGTAATGCCGAAAACTCCTGCCTTTCCTCGGGAGCTAGATGAGAAAGCTTAGTCTGGAGATCATTCATGATATCAGGATTCTTCCCCAAACTATCACTCAGGCTCATACTGCATGGGAGAACTTCACTTGCAGACTCGGGTGGAATAGCTACAGTGCAGACTGGATTATTTTCGTCCCGCCTGTGATATAACTTTAGCATGTTGATGTGACAAAGTTGCTTGTTCTTTCTACGATCTGGTGTGTCGATGACATAGTTGACATCACTGAGTTTCTTCTCTACGAAATAAGGACCACTAAACTTGGCTTGAAGAGGTTGCCCATGCACTGGTAGCAGAATCAAAACCTGATCTCCTGGCTGAAAGTGGTGTAACCTGGACTTCTTATCATAGCAAGTCGTCATCTTCTCCTGAGCAGCTCCTAAATTCTCTCTCGCCAGCTGTAAAGCAGTGGACAGCCGTTCTTTGAACTTCATCACATACTCCAGCAAGTTGACGTCATCTTCCTCCGACAGCCAGCATTCCTTGCGTAGCTTAAGGCAGGGTTCTTCAAACTACGGGTCCCGACCCATTACTGGGTCGCCAAGTCCTCCAAACTGGGTCGCAGGCTGACAAAAATAAATACATGAATAAAATAAAATAATAATGTTCGTGACAATAAAATAAATATGAAGTTCATACATGAACCCACCTAACACAGTTTTATACTCGAATATTCATATATTTAATTATCAATAAAACAAAATCATAGCACAAATATTAGCCTTCTTGAGAGAGAGAGAGAGAGAGAGAGAGAGGTGGGTGAGGCAGTGGTGGTGGGGGTGGCAAACGTGAATCGAACGCGTAAGATGCGACGAGTACTTTCAGCTTTGAAACGAAAACGGGTTTAGTTACATTTGAGTTTTAAGAGTGTGCAGAAGTCTCCTTTAGTTATATAACAGTTCATACACCCACACTCATATCAAATGGATCGATTTGTTATTAGAAAGGGTGCCATTGCTACTCAGGCACCAAAGCCTTCTTGTTCAAGTGAGAAAGACAAACAGACAAAGTCAGTGGCAGAGAAGCCTGCTATGTCTCGTATGGGTGAGGCATCATCGCCTGTGCCCACTTCTGAGCCTCTTGCCAAGAAGAAGAAGATATCATGGCTAAGGCAATATAGTGAAGAATTCTTGAAGTATGGATTTATTAAGTATGATAAAGATAAACAAGAACCCAGGCCACAGTGTGTTATTTGCAATGAAGTTCTTGCAAATGAAAGTTTGAAGCCTTCAAAATTAAAGAGGCACCTTGAATCGAAACATATGTTGAACTAGTAGGAAAATCAATAGAATTTTTTCAAAGAAAAAAGGAACAATTGAATTTATCAGTGAAAATCCTTAGTAAATCAACCACTCACAAAGATAAAGTGCAACTGGCTTCTTATCTAGTTGCTTATCGAATAGCAAAAGAGAAAGTGCCATATACTTTTGGTGAAAAACTTATCCTTCCAGCCACATTAGATATAGTGACTACAGTGCTTGATGAGAAATCGGCAGAGAAAGTTAAATGTGTCCCTGTCAGTGACACAACAGTATCTCAGAGGATTAGTGATATTGCAGAAGATTTGGAATTTCAGTTGGTTTCACGCCTCCAGGCTGCTGAAGGTGAAGGGTATGCTATCCAGCTGGATGAAAGTACCGACATAGCTAATTGTGCAACACTCCTGATTTATGTGAGATATCCATGGGAAGATGACTTCTTGGAGGATATATTGTGCTGCTTGACCTTACCTACACACACAACAGGGTCAGAGGTCTTCAGAGTGTTGAATGACTGTGTAACTGGAAAATATAAACTGAACTGGGCAAACTGCAAGGGTGTCACCACAGATGGAGCAGCAAATATGACAGGAAAAAATAGTGGTGATGTGAGCAAAATATCAGAGGCTGCAGGTAATAATGTAACTTGGAATCATTGTTTCATTCATCGTGAAGCTTTGGCTGCAAAAGGAATACCTGCCAGCTTGAAAAATGTTCTAAATGAAGCTGTAAAACTTGTCAATCTTATCAAAGGAAGTTCATTGAATAGCCGTTTGTTTGAACAACTTTGCTGTGAAATGGGAGCTGACCAGTCACACTTGTTGTACCATACTGAAGTCAGGTGGCTTTCCCGAGGAAGAGTTTTAACCAGGATATATGAACTAAGGATGGAGATAAATATATTCCTTCTAGAAAAGAAATCTCCAATGGCAGAACTATTTGTCAGGAATGAGTGGCTTGCATAGCTATCATATTTAGCAGACATTTTCTCAAAGCTCAATGAACTTAATCTAAAACTACAAGGAAAGGAGAATGATATATTCAAACACACGGAGGAAGTACAAACATTTAAGAAATCACTAAAGATTTGGCAAGCAAGAGTTAAAGCAGACCAGCCTGTTTACTATATGTTCCCCACACTTTTGCAACACATTGAGGAAAACCATGTCAATGAAGAATGTTTGCAGAAAATAAAAAAGGATATAGACATACACCTTCAGTCTCTGTCAGCCAGCTTTGAACGGTATTTTCCAGAAGAAAAAAGGACTCATTTGAAAGAAAAACACTGGGTAAAAGATCCATTTCTATTTGAAACCCCAGATTCAGTTGCTGAATTAAGCTTTACACCCAGTAAGGAAGAAGAGTTAGTCCGCCTAACTAGTGATAATTCATCAAGAATGAGGCACAAGACATCAACATTGTCATCTTTCTGGTTAAGCCTATCCAAGGACTATCCCAGTTTAAGTAAAGAAAGTGTCACTCTCTTGCTACCTTTTACAACCACGTACATGTGTGAGGCTGGTTTCTCAGTCTTAACGAAGTCCAAGGAAAGAAATCGCCTTGATGCCACCATTGATATGCGTGTGGTCCTATCTTCCTGCAAACCAAACTGGTCCAGGATAACAGCCAACAAGCAAGCCCACCCAAGTCACTGAATAGGTAAGACTAAGTGCAAATTAAGTGGAAATTATTCTATGCTTGCCACACTTTATTGAAAGCATACACGCACACACATTAATATATATATATATATATATATATATATATATATATATATATATATATATATATATATATATATATATATATATACAATTACTAACATTACATGGTTATAATTTTGGTTAGAATGCCTTTTTATCATAATTATTGTGCTTCAGTTTTTGGCCTTGTATTCTTTGACATTGATAATTCTGGTCATTTGTACAAGATCTTTCTGTATGGGTCGCGAGAATGATGTCATAGTAAAAACTGGGTCACGACTGAAAAAGTTTGAAGAACCCTGGCTTAAGGGGTCCTCTTACTTCATGGCCAAACAGTATTTCAAAGGGTGAGAAGCCCAGTGATTCATTTGGAGATTCTCTTGCAGCAAATACAACGAATGGAAGACCTTTATCCCAGTCTTTCTGATGTTCCAAACAGAGTTTCCTGAGCATCGATTTAAGTGCTTGATGATATCTCTCCAACGCTCCTTGGGTCTGGGGATGGTAAGCTGAAGATGTGATCTGGGTGATGCCCAACTCTTTCAGAGACTGCTTGAAAACATCTGACATGAAATTACTTCCCTGGTCTGACTGTACCTCCTTGGGCAGACCAAACTTGATGAAGAATCCTAGCATTTCTTTAACCACGTTCTTTGCTGAGATATTTCTAAGTGGAATGGCTTCAGGATAACGAGTAGCCATATCAATCAGGGTCAACACATAAGAAAATCCTGAAGAAGTCTTAGGAAGAGGGCCCACAATATCCACCAACACACGGGTGAATGGCGCCTCAAAAGGAGGAATGGGAACTAGAGGTGCAACCTTTTCGGTCTGATTACACTTCCCCACAACTTGACAGGTGTGACAAGACTTACAATACCAGGAAACATCTCTGAAGATACCTGGCCAGTAGGAGTGTTTCAAAATGCGTGCCACAGTCATCCTTACTCCAAGGTGTCCTGCCAAACTGGAATCATGAACCACTCTAATGATATCCTGCCTACAAACACGAGGGATGTACAACCTCCCATTCACAGTCGGCTGATGCTGTTGGGGGTCTCCACTTTCTCATAAGTACTCCTGACTTTATATAATAACAAGTAGAAGCACCAGCTGACTCTTCCTCACTGCAAGCAGAGTTAGCTAGACCTTTCAACTCAGGGTCAGCAACCTGCAACTCAGCCAATTCGTGACGAATTATCAACACTACGGGGTACTGCCTCATCTGGTGAGTGGTCCAAATTAGCAAGAAAAGTGTCAGCTAGGATAACATCATCATCATCATTATCCTCTAAGTCACCAGTAACTTTAGACTTAGCTCTAGTGACAGCACATGCAGAGAACACCTCAGGGATATCACAATCCTGGGTCGCAGTCACTGGTTCACTAGACAACTGAGGAGCTGGACACACTTGACTTCCACCAATATCATTTCCAAGTAAGAAAGTTACACCTGACAATGGGAGTGTCTCAACCAACCCAACCATAACGGAACCATTAACAAAACCAGACTCTAAATTCACTCTGCACAGAGGGACAGAGAAGTAATTATTCCCTACACCTTGTAAGATTACAGTTTCATCAGAGGAATTAACAATAGAGCCTAGAACACTGGTCAGCATAAGGGATTGGCAAGCACCTGTATCACGGTATATTTTAACTGATTTCCTGCCATTATTGTCCAGAGGACTGACAAAACCATCAGACAGGAAATTAGCACATGAACTCTTGAGAGTGTCACCCACGTTACTGCTCAAAAGAGGAGCTTCATCATGAGAATTTAATTTACCCCTCAAAGCAGGTTCAGTTAACTCGGTTAAAGAATTCTGGGAACTCTCAAGGGTGGACACTAGACCAATTGACTGAATATTTAAAGACTCCTTTTTGTTCACATCACGCTGTCTCCTGAAACATTTCTCCGTAGTATGACCAAGCTTACTACAATGAGTACATTTACTTTTCTGAAATCTAGAGGTGAAGCTGGTATTTACTTCCTGAGAAACATCATCTTTATTCTCTTTCCTGTTACCTGTACTCTGAGTAGAGGCAACGTACTTACTCTCAGCTTTCCCTTTTTTTTTTAGAATATCTCTTGTGAGTGAGAACATATTCATCAGCTAAAACTGCACCATCTGACAAATTATCTATTCTTTTCTCATCAAGATATAGGCTTACATCTTTATTAATACACCTTTTGAAGTCCTCCAGCAAAATCATCTGCTTAAATTTATCAAAATCAGAATTTACATTCTTAGAATTTAACCACTGCTCTAACAGATCTTCTTTGATTTTTGCATACTCAACATGGGATTGCTTATCTTGCTTATAAGTTGTCCTAAATTTTACTCTATAGGCTTCAGGAACAAGCTCATAGACCTTAAGAATCAAGCTCTTAACTACATCATAATTATCAGATTGATCCTGAGACAAAGATGCATAAGTTACTTGAGCTTTACTGATGAGAACACTCTGAAGTAGTACTGGCCAATACTTTTTAGGCCAATTAAAACCTGTAGCTACCCTCTCAAACAACTGAAAATACTTTGTTAAATCAGATTCATTAAAAGGAGGGACAAGTTTAACATTTTTAGCCACATCAAAATCATCAGAGCTAGATGATCCAGTTCCACCATGTTTCATGCAATACTCATGGACTGCCTGAATCCTAGCAAGTTCAATTTGTGCCTGAGCATGTGCCTGTGCCTGTGCCTCCTGAATATGAGCCTGAGACTCAGCCTCCTTAGCACGAGCCTGAAACTCAGCCTCCTTAGCACAAGCCTGAAACTCAGCCTCCTTAGCATGAGCCTGAAACTCAGCCTCCTTAGCACGAGCCTCCTACAGGGCTAGCTGTAACTTAGCTATTTCAATCTGCGTTTGCTCATCTGGAGGAGTTACATTAAACAAGCTTTTATTAATCATGTCAATAATTTGATCTTTAGAATGATGAGAGCGAACAGCAATTCCCAATTGTTGAGCAACTAGCTTAAGTTCATTCTTTGTTCTGTTTTCTACATCACACACTGTTTGCACATTTGACGAAAAATCTTTGGCTTCATCAAGAATACTAATAGTAGACATCATGAATAAATCACAGTCACAAAATATCAAGCATTATCCTTATGATAATATCCTGAATATCCTGATAAAGGTCGTCAAATTTATGTTACGGAACAGAGAGAGATAATGAACACTTCAAGTGAGAACACTAAAATCACTACTGTCCCGCAAAGTTCCAGGTTCAAAACAAAAGAGTTAGGTAAAATTACAAGTTAAAGATTAATGCTCAAACTAACAACTAAACATTCAGGACTCATAAGGATAATGTAATGGCAAAAAACGTTACATATATGGTTAACTGCAATACCCTCTATTAACATGAGTTTAGCAAGAGCAAATTTATCTAAGTCAGCCCTGATAAATGAGAAAACCGGATAATGCCCAGTTAAAGCAAGATATATTATTACAGGTACAAAATATTATTAATAATGGCTGACGTTAAAAACTCTACAAGAATCAGGAAAACCTTACCAGGCCTACGAAATAACGCCCTAGGCCATACAGTACAAGAAAAATGGTAACAACACTTATACTCAAATTATGCAGCAGCTAGATGGCTGGAGACTTCCTGAGCACTCATAATAATAATACACTATACAGAGGAGGACAGACATGTGAACAAAATGAGGAATAGATCTAAGTGGCAATTAATGCAGAGACTGAGCTCATTATATAGGGGCCGGCAGAGCTTGATTCAACTTATATGAAGGACGCGCAAATGAAACCATAGGGGCCAAAGAGTTGACACTCCTCCTCTGAACAACAGAAAGAACGACTTACTCTACTATAAGGGGGAGAAGGGGGGAGTGAAGTAGAACACGCAAGCCTGTTCACTATGGAAGCCACGAGGCGAATCGTTATCAAACATGCAGCATACTGTACGTTAGAATTATACAAAGGATGATGAAATCATAGGCTATGTAACAATATATATATATATATATATATATATATATATATATATATATATATATATAATCACAAAGTTTGGTCCACATCAGTATATATATATATATATATATATATATATATATATATATATATATATATATATATAATCACAAAGTTTGGTCCACATCAGCCATTTGAGCACCCACTGCAGGACCGGGCTATCCCCACCGAAATCGGGATGATACAGCCAATATATCTCTACCAAGTGGCTTAGGCTGTCTGGTAGAGCTTGTATGTAGGGTGAGAAGTGTGTGTAAGTGTGATTGTAGATTTGGAGTTGCTTTGGATGTGTGTGTAATCTGTGAACCAAGTGTAATCAGCCCGCGCAAGCTTACTGGGTGCAAGCATACTTTATAGTAAGCGACACTGGTTCAACCACAGCACCGCTTGTGTCCGCCAACGCAGTACCTGGCCGAGTCAACATTCCCAAAGATTATTACCCTGATGGGGTGCTAACCCTGCTTCACCCATGTACGAAACGCACACTCTACCATTGTACCACAGAGACTCTCTCTCTCTCTCTCTCTCTCTCTATGTATATATATATATATATATATATATATATATATATATATATATATATATATCATCATCATCATCATCATCAGCTGTTGAGTGTCCACTGCAGGACCGGCCAATCCCTACTAAAGCAGGGACAATACAGCCAATGTATCTCTCTACTAAGTGGCTTCAGCTGTCTGGTAGAAACTGTATTTAAGGTGAGAAGTGCTTGTGAGTGTAACTGTAATGTTGGGGTGGCTTAGGATGTGTGTGTAGTCTGTGAACCAGGTGTAATCAGTCCGCGCAAACCAACTGGGTGCAAGCATACTTTATAGTGTGCGACACTGGTTCAACAACATGACCCGTTATGTCTGCCAAAGGAGCACGTGTTCAGAAGAATGTTCCCAAAGTTTATTACCCTAGTCAGGCTCGAACCCTCGTTCTTCAGTGTACGAAAACGCACACTTTACCACTGTGCCACAGAGGCTCCATATATATATTGTTACGGAACAGAGAAAGATAATGTACACTTTAAGTGAGAATACGAAGAGTCACTACTGTCCCGTAAAGTTCCAGGTTCAAAACAAAAGAGTTAGGTAAAATTACAAGTTAAAGTTTAATGCACAAACTAACAACAAAACATTCAGGACTCATAAGGATAATGTAATGGCAAATAAACAGGTTAAATATATGGTTAACTGCAATAGCCTCTATTAACACGAAATTAGCAAGAGTAAATTTATCTAAGTCAGCCCTGATAAAATGAGATACCAGATAATACTCAGTGAATGCCAGATAAATAATTACAGATACAAACTATTATAAAAAATGACTGACATAAAGAACCCCACACGAATTACAAAAACTTCACTAGGCCCACAAATTAAACTTATGCTATACAGTACAAGAAAAAATGCAACAACAGTTATACTCAAATTACACACAGCTGCTAGATGGTTGGAGATTTCTTGAGCACTCACAATAATAATATCTGTACAGGGGAGGACAGAGATGTGAACAAAATGAGGAGCAGATCTAAGTGGCAATGATGCAGAGACTGAGCTCATTATATAGGGGCCAGGAGAGCTTGATACAACTTGTAATGAGGACGCGCAAATGAAGCCATGGGGACAAAGAGATGACAATCCCGCAAAGTATAACAGAGATGTCGACTTACTCTACTATAACGGTAGAAGGGGGGGACTGAGGCAGAACACGCTCGTGATCAAACATGCAGCAACTGTGCGTTAAAAATCACACAAAGGATGATGAAATCATAGGCTATGTAACACCTCCCCACAAAGAAAAAAGAAATTTACAAAGGAAATTTCTTATTACTCTAAAACAATCTGTATATGGCATTACAGACCATGCAAAGGTCTTTCCTAATGTTACAAAAAATGAGATCTCCCTAGCACGTTCAGTAATAGGTACTTGCCAGTATCCCTTTAACAAATCAAACTTACTTATGTACCTAGCCTTTCCGATCTTGTCTATGCAATCTTCCACACGAGGGAGAGGGTAAGTGTCTGTTTTAGTTATCTGATTAACACGTCTGTAGTCGATGCAAAGCCTCTGTGACCCACCTGGCTTAGGGACCAGAGTGACAGGAGAACTCCACTCGCTCTGACAGGGCTCAATCATCTTGTGGTCCAACAGGTAGCCAAGCTCCTTCTGGATGAGAGGAACTTTCACTGGGTTCACACGGTAAGGAGGCAATTTAATTGGCTTTGCGTCTTCAACATCGACATCATGCATCAACACAGTGGTTCTTCCTGGAGTGGCACGGAACACTTGCGGGTACTCCTGCAGTAATGCCGAAAACTCCTGCCTTTCCTTGGGTGGTAGATGAGAAAGCTTAGTCTGGAGATCATTCATGATATCAGGATTCTTCCCCAAACTATCACTCAGGCTCATACTGCATGAGAGAGCTTCACTTGCAGACTCGGGTGGAACAGCTACAGTGCAGACTGGATTATTTTCGTCCCGCCTGTGATATAACTTTAGCATGTTGATGTGACATAGTTGCTTGTTCTTTCTACGATATGGCGTGGCGATGACATAGTTGACATCACTGAGTTTCTTCTCCACGAAATAAGGGCCACTAAACTTGGCTTGAAGAGGTTGCCCATGAACTGGTAGCAGAATCAAAACCTGATCTCCTGGCTGAAAGTGGCGTAACCTAGACTTCTTATCATACCAAGTCTTCATCTTCTCCTGAGCAGCTCCTAAATTCTCTCTCGCCAGCTGTAAAGCAGTGGACAGCCGTTCTTTGAAATTCATCACATACTCCAGCAGGTTGACGTCATCTTCCTCCGACAGCCAGCATTCCTTGAGTAGCTTAAGGGGTCCTCTTACTTTATGGCCAAACAGTAGTTCAAAAGGTGAGAAGCCCAGTGATTCATTTGGAGATTCTCTTGCAGCAAACACAACGAATGGAAGACCTTTATCCCAGTCTTTCTGATGTTCCAAACAGTATTTCTTGAGCATCGATTTAAGTGTTTGATGGTATCTCTCCAACGCTCCTTGGGTCTGGGGATGGTAAGCTGAAGACGTGATCTGGGTGATGCCCAACTCTTTCAGAGACTGCTTGAAAACGTTTGACATGAAATTACTTCCCCGGTCGGACTGTACCTCCTTAGGCAGACCAAACTTTGTGAAGAACCCCAGCATTTCCTTAACCACGTTCTTTGCTGAGATGTTTCTAAGTGGAATGGCTTCAGGATAACGAGTAGCCATGTCAATCATGGTCAACACATAAGAAAATCCTGAAGAAGTCTTAGGAAGAGGGCCCACAATATCCACCAACACACGGGTGAAAGGCGCCTCAAAAGGAGGAATGGGAACTAGAGGTGCAACCTTTTCGGTCTGATTACACTTCCCCACAACTTGACAGGTGTGACAAGACTTACAATACCAGGAAACATCCCTGAAGATACCTGGCCAGTAGAAGTGTTTCAAAATGCGTGCCACAGTCTTCCTCACTCCAAGGTGTCCTGCCAAACTGGATTCATGAGCCACTCTAATGATATCCTGCCTACAAACACGAGGGATGACAACTTGATGTACAACCTCCCATTCACAGTCGGCTGTTGCTGTTGGGGGTCTCCACTTCCTCATAAGTACTCCTGACTTTACATAATAACAAGTAGAAGCACCGGCTGACTCTTCTTCACTGTAAGCAGAGTTAGCTAGACCTTTCAACTCAGGGTCAGCAACCTGCAACTCAACCAACTCTTGACGAGACAAATTATCAACACTACGGGGTACTGCCTCATCTGGTGAGTGGTCCAAATTAGCAAGAAAAGTGTCAGCTAGGATAACATCATCATCATCATTATCCTCTAAATCACCAGTAACTTTAGACTTAGCCCTAGTGACAGCACATGCAGGGAACACATCAGGGACATCACAATCCTGGGACGCAGCCACTGGCTCACTAGACAACTGAGGAGCTGGACACACTTGACTTCCACCAATATCATTTCCAAGTAAGAAAGTTACACCTGACATTGGGAGTGTCTCAACCAACCCAACCATAACAGAACCATTAAGAAAACCAGACTCTAAATTCACTCTGCACAGAGGAACAGAGAAGTAATTATTCCCTACACCTTGTAAGATTACAGTTTCATCAGAGGAATTAAAATTAGAGCCTAGAACACTGGTCAGCATAAGGGATTGGCAAGCACCTGTATCACGATATATTTGAACTGATTTCCTGTCATTACTGTCCAGAGGACTGACAAAACCATCAGACAGGAAATTAGCACATGAACTCTTGAGAGTGTCACCCACGTTACTGCTCAAAAGAGGAGCTCCATCATGAGAATTTAAGTTACCCCTCAAAGCAGGTTCAGTCAACTCAGTTAAAGAATTCTGGGAACTCTCAAGAGTGGACACTAGACCAATTGACTGAATATTTAAAGACTCCTTTTTGTTCACATCACGCTGTCTCCTGAAAACATCTCTCCGTAGTATGACCAAGCTTACTACAATAAGTACATTTACTTTTCTGAAATCTAGAGGTGAAGCTGGTATTTACTTCCTGAGAAACATCATCTTTATTTTCTTTCCTGTTACCTGTACTCTGAGTAGAGGCAACGTACTGACTCTCAGCTTTCCTTTTTCCTCTAAAATATCTCTTTGTGAGTGAGAACATACTCATCAGCTAAAACTGCAGCATCAGACAAATTATCTATTCTTTTCTCATCAAGATATAGGCTTACATCTTTATAAATACACCTTTTGAAATCCTCCAGCAAAATCATCTGCTTAAATTTACCAAAATCAGAATCCACATTCTTAGAATTTAACCACTGCTCTAACAAATCTTCTTTGATTTTTGCATACTCAACATGGGATTGCTTATCTTGCTTGTAAGTTGTCCTAAATTTTACTCTATAGGCTTCAGGAACAAGCTCATAGGCCTTAAGAATCAAGCTCTTAACTACATCATAATTATCAGACTGATCCTGAGGCAAAGATGCATAAGTTACTTGAGCTTTACCGGTGAGAACAGTTTGAAGGAGTACTGGCCAATACTCCTTAGGCCAATTAAAACCTGTAGCTACCCTCTCAAACAACTGAAAATACTTTGTTAAATCAGATTCATTAAAAGGAGGGACAAGTTTAACATTTTTAGCCACATCAAAATCATCAGAGCTAGATGATCCAGTTCCACCTTGTTTCATGCGATACTCATGGTCTGCCTGAATCCTAGCAAGTTCAACTTGTGCCTGTATCTGTGCCTCCTGAATCCGAGCCTGAGATTCCGCCTCCTTAGCATTTGCCTGAAATTCAGCTTCTTTAGCACGAGCCTCCTGCAGAGCTAGCTGTAACTTAGCTAATTCAATCTGCGTTTGCTCATTTGGAGGAGTTACATTAAACAAGCTTTTATTAATCATGGCAACAATCTGATCTTTAGACTGATGAGAGCGAACAACAAATCCCAATTGTTGAGCAACAATCTTAAGTTCATTCTTTGTTCTGTTTTCTATATCACACACTGTTTGCACATTTGACAAAAAATCCCTGGCTTCATCAAGTGTAGAAATAGTAGCCATCATGAATATATCACAGTCACAAAATATCAAACAATATCCTTATGATAATATCCTGAATATCCTGATATGAGGTCGCCAAATTTATGTTACGGAACAGAGAAAGATAATGTACACTTTAAGTGAGAATACGAAGAGTCACTACTGTCCCGTAAAGTTCCAGGTTCAAAACAAAAGAGTTAGGTAAAATTACAAGTTAAAGTTTAATGCACAAACTAACAACAAAACATTCAGGACTCATAAGGATAATGTAATGGCAAATAAACAGGTTAAATATATGGTTAACTGCAATAGCCTCTATTAACACGAAATTAGCAAGAGTAAATTTATCTAAGTCAGCCCTGATAAAATGAGATACCAGATAATACTCAGTGAATGCCAGATAAATAATTACAGATACAAACTATTATAAAAAATGACTGACATAAAGAACCCCACACGAATTACAAAAAACTTCACTAGGCCCACAAATTAAACTTATGCTATACAGTACAAGAAAAAATGCAACAACAGTTATACTCAAATTACACACAGCTGCTAGATGGTTGGAGATTTCTTGAGCACTCACAATAATAATATCTGTACAGGGGAGGACAGAGATGTGAACAAAATGAGGAGCAGATCTAAGTGGCAATGATGCAGAGACTGAGCTCATTATATAGGGGCCAGGAGAGCTTGATACAACTTGTAATGAGGACGCGCAAATGAAGCCATGGGGACAAAGAGATGACAATCCCGCAAAGTATAACAGAGATGTCGACTTACTCTACTATAACGGTAGAAGGGGGGGACTGAGGCAGAACACGCTCGTGATCAAACATGCAGCAACTGTGCGTTAAAAATCACACAAAGGATGATGAAATCATAGGCTATGTAACAATATATATATATATATATATATATATATATATATATATATATATATATATATATATATATATATATATATATATATATTTATGTATGTATATGGCGCCTCGTGGTTTAGTGGGTAATTATTGCACTCCAATCGGATTTAGCCGGTGAAGGTTTATATCCAAGGGGTGGTTGGGGTTGATTGCTCATGAAATGCCACTCAGGGATGAGTGAGGCTGGTCATTCTCATCTTAAATGTCAGGACCAACTGCTTAGCCCCGGGCTCCTATGCTCCTCATGGGGCAATGTAGGATTGTATATATATATATATCAATCAATCAATCAATAATTTCCTGTGGTACCCTCGGGGATGCATAGGGCCTCGATGAACTCACACCACCACATCCTATCTTGTGCTAACTCCTCAAGATCTCCCCAACACTCATCTCCAGCTTCCCGTCTCATTGTCCTCACCCACGTCTCTTTTGGCCTTCCTCTACCTCTCCTACCAAGTGCCACCCACCCTGGTGTACCTCGTACTATTCCCTGTCTCCTATACACATGTCCTAGCCACTTCCATCGTGAGAATCTAACATATTCATCGATCGGCTGCACTCCCGTTATTTCTCTAATTCTACTATTTGGTATCCTTTCCCACCACTTAACTCCTAATATTCTTCTAAGTGCTTTATTTTCAAACACCAAGAATTTATTTTCCATAGTCACTGTGCTGTACCAAGACTCGTGTCCATAAATTAAGATACTCCTAACCATTACCTTATAAAGTTTGATTTTTGTATGCACAGAGAAATTGTTATTATTCCAAATATTTTTAAGCATTCCCATTGCCTGATTAGCCTTCTTTAACCTTTCCTCGAATTCAAAGTTCAAAGAACAATCCTTGGCTAAATAAGTACCTAAATATTTAAACCTATCAACTTGCTTTACAACCATACCTCCAATTACACATTCCTGCGCATTTTCCATATTCATATTGATTATTTCAGTTTTTCCACAATTAATAACCAAACCCACCTTGCGACCTTCACTCACCAAACAGTCCAACACTCTCTGCATCTCTTCTGGCCCATCACAAATCAAAACTATATCATCTGCATTATCTAAATCCAAAAGTTTCCTGTTCTCTCCCCAAAGTATACCTGCACCGGTTTCTGTTCCAACACGTTTCATAATGTAATCAATGACCAATATAAATAGTAAAGGCGATAGAACACCACCTTGAATTACTCCGGACTTGACTTCAAACGAATCACTCAGACAACCATCAACCATCACTTTACAAAATGTGTCCTCATGCATGTTCATAATGACCCTCACAAACTCCTCTGGTATTCCATAATGTCTCATGATCTTCCCCAAAGACTCTCTCGAAACACTATCAAAAGCCTTTTCAAAATCAACAAAACAAAGACTTAACGGTACTCTCATTTCATTAACTTGCTGCATCAAATGCCTAACTATAAAAGATCTGATCATTGCAACCACGTCCCTTTCTAAAACCAGCCTGTTCATCCCTCAGAATACCCTCAACCACCGGCTCCAACCTATTTAACAACACTCTACTGAAAACTTTCAAAGCTATCGGTGACAAAGAGATTCCCCTCCAATTACCACATTCACTCAGGTCTCCTTTCTTCGGAACTTTAACAATTACACCATTCTTCCAAACTGATGGTAGTAACCCCGTCACCCATATCTTATTGAATAGCTTGGTCAAGATCATTATTAATCTATCCCCCTCCACTTTAAACATTTCCGGAAATAAACCATCCTCCCCAGGTGCCTTATTATTCTTTAACTGTTTTACTGCTTTCTCCACCTCTGGAAGCCTCAACTCTCCTGTTTCTATATTTAAATATATATATATATATATATATATATATATATATATATATATATATATATATATATATATATATATGAAACCTCTGTGGTACAGTGGTAAAGTGTGCGTTTTCGCACACTGAAGATCGAGGGTTCGCACCCCGCTAGGGTAATAAACTTTGGGGGTGTTCTTCACGCCATGTACTGTAGTGGCGGACACAAGGGGTGCTGTGGTTGAACCAGTGTCGCATGCTATAAAGTATGCTTGCACCCAGTTGGCTTGCGCGGGCCGATTACACTTGGTTCACGGACTTCACACACATCCAAAGTCATTCCAACACTACAATTCCACTTACAAGCACTTCTCACCCAACATACAATCTCTACCAGACAGCCTAAGCCACTTGATAGAGATAAAATGGCTGTATCGTCCCCACTTCGGTCAGGATAGGCCGGTCCTGCAGTGGACACTCAAACGGCTGATGAGAGATTATATATATATATATATATATATATATATATATATATATATATATATATATATATATATATATATATTGTAAGGCATCTAATGCAACAAACTAATGAGATGAAAATGCCACTTAGTATGTGTTTTGTGGATTTTGAAAAGGCGTTTGATAGTGTTTCACGTGGAGCTATGTTCAAAATTATGAGATTCTATGGTATACCAGAAAAGTTTGTAAATATTATTAGAAGCCTGCATGAAGGTACTTTGAGTAAGGTAATGGTGGGTGGATCTGTGAGTGATCCATTTGAAGTTAGGTCAGGAGTGATTGAAGGAGGAGTTCTTTCGCCATTGCTGTTTGTTTTGGTTATGGATTATGTTATGAGAAAGGTTGTAAGGAGTACAAGTGCAGGAATTAACTGGAAAGAAAATAAGAAGCTGATGGATTTGGACTATGCTGATGATATTGTACTGATTTGCGGAAGTATTTACGAGATGCAGAGGGTGCTTGATTGTCTGGTGGAGGAAGAAGAAAAAGTGGGATTGGTAATAAATTGTCGACAGACTGAAATTATTAATATGAACGTGGAGAACCAAATCGATTGTGTAATTGGGAATAATGTGGTGAAGAATGTAGAAAACTTTGAATATCTGGGAACGATTGTAGCATCTAATGGTTCATTAAACAATGAAATTGAGGAGAGGATTAGACAGGCTTGGCGAGCTGTTGGAATGTTGAAATCTGTTTGGAATAATAATATGCTTTCGGTACATACTAAAGTGAAAATTTACAAGTCAATGGTTAGACCAGTTTTAATTTATGGGCATGAGTCATGGTACAGTACAATTGCAACAGATCAGAAAGTATTAGGATTTGAGAATAAAATACTGAGAAGGATTCTTGGGGTAAAGTGGCAAGACACAGTTACAAATGAAAGAGTAAGGGATATTACGAGAGTGGAAAGAGTTAATAAGTGAGACTGTCTCGCTGGAAGTGGCTGGGGCACATACACAGAAAAGAAGGCAGTTTAATACAGGATGTGCCACAGTGGACTGCTAGAGGAAGAAGAGGTAGAGGTAGGCTGAGGGAAATCTGGTTGAGGACAATGAAACGAGAAGTAGGAGAGGAGAGATGGTGGGACCTGAAGGAGATGGCAAGAGACAAATATTGGTGGAAAGAGTTCATTGAGGCCCTATGCATCCCGTGGGGTGCCACGGGAAATTATTGAAATTAAAATATATATATATATATATATATATATATATATATATATATATATATATATATATATATATATATATATATATATATATATATATAATATATATATATATATATATATATATATATATATATATATATATATATATATATATTGTACACTATATATATATACACCTCATTTATCATTTCCTAAAGATGTGCTCCCATGACATGTCGTATCACTCTCTCTCTCTCTCTCTCTCTCTCTCTCTCTCTCTCTCTCTCTATGTATATATACGGCATATATATATATATATATATATACATATATATATATATATATATATATATACATATATATATATATATATATATATATATATATATATATATATATATATATATATATTATATTATATTTATTTATGTATATATATTATATATATATATATATATATATATATATATATATATATATATATATATATATATATATTATATATATATATATATATATATATATATATATATATATATATATATATATATATATATATATAAATAAACCGCATTGTTTGTTTGTTTGTTTGTCTGTCCTTCAACCACGCCAAAACCAAGGGTCAGAGACCCCCAGACCTATATATAATCTGAATCAGGGTGACCAAGGTAGAGTGTTTGCCTTTTTGGCCCAGGCAACGCCGGGTAACCCTACTCCTCAATTATTGGGATGGAGACTCACATGACCTCCGATTCAGACATAGGTTGTGTGACGTTGACCTCGGAGGTCATTTGAGGTCACCAGTCGCAGGTCACTTGAAGTCACCGGTAATAGTAAACAAGTGCACACAAATACTGTGCGTTAGTTTGCAAAAGTTGAAACAGAAAGTTCCTGTAACTCTCTTATCCTTCTCCAGAAACGTAAAAGGTACATGGTCTTGCTGGAGTAGAAATACTGAACCAGAACAAACAGGATTAGAGTTTTAGCCTTTTTTTTTGGTCCGGGCAACGACGGGTATCCCTGTTAGTGTGTGTGTGTGTGTGTGTGTGTGTGTGTGTGTATATATATATATATATATATATATATATATATATATATATTTCCCTACATGTCAGCAAGTGGGTTGGTGGAGAGTTAGTGCCCCTCCCCGTAAAACAAATAACTCAAAGTTAAAAGGCCACCCCTTACGGGATTATATATATATATATATATATATATATATATATATATATATATATATATATATATAAACCACAGCCGGTGAGGTCCACTGCAGGACCGGCCTATCCCTACCGAAGCAGGGACGATACAGCCAATGCATCTCTATCACGTGGCTTAGGCTGTCTGGTAGAGACTGTATGTAGAGTGAGAAGTGCTTGTATGTGTAATTGTAGTGTTGTATTGGCTTTGGATGTGTGTGTAGTCTGTGAACCAAGTGTAATCGGCCCACTTTAAGCCGACTGGGTGCAAGCATACTAGTGTGCAACACTGGTTCAACCACAGCACCCTTCTGTCCGCCAAAGTAGCAAGTGGCTTGGTGAACGCTTCCCAAAGTTTTTACAACTCTGACACGAGGTGAACCCGCGCTCACCAGCGTGCGAAATGCACACTCTACCACCGTACCACAGAGGCTCATATATATATATATATATATATATATATATATATATATATATATATATATATATATATATATATATATATTTCATTTGTGTACCTTTCCCCTTTTTTTCCTCGAGATTCGGACGGACGGTTTTGGCGAAAACGAGAAGCCTAATTTTCTCTCCTTATTATTTTCTGTAGGTGTTGCGGCACCCTTAGGCACAAGCACTTGTGTGTGACTGACGATGAGTTTAACAACAGTGCTGTGGGGCTTATCACTAATTCGAAGGGAAGGAGAAAGATACTGAGAGATTGTTAATTCTTTACCAGACAGGCGCGGCCTTTCCATAATTTCTGTTGATATTATTGCTTTATAGATTAATTGATATTTTTCCTAGATTTCCACAGATACTGGGTATTTTTATAAACTTATCTCTGAAAACTATAAGATGAAGATTTAGCACAAATATTCCGCTACTTTCCTAAAGTGCATTTTTTTAAATTTGAAAGTCGGCTGTCAAATGCAAATAAGATTAGGTTGGATTACGTTTGATTTGATTTGGTTAGGTTGGGTTAAATCATTAAGTTTACAATGGCTTTGACAGGGGGTACACTGACTTGGCTGGGCGACGGTTGGTAAACAACGCTGCAAGGTCTAGAGAACGTTTGTAAACACTGCTGCGGATGACCGGGGCGCATCCTTAAATCCCCAAAATTGGCGTATTATTATTATTATTATTATTATTATTATTTTTATTTTTACATATCACTTCTTGCAGTCACAGTTAGACAGTTAAGTATGTGTGTTGCATATGTACCGAAATTACATACCATGAGATCATGAGTTTATTATAATATACATGGAATCGCTGCGCGTGTTTGGTAAAGAATTATGAAAGGAAGTACCCCCCCCCTAGCCTTCGTGTGTGTGTGTGTGTGTGTGTGTGTGTGTGTGTGTGTGTGTGTTTGAGAGAGGAAGCCAATTTCTGGAGATGGAACATGTGTCGCAACTTTATGCAACATACTTTGGCTGTGTAATATGAATAAGGAACAATCGAGAACACGTAAAGGTACAATTGACCACCAGCTCTAGGCGGGAACACATCTAGGTAAAGAGGCCCTGCCTAGAAGTCACGTGGTCGACCCCAGAACCTAAACTTTGACCTCTCTGTTGTTGGCCGAATATGCTTCCAATTACACCACGCCATAACCTAAACCATTGTCATCATTTATGTTATAACCTGCCTAATAACTTACACTCTGGTACTGCCGAAGGGATAGCATCTCCTCGATTCTGAACACTTGAGCTGTCTCCGATTAATAGTTCACAGGGCACAGATGGGGAATCTATATTGACTGAATAGGTTACATTTTCTTCTTTGAGTCATATAACATTGTACTGTAAAGCGTCACGTGTTTGTCCTCCCCACCCCAGAATGATGATGATGATGATAGCTGTATGAACGTTCCTAAAATGTAAGTACATTTTGGTTTCTCGAAGATGAATTTCTCCCTGTAATTATATGATGCGAGTCATGTACAAGCGATTGCCTCACTCACTTACTGTTTGTCGCACATTTGAGGGGTGGATGTACGACTGTTCAGGGTGGTCAAAGTCATATTTTATATTCAGCTGAAAAATATTCAAACATTTTTTAGAACTGTTGTTCACTCACCCTGTATATATCAACCTGGAGCGTGATCAGTCGACAGAAAAATATGAGAGATTTTCGGGCTGGGACTTTGCTCGTTATGAGTAAAGTGTGAGTATGATAGCTGTTACTTTTATTTATGGGCATCATAAAAGACACATGGGTGGGACTTAGCCAGGTGGATTTCAGTCGTATAAGAAATGCTCGTTGACACAGATATGATGGGAAATGGAGTGGATGCTGGAACAAGGTAACGTGTGGTCAGCCCGTAATGTATATTGTTGCTGATATTCTTCCACTGAGTCAAACCCCCAGTCGCATAAGTTAAAAGACGGTAAACCAGATGGCTCCAGGAAAGGATGAAACTTTGCAAGAAAATGTTAGGAACAACTAAAAAAAGAAAATTTTTTTGTCTTAGTTTGACAAGGAAAAGGACATTGTCCGAGAAAGTGTAAGTTCTCGAAGTCAACGGTCTGAACAACATTGACAGCAAAATTATTTCTAAGGCTGACAGAGAAAGGAATTAAGCGAACAGAAAACCGATCAGTAATTATTCTGACAAAATAAATTCGCTGGCATTAAGAGCACAAACATTTCAAACCATCAACTGAGATGGACGACAAGGGTTATGAAGGTGTTGATGGAATATTTATGAAGGGATTAGCTTGCGATGATAATGAGACCTAATTAGCTGGCTGGAAAGTCAAAGTTTAATTGGATTTAAATTCCTGTCAATAAACCTCAGATGTGAATTGGCAGCAGAAGCCCTAAAAGAAAAGCAGTGTTCTGGCACTCTGAGGATAAAAGATTTCTATCCATCTACCTCTATACCTAGGCTGCTTCCCCCAAGGAAAGGGAGGTAGCCGAGACAGGACGACACACTCTCCATTTACTCATCCATTCAAACACATTCATTCGCATCTTAGCCCCAAAGGGGAGAAGGGACAGATCCTCACCGCACCACACTGCACAAGGGTCAACCGAGCAGTACAATAAGTGACATCCGCAGCAGGGCCCGACAGCAGAGCTGGTTTACCCCTGCCACATCACAACAGACCCATCCCCTTACCCGCATCTGGCCTGACAAGCTGATCAGACCAAATGCGGGAGAATATCCCCTCAGGGCTGCATCATCATTTATTTATTCACAATTTCTCCATTTATTTTTGTCACGCACAGCCACTCTTCCTTGCTCAACACACATCCCTCTCACATCCAGTGCTCTCTTCACACTGTCCATCTATCCTATTTGTGGTCTCCCTCTCAGCCTTGCACCTCTCACATCAGATCTAGTTATCCTTTTCATCAATCGCTCATTATCCATTCTCTCCATATGCCCAAACCATCGCAACACCTTCTGCTCAACTCAATCAGCCATCTCCTGAACAACTTCAGTCCTCCTTCGCACTTCATCATTTCGCACACGATCCATATGCGTCACTCCACACATACTCCTCAGACACCTCATCTCCATTACATTCAAACTTTTCCTCTCTGCTACACCCATATTCCATGTTTCAGCCCCATATATCGCAGTCGGTACCACAACACCCTCATACAGCCTTCTCTTTACTTCCATTCTAAGCGAACGACGTCTAAACACCTTTTTCATCCCTCCCAGCACCTTTCCTACTTCATTCATTCTAAACTTCACTTCTGCATCTACTCTTCCATCCACAGCAACATGTGACCCTAAATATTTAAAACACTACACCTCCTCAAGCAACTCACCATTCAAAACTATACTCATCTCCCTACCATCTACCAACCTCATAAACTTCATCACTTTGCTCTTATTCTCATTTACTTTCAATTTCCTCCTTTCACACACCCTTCCAAACTCCTCTACCAACTGTCGCAATCTCTCCTCTGAATCAGCCACCAGTGCAGTATCATCTGCAAACAGCAGCTGCTTCAGATTCCACTCTCCACCGTCAACACTCACCAGACTCAGACCTCCACCTAAAACACTTGCATTCACCTCCCTTACAACACCATCCATATAAATATTAACCCGCGGCATCCCGTCGACGTGAATTAACGTCCACACGTTTTGTCACTGACAATCCCGTTGACGTACATAAACGCGAATCAATTGCAAGGTCCCTAATTTGCACAATTTTCAATTTTCGCAAGTGATTTTCGGTACGTATACACGGGACACCTTCCTCTCCAAGATGCCAGGCAGGGACAATGCATTACCCATTTTGACCTCATCCCCCCCCTGCATGCCATTGTCTCAGCAGTTCACCTGTTATCAGTGACCTGGCCAGTAAAGCCATGTCATGCCACGGTACGAAATTCAGGGCCAGAGTTATTCCCCAATCGATGACAATGTGGAGGACAAACATTAGAGGAAGAAACAGTCAGAAATGATGATCAGCTAATGTGGCAAAAAAAGGTCAGGTATGGTGATGGGTTAGTGAGTGAAACAATGCTTATAATGCCTATATTACTGTTTGAAAACCAATATACTCTCGTACTACATATAAATTCGTACCAAGTAAATAAATAAATACCGTTTATGAGTGGTGTGAAATAGTTACCTTCCCATAGAACTCGTTTTTTTTGGTGCCATCCTGTTTGAAAACCCAGTAAGGTAAGGAGGTACTGGTACCTGGATCCAGTATTTTAAACCTCAGGTGAGCGATTTGTCTATGAATTTTCGATGTTTCACACCAAAAGCGGAGGTTTGAGCCAAAAAAAAAAAAAAATCCTAAAATGGTCGGGATTGGGGGGTGTCAGTGGTGGAAAAGTGGTCAGGATGGGGCGGGTTAAACAACCAAGGCGACATCACACATCTCTGTCGCAGCCCCACTCTCACAGGAAACCAATCACTCACAGCATTTCCCACTCTTACACACGCTCTACTATTTACATAAAAACTCTTCACCCCTTTCAGTAACCTACCATCAAGTCCATACAATCTTAAAACAGTCCACAAAGCCTCCCTATCAATTCTGTCATACGCTTTCTCTAAATCCATGAACGCCCAAAACACATCCTTGCCTTTCGCTAAATACTTTTCACACACTTGTCTCACAGCAAACACCTGATCCATGCATCCTCTCCCGCTCCTAAAGCCACACTGCTCATCACCAATCACTCCCTCTGTACCCTCTCTAACTCTCGTAATTAACACTACCATATACTTTACCTACAATACTTATATCCCTAAAACTAGTACATTCATACTTATCACCCTTGCTTTTAAACAACGGGACCACAAAAGCACTTGCCCAGTCAATTGGCACCATACCTTTCACAAAGCACACATTCAACAATCTTACTAACCATTCAACAATAGTCACTCCACCACCCTTCAGGCATTCCACAGCACACCCATCCATACCTGCAGCTTTCCCTGTTTTCATCTCCTCTACTGCCTTCTCCACTTCCTCCTTCGTGATCAAAGAATCATTCAACTCTCCCAACACATTTATTCCTTGCACTCTTCCATCCGCCACAATCTCAGCCACCCTTTCCTCCTCTACATTTAACAGTCTTTCAAAATACTCTGCCCATCTCTTCCTTACTGCTTCCATCTCAATTAACATCCTTCCATCCTCTGCTTTTACTTGCTCTTCCTTCCCAGACTCTCTCTTTTGCACCCTTTTCACCTCCTTCCAAAACATTTTCTTATTCTGTTGAAAATTCTCAATCAGCCTACTACCCCACCTCTCATCTGCTGGAACTTTAGCATCACGCACAGCCTTTCTCGCCCTATTCCTCTTTTCCTTATACCTCTCATATGACACCTCATTCTTCCTCTGCAGCCACAATTCATATGCACGTCTCTTCTCAGCCACAGCCATACTTACTTCCTCGCACCACCATTCCAACAATCTTCCTATTACATTCCTGGACACAACCACATAGTCCATCAAAGCTCTATCAACAACCCTTCCACCCTCCTGTCTCACCCATGTATACTTATAAATATCTTTCTTCTCAAACAACGTATTTCCAATCATTATCTCTCGCTCAACGCACATCCCTATCAATCGTTCCCCATTTTCATTTCTTCCAGGCACACCATGCATACCAACTACACCTTCAACTGCTACATTTCCCACTCTAGCATTCAGATCTCCCATCATTACCACATTCACATTCGCTCCAAAACTCTGCAGACACTCATCAACATCATTCCAGAAAGACTCACTCTCTTCCTCATCCCTTTCACTACCAGGCCCATATGCACTCACAAACACCCACAACTCACTTTCAAATTTCGCTTTCACCCACATCAGTCTCGATGACACCTCCTTCCATTCAATCACACACTGCTATACATCCGGACTCACTAACAAGGCCACACCTCTTGCCCTTCCTCTATCAACACCTGACAATCTTCCATTCACACTTCCAAACATAGACTCACTCTTCCCTTTCATCTTCGTTTCACTCAAAGCTAACACTTCCAACTTTCTTCTCACAAACATTCTCCCAATCTCCTTCCTTTTAGCCTCAATCGTACTACATCCACGCACATTCATAGACCCAATCTTCAGGGTACGGGGATAACTCAATCCCCCATCCCTTTCTCTGGCCTGTCTCTTTTTAGGAACTAAAAAACAGAGGAGGGGGTCCCTAGTCCCCTCACCCCGCCCCTTTTAGTCGCCACGATTTAATAACAGACGCGTTCGTTCACCACGAAGCTTGCACTTCGTACGAAACCGTCAGAAGATGATAAAAGAAACGGGCTTAGGGAACAAAAGATTCTTTTATGTAACCGACTTAGGCAATGGCACAATAACCCTTTCCCTTTGGCCCAGCAGTCCTCCTACGTGACATACACCTCCACATACCTCCACTTCGGCGCTACCACCAACCGTCCACATTGAAGACATGTTAGACCAGTTTCGTACAGGATTCGTGTATAGGTATTTGCGGGGGTAGTTTAACATGTTGACGAGTCTTTCGGTAGATCTGTAAATGAGTGGCATTATATGAAAACTTGGTGGACAGTGAAGCTGAGGCAGGAAAATATACCCTGTGGAAATTGGTGCCTTGGGAGTAGTTATTTTAGTGCCCTGTAGACTTTAAAAAAAAAAAAAAAAAAAAAAAAAACAAGAATGAAAGTGTCGGGAGGAGGGGGTAAGAATACGGACATAGGGACAAAGACTTGTGCGGGATGAACCTGAATTGTGGTGAAGGGTGGGGAAGGGCCATGAGAATTAACCGTGTGAAAATGGGTGTTCTAGAACTAACTGTCTGAATGCCGTGACGGTTTATTTTCACGATTATTTCCCAGCAAAAGTAAAAAAAAAAAAAAAAAAGTGCTTTATTCTACACTCAGTCCTGTGACGAGGGTAAAAATGGAGTCATGAGTAAAACTTGGACAAAGTTATAGAAAAGTACCAAGCTTATGCGAAGCTACGGATTTTTTATAATGCAGTACTGACAGCTGCAGAATAAAGCCTCATTTATTTTTCCCAAAGAATAGGCCTGTCATAACCACAGGGAACCTTGATGCATGCTCGGGGGAAGGTTTTCCGATGCACAGCGAATGATACCGATGTACCTAGTGCACCCTAGTTCAGGCCAATGCAACACAGTATATCACCGAGAAATATGTTCGTCACCATGGGTGTTTGCTGAAGATATCGGTATAAGGTACTGTAAGCCTCAGTTTATTTATTTAAGTGGTTGTAACTGTAATACATATCTACCGGTATAATAGCCTATGATTTACTACCGGAAATTTTGCCTTGCAGCCTAATACAGTTGCTTCTATAGCAATGTATTCAGTGTCTCAGAATGTCTTAAATTTTACTATAATTACATATAACAGATTAAAAACAAATTTGATGAATTTTATTCGTTATACCACCAGACGATTTCATTTAACTTAGGACTGACCTCCAGTAGTGTGGGGAATATTAAAGTCTGCATGTAACTCCTTCAGTTTGGAAGAATCTCCAGAGCGAATAAAAGATTCTGAAGAGTCACCACTCTTAACTATCTATCTGTTAAACCAGAAAAGTTTCAGCAATAAAATCCAGTCAGCTATTGAGCAAGTTGTCACGCAAGGGTGAAATTTGTTCTCTCGGTGAGGACCAAAGGTGCGTTTACCCTTTGGCTATGAGCTGCCTACTTTGCATTAATTCCGGCTCATGTCAGATGATATACGATGCTGAAGATTAATCTAGGGCACCGGTAATGTTGTCTCATTCAGTACGAGGGCGCACTTTCTGTAATATTCTTACTTTATTCAGCAAGACTTTATTTAGCTTATGTGACGATTAGGAGTAAAAATTATAGTTTTACAAATGCATTCCCCTCTAAAAGGCTGTTCTAGGTTTTATATAATCTGCTGGTGGTGGCAAGAAGAAAATGAAACTTCTTCAGGCTACGGAATTTAATAATTCATGTTTAATATTTGGGCACGAAAAAAAATTCATTTTAGGGTAGCTAACGACGACCGGTTTATAAAATTTAAGAAAATTGCCCCAGCCACCGGGTGAAATAAATCAAGCCGCCTTGAGGCATAATCTTGAAGCACCGCCGTGGCGTCTTGGGTGACATGCCAATTTGGCTGTGCTCACGACACTTGAACCAGAATAGGTGTGGTATTGGTCTCTTCATCCCTTCACTGTGAGACACTCTCTCTTTTCTCTCTCTCTCTCTCTCTCTTTCGGAAGGGGAGGGGAGTTACCGAGTCATCCTGCTCGTAGATATCAGGGGAGGTAGTACAAGGTGCATCCCACTGCCTGATGATCGAGAAGAAGGCTCTTGTTAATGTGACATGACGGGTACCAGCCTTCCCATTGATTGAGCAGGGTAGAGGGCAGTGCATAGGAGAGTGTTTTCAGCGACTTCCATTGTCTAAATCTTAAAGGGACGAGACTGTGCATCGCAGTGGAGTTGATTTTGACTAGCCGACCTCCACTATCGCTGAATACCAACTCAACCCTAGCACTCTGTGATTGACTAACGTTTCTAGTTTGTATCCAATGATTCTAATCCATGCTGCCACTAAATATATGCATCCTCTTCACGAGACTTTTCTAGAACTGAATGTGTATAACATAACTTTAATTCCTTCATTTCGATGAGGTCTTTTAGGTTCTATTCTTTCTATAACCCCAGATTGTCCAATTCCAAAGAGTTTTACTGTAAATGTTAGGGGCTAGAGACAGCCCTCGTTGAGTACTTCACTACCGGGCGGCTCTCGTAAGCTGAGTAAATTTATCTGTTAGGAAAAGCTACATAAAAACTCACTGTACTGAAATTTTTACGAATAATTAACCCCTTAAAGACTTGATACCCTTAAGACTCTCTGGTGACAGCTTGATTAAAATAAAATAAAAAGTCCTTGGGCTGAGGCGGTTAACCCATGGGCTGCAGCTGGGGGACCTCGAAACAGGCTCTGTGATGCGTCCTTATGTCCACTTTAGCAACCATTGCAAAGTTGTTTCAGATGTAAATCTTGGTCTTAGAAGTGATTTGACACATCTACCCATTACATATTTTTGCTCAGCTCATGCTTGTTACGGAGTTACTGTGGTAAGGAATTTCACAACTGGCTGGAAACCGACTACCGTCCGAGCAGGATTCACTCCTGTCAAAGCCTCAGTGCATTGCCAGTTAGGCCAATTAGCCATTACTTGAGAGTCAGGTGTTGGTTTCGATCAAATTATTCACCTGATCCTCTCCCTTTACATAGCCTCTGTGAGCCTTGCATTTCATTTTGTCGTTAAAGAATGTTTTTTTTCGACAGGTTTCCGACTTCCTCAGGTGCCAGCACGAATGGAAATGGATTAGGAAGACCATGGATTTCGTTCATTGATACATTTATTTTGTTCCTGGACTCAACCGAGGGGGTGGGGATGAGAGATGACAGATAACTGAATATCTCATTAAAAAATAAATAAACAACTGTGACGCTACTACTGTGAGAAACTTCTTGCTGCTTTGGTAAAAATCCTGCTTACATGAGGTAGGTCGCATTGCCTCCGAGCTTATTCATGTGAGGTAAGTCATACGCCATGGGTTAAAACTCAGGCTTCTATGATCCTCTAATCTAAACAGCCGAAAGAAAGTACTAAAGAGTCTCTACCATCAGAGAGTTTAAGGTATTGTGATATCCGTAGGATGAAGGGCTTCACAAAAAAAATGAAAGTATAACTCTGCAACTACAAAGGAGTTAAATAATGCCGACATATTACCCCTCCCATGTCCGTGACAGCTGTAGCATTCAGCTTCAGCTAACGTCAAACAGGTTTGTTTGGCTGAGAGTGAGCAAGAGGAGCCTGAGAACTTTAAGGTTGGGCTCATGGTACTGTGGGCTCATGGCCTTTGGTTCCTTCTTCCTCGCATAAAAAAAAAAAAAACTATTAACCCTCCCATGGTCGGAAAACTTAAACTCATGCCGGCCGATAGTACTGCTGATAATAGGCCACTAAAGCCGGTGAATGTAAATACTGACACCTTTAACCATATGCTTGGGATGGCTCTATTATTAAGCCTGGCCAACATCAGATGGTTTCAAGCGTTGTAATTCCTGCTTTCTGACACAGTAGTAATGATGATGCACGTAAAACTGAATATTGTTTCACTCAGGCATTGCAGCTGGTCGGAAGAATGTGTGGCAACATATACAAAGTGGTCAGTCAGGTTTCATTTTACACTGGACAGAGTAAGTAAGGTTCTTGTGTCTATGTCTGTTCTATACGTTGATGTATGCTAATGATTGCCAAATTATGTGTATACATTTTTTTACGCACGTCATGGAGAGGAATTCAAGAAGGCATAAGACCAAACAAACAATCAGTGGTGCATTTGTAGCACTGATTAACGATGTTCTGCATACAAACAAGAGATTCTATAGATTCCAGCCCTGGTTTGAGTTTTACCTGCATGTGATATTATCATTAGTGTGGAAATAGCAATAACTGTGTAAAAAAAAAAAAAAACTGATAAATATATCACTTACTAATAGAATTAGTGGTCATCCATAGAAAACTGCTGGCATTATATTACGAGAGAGAGAGAGAGAGAGAGAGAGAGAGAGAGAGAGAGAGAGAGAGAATATGTTTGTATGGTAAACAAAATCTCTCACCCTCTACGACCGTAATTTGCATTGCACAGGTCTCACTAGCATAATAAATTAATGTAAGACCGTCTATGTAGATACACAGATTTATTCATATTGTTTATGTCGTCATACTAGGCCATGGATATCTTTCTGTATCCAGTTTATTTTATATCTGAATCACAGTAAAGCTCCCATGTGTTCAGATTGTTATGAGACGGGCCAAGTGATTGGGAGTCTCCGAATACTGTACAGACGAAATTTATGACAAGGCAAATGTTTTTGGAAAATGCTTAGTGATCAGGACTGAGTATACCCACATGAATTTGCTACATGAGCTATAAAATGATAACTGTTATTACTTGCATTTTCAATTTTATGAAGGTGGCGTTGGCTACAGCATTCCGTGACGTATCGGGCCTGCCAGCCCTTTGCAGTGTAAATACATACAAGAGTCGAATGTTAGGATCACTTCGTATTATGTTCGTCATTTGGGGGAAAGATAATTGTGTCCGCGTCTGTACAATTCTTTCCGGCAAGGAGAGTGTTTTCAACCGTTTGTTTGTTTGTTCGTTAGCAGGATTACTCAAAAACTAAAAGAGAGATTTGGACCAAATTTGGTAGGTAGATAGCCCCTGTCATAGGGAACAATCGATTAACTTTTGAGACCGATCCGAATCGTATTACTGATTCTGGATCCTGAAAACTCTTTTTGCGAAACCCTAATCGGTGATGGGAAATCCTAACCCATTCTGAAGAATGGCTTGGATATTACATTGCCCTTGTCGGAGACATGCACTTCATTCGTGCCCCCTCTAGTTCTTCATGAATCATCAGCACGGGCTAGACCGCCAAGCTATGGGTCCATAATATCGATCATCTGGCACTTGTATGCAATATAGTTGCATAAACATGTAAGGTGGTTGGTTGCTTTTTTTCCCCTTGCATTGGTAGAAAAGCTTTTGTTGTAATAAGCACTTATGATAATTACTAACGAAGCTTGACATTCAACCCCTAAACTGCATTATAGACTTTGCTTTGCGCATCTACGGTGAATTTGATTTAGGGAAAAATTGGATCTTTTCATCAACTTACACGTCACTAAATGAGCAAAAAATTTAGTCAGACCAAGATCAATTATTACCTTATTTTCGCAACAAATGGGAAGTCCGTTGATGGTATCGTCCTGGAGTAGTGATGCGTTGAAGGCAAGGTTTATATTGCTGCTGGGGAGTGCGTCCTGCCCAAGGTGGAGGGAATAGCCGTCAGAGCTGCGCCACCAACGGGAGAGGAGTTTTTACTAGTGATTTTTTGTGCTACTACTTATTTGCACTACTGTCCATACTTTGCATAGACTAATATGCTATAAATACTGTAATTTTGTGCATTTTTCTTGCATTAAAATATGAGTACAATTCACGACAATACGTAGCTTTTACTTAAGTGATTGATTATGACCATTTCTTACCAATTTATAGGTACAAATTAACTTATTTTTCTTACTGTCCTTACTTTAGCATCATTAATATTACTTGATAGGATATTGTTGCGCATTTGACTTTTCACTTATACTAGGGTTTCTTCTGTACTGCAGACACATTTACAAGATTTTCAGCTACTGACATGTTCTTGGGGACATCAGCGGTCGTTCCTGCATTCAGAACCTGTCTTGAGAGTCTATACCCAGAAGCATTCCTCAAGGCATAAGCCTGCACCATAAGTGGCACACATTGTTTTCACTTATTGCTCTTTTTTGCATTTTATGGTGTGGTGGCATACATGGCAATACCCTTGCTTCCTTCAGGACCTCGGGGTTGTGGCGATGGGATAGTGCTCTGCCACCCTAGCCTTAACCCGCGGCATCCCATTGACGCGAATTAACGTCCACACGTTTTGTCACTGCCAATCCCGTCGATGTACATAAACGCGATTTAATTGCAAGGTCCCTAATTTGCACAATTTTCAATTTTCGCGAGTGATTTTTGGCACGTATACACGGGACACCTTCCTCTAGAAGATGCCAGGCAGGGACAATGCCTTACCCAGCATGACCTCATCCCCCCCCCTGCATGCCTTTTCTCAGCAATTCACCTGTTATCAGTGACCTGGTCAGTAAAGCCATGTCATGCCACGGTACGAAATTCAGGGCCAGAGTGATTCCCCAATCAATGACAATGTGGAGGACAAACATTAGAGGAAGAAACAGTCAGAAATGATGATCAGGTAATGTGGCAAAAAAAGGTCATGAATGGTGATGAGTTAGTGAGTGAAACAATGCTTATAATGCCTATATTACTGTTTGAAAACCAATATACTCTCATACTACATATAAATTCGTACCAAATAAATAAATAAATACCGTTTATGAGTGATGTCGAATAGTTATCCTCCCATAGAACTCGTTTTCTTTGCAGCCAGCCTGATAGAAAACTGTGTAAGGTAAGGAGGTACTCCTACCTGGATCGAGTATTTTAAACCTCAGGTGAGCAATTTGCCTATGAATTTTCGATGTTTCTCACCAAAAGCGGAGGTTTGAGCCAAAAAAAAAAAAAATCCAAAAATGGTCGGGATTGGGGGGAGTCAGTGGTGGAAAAGTGGTCGGGATGGGGCGGGTTAAGCCCCTGTCACACATATGCGACTCAAGGGCCGACAGCGGCGAGACTCAAGGTCGTGTCCTAGTTGGCTCTCACTCCTCCCGACTGGCCCCGAATCTGCCTAACGACCGCATCGGGACTGCTGCACGACCTGTCGTGACATCCTCAAGAACGTGACATGATCACGAAGCGACTGCGAGGCGACGGAGCTACGAGTCTTCAAATTTGAAATTTAACGAATTTTTGTCAGCCACGACTGTGATACGACCGCCCACGAACACAAGACGACTGCATGACGTGTTTGGGGAATGCACCCCAACCCCCCCACAACACCCCAACGTCCCCCCACGACCGACCCATGGGGCGGGGTATCACATCTAGACCTCCAATGACATCCAGCGAGGGGCAGGGCATCACACCTAGACCACCAATGACACCCAGCATCACCATGGACCTCTCCTGTGTCTAGTCAGTTGATGAGGTACACGCATTCATAACGGATTTTTTTGTCAGCGATAGCATCACGACATGCAACGACCGTATCACGACGCATCCAATTGAGCTAAGACTGCTTCACAACCGACATACGACACTCCCGACTACGATGCAACTGTGACCCGACTTTTGGCAAGTCGTGAGGCGGCCACGATTTTTTAATGCACACGTTAAAAATTCATTAGGCTCGTGGAGTCGTCCAAGAAGCTCACGACCGCCCTCCAGAGTCCGGGCTTTGTCGGAGAATCAAGGGACGACCGATGACAAAATCCGTTACGACCTTGAGTTGCGCCGCGGTCGGGTCTTGAGTCGCGTATGTGTGACAGGGGCTTTAAACCCAGTGGCACCAGAAGAATTCCAGGATTGGGGACAAAAGTACAACCAGTATGGGCTAAGGTTCAGATCATACATATATATATATATAGATAGATAGATAGAGATAGATAGATAGATAGATAGACAGATATATTGATAGATAGATATAGATATAGATACATAGATAGATAGATGTACTGTATCTCTCTGTCTCTCTCTTTATATATATATATATATATATATATATATATATATATATATATATATATATATGTAGGTGTCGGTGTAAAGGGGATGCCTCCAGTTTGTTGAGGGAATGAGCTGAAAACTACGTAAGAGATGAAACAGGGGGGAAATACAGAGATTATGATGCGTGGAGGACATGTTTAAACAAGGATAACTGGAAGCTCTTCTGCCATGTGGCTACCTTGTGGAAAGATCTCCTTGAGGGAACGATGCATTAGGTCTGTAGGACACGTTGCATCAGAGCAGTTGTATCACCGTCATACTCGAGATTATTGACCATATGAATAGTGATTACCCTAAAGGTAGCAAATTTTTCTCTTTTAAGTCAGCTGAAAAGACAATGATGCACTGTACTTACGCTCTTGTGAAGAGTAACATACCATAACAATGTAATCAGATTTCTTGTTGGTGCTGCATAGCATATCTGTAATGAGTTCACACTGAGGTATGGGAGAGGGGGGAAATCCCCGTTAGTCCCCACTAAAAATTATAAAAATTCAGGTGGGGAACAGCCCTCCTAGTCCCCCCACTACCTGTGCCCCTGCTAATATCTTTCTATAAGGTCTATAGCCCACTGCCTCATGTCCGCAGTAGTCACTGTGCTTCTCGAGCAATTGCTGTGAAAAATTCATTAACCTCACGTGCGGTGGACATAGATGTTGAATGCATTCCGTGCTGAGACGTCAGGTAAGTGTAGGAAGAGCTTGACATACGAAGACACAATCTTCCTGACTCGCTCGTTGTTACCACTTTGCATGTCACACTTATCATCTAAGCTCGTGTAAGTGTATTTGTAAACTTCGTCAGGCTTCTTGATTCGCTGGCCTGCCCTATGTTCAGCCTTGTACCTGGGAATTATATCTCCGCAGTGGACAGTGCTCAGCGTCATGACCTTGTGCTTGGAAACCCTCTGCAACACCAGCATATCCATGTTTGAAATCGTTGGTGAAATGAATGGTGATAGTGGAAAAATGTTGTAGAAAGGTTTAATAGACTAGCCTTTGAAGCTCTGTAGATTAGACTAAATACAAAAGAGAGTGCTTGAAAGTGGCAAGATGCTGTAGCTGCACCTTCATATAGAGAAAGGATGAGAGAAGATTATTTGGGAGTCACAGGAATATCTGCTTGGTAAGTGAAGTAAGATAGGTGTATTGCGGAGTAGTAATTGAGAGGGCGAAGGCAATTGCAGAAAAGCTATTGTGTGGGAAGCAGGGTGCATGGAACGTTGGCAGGGGATATGTTGATGAAACATTTGCACTGGCTGTGGTATAAGACAGAGAAGGTCTTGGAGTTTGATAGATGGTTGCATGAAGCATTTGGGATTGACACAGTAAATTAGGTTCACTGTGGATGGTACTGTCGTTCATATTTTTTATCTAACTTGACTAACATCATTAACTCATTTCACATTGATAGACTCAGAGGTCTACTGAGGAAACTGACCCACGTCTTATGACAGAGACTTATCGAATTTTATGCAACCACATCTTAGTATTGTAGTTTTGGGAGTGATCAATTTCCTTTTAGTAAAAACAAACCGACTGTAGGAGTATATGGGGTAGAAAGTACACTGCACAAAGCTTTGCATAGATATAAGATGAAGCAAAAGCATCTGTAACGGTGGATAGTGCAGTAAGAAACTAAGCGTTTTTTTTTTTTTTAATTTACCTGTGTTATGTCACCATGTCTGTTTAATGTGAATGTAAATGAAATATCGAGAAGTGTGACAGAAGGACACGTGGAGGGGGAATGGTTCTAAAGTGAGACAGTAATTATTGGGAACTGTCTGAATTTATGTTTGCAGAAGATGTCTGTTAATTGCAGATATAGATGTGAAGCTTCAGAGTCTGGTTGAAAAGTTTACAAAGACAAAATTAACAATGATTCCAGAGAACAAAGCGATGGTGCAAGAAAGGTATGCAAAGACAAGTTTTAGGATGAGAGTGGTTGACGCAAAACAGGAAAATATACTGTTATTCCAGTATTAGGCAGTGTTGTGAACGCGGGTGGTAGAATGATCAGGAATTGAAAGAAAGGATGCAAGGAAGAAGGAAGGTGGCGGAGACATTACGAGTAGTCGCGAGAAATGTGAATATAAACGTGGGAGTGAGGAGAACATTGCATGAGAGTATATAATTTCCAACTAAACGTTTAGTAATGAAGCGTGGACAGTGATTGAGGGATATAAGATGAGTGACAGCTGTTAGACTGGCATGGAATAATAAACGGACAAATGAATGGGTTCGTGAAAAATGTAGTGTAAAGGCTGATGAGAGAGAGAGAGAGAGAGAGAGAGAGAGAGAGAGAGAGAGAGAGGTGATCTGGCCATGTTCTGCGAGGAAAAAGCAAGAAATTGACCGGCAAAATATATATATGAGTGTCCCGAGTGAAAGGAGGGAAGACCGAGTAAGAGGTATGGTGACTATACTCATTTTTTGTTTTAAGTGAGGCGAAGATGCACTTGACAGGGTGGTGATGATTGGCTAAATGCAACATTACTTCATAATCTCTTTACTCGCTAGCATTATGAATTAACACCATATATCTGAGGGGGAAATTTGGGTTAGTAAATGTTATTGGATATATTGTATTCAGTCTGTCAAGTTCATCTTTGCCTCAGAAAAAAAAAAAAAAATAAGTATAGGTGTGAAAGTGTGTAGGGATGACTGATGCGTCGTGGGAAGAGAAATCGTTACTGAGTAGGGACAGAACCACCCCGGATGTTCTTTCATTGAGACCATAAATCACATGATCCATCGTCAGGTAACTGGTAATAAATACTGCCAGACGATGTACTCTGCTGGGTGAAAAATCTGGACAGCAGCTGTGATGATCTAATCGTACTGAAGATAAATGTACAAAAGTTTAACAATGCTATATTCACATATTTGTAAACTTATTCTACAATCAACTCATTTAATATTTTTTTCACCTTTTATAGAGCACGTAACTAACAATTACAATATCTACAGCGACTATTCCCTAAAGAACCTAGTAATATTTTGTAAATACTACACATCATACTTTTCATGTACCAGTGGTAGTCATATTAGACAGTGAAGAATATTCACTGTAATCCGTCTGGCCTTCTTGGGTTTCGAAATTTCCACCAGCTAATAATGTAAAAACTAATATGTATCATCTAAAACAAGTCGACCCACCCATTGGTCGAACATTACGAAAGATTCTAAGCCAGTGAAAGTACGGCTCTTGGAACAGACTTCAAAATGGCATTCTGCTATTAAAAAAAGAATAAAGAAAAAGAAAAGAAAAGAAAGAAAAAACTTTGCAGTATAAAACTGTGCCAAAGAGCAGCCATTGATTTTTGAGGAACAAGCGTACTATAAAATCGTTTCAATTACTGTCAGAACCATATATTCTATAACTTAATATCTTTTTTAGTAAAGCCTTACATACTTAACATCTGATAAGAGGAAATTGTTCTTTTAGTTTGTTCACATTATTTAGACAGAACTTTTATCCTACTGCAGTTTGTTTCTCGAAGCTCATTGGTAGAATATACAGTACTTGGGCTCAACATCCATTCCATACCACTTCTTCATGATTGGCACCGTATTCTATTGTTAGTTTCTTGTTACGCCTCAGCATTCAAGATGGAGGTATGGCAGTTTAAAGCCAGACTAAAATGGGCAGAGTATACTTTTTTTCTTGGGGGTGCGGGGCGGAGGGCGTACTCGCAAAGGTGCTGAGAAAGGTGGGTACTTAGGGGAAGAAGGAGAAGGGGGGTGGGCAGTTGAATCGTCCCCAGAAGTTGAATCAGGCAGACTGTACTTCTTGGACGAGAGGAAAATTAATAATACTTCCCACGCAAAAGGCAATTTAACCCAGACGGCGTAATTTATATTGTTTTAACCTTGCTACTACTGGGTATTTATATTCAACTTACGGAGTCCCTGATAATGAATGTATAAATAAAAGTTGTATCTGATCTTTTCGTTTCGCAGTGTCTGCCTTGATGTAAATAACATGGACTGGTGACAAAACCATAAAAAACATCACCATATATATATATATATATATATATATATATATATAAGGAGCCACCGTGTGAAAGAAGTGAAAAATTGGACCGAAAACCGTCGTCTTTGAACTTGAATCTACTCCTGCTGCTGCCCACCGTTAACAAATGAATTCATATATCTCCAGTTCGTGGTAGTCGAGGACAAAATTTCGTATAATATTTCATGTCTTCTGCTTATCATTTCCTCTTCTGGTTAGTATCCATACACTTGGAGTCGCTTAGTACCGTATATAGTTGATTCCTTCTGTGTCACTAGGTCACAATACATCTGCTTTTGTTAAATGGCCTAACGCAGATTCTTAAAAGTGGCAAGACTATAATATTTCGTTAGCTGTTAGTTTCAGCCTTTGTACCACGAACTTTTGAGTTCAACTGTACATCATGCAGCACGGGAAGATGTGGTAATTTATATTCTGAGGCATCACTTCTCTGATTATGCCCCTGAAGAATTATTCGTGTGATAACTAACTTCCAGACAACCAAAATTTTCTCAGTGATTGCGCATCGTACACTTGACACAGTAAGAACAGTTCACAATCCTTATCCTGGATGAGAGATAAAGACTAATAGGGAAAAAAAATCGTCCAAAGACTGTAAGAGATAAACAGTTAATGATTCTCATATCCTGAAATGTTGAGAACAGTTCCTGTATTAATGTTATTTGTAGTTTTTGTTTCATGTCAGTAACCTTTAATCTATCTATTTGTGTATCGCCAGACGTTTAATTCCGTTAGAAGTGGCCAAAAACGAATTAAATTCACGTCACCCTGTCCTCTGATATTTGGATGCCATCTCGCCAACCCACACTGCCATTGCCTATATGCCTCTTCACTCATTCCTTCCATCTTATTCTCGGTATCTCCCTCCCCCTCCACCTCCTCCACCTCACTCATTTACAGTATAGTCTCTTTGTCAGTCTGTCATTGTCCATCCACACCACATGATCAAACCATCTCAGAGAATATCAAAACTTCACTCTTATCTAAATGCACGTTTACATTTTGTTTCTTACACACACCTTCAGAATTATTCACCAAGACTTGCAATGTTCATTCGCCTCTACTGAACTTTAATGTACACTCAGCAAAAAACAGCACAGGTGATTTCCAGACCCCACATTTTGTCAGTAGTGACATTTCTTCACCCTATCCTACATTTATATATACAGTATATATATATATATATATATAGATAGATAGATAGATAGATAGATATATTAGCCAACCAAGTTCTCGTCCGGTACTTGCGAGCAGTACTGCATCATCAGCATACAACAAATTTGAGATATTGCATCCATCACCATTCATTACCAACACCATCCCTTTCTCCATTACTAGTGTTTTTACTTCTCTTATCACCCCATCCATATATATATTGAACAACCAAGGGGACATCACACAACCTTGTCGCACGCCCTCACTGATCGTGAACCATTCAATTAGATGCCCATTTACCCTTACACATGCTTCGCTACCATCATAAAAACTCTTGACAACACCTAGCAGCTTACCATCTACATCATACATGCGCAAAACTTTCCACAATCGCTCTGTGTACTTTGTCGTATGCATTTTCCAGATCCATGAATGCCATAAACACCTTATGGCTTATGGACCTTCTCACAAGCCTTCTCTACTATCTGTCTCACTGCATATATTTGATCCACACATCCTCTGCTACTCCTAAAGCCACCCTGTTCATCACTCACTAGAATTTCTGAAATCTTTCTTACTTTATAATAATTCTTCCATATACCTTCCCTACAGCACTCAATAAACTTATGCCATGATAATTCTTGCACTCACTTCGCTCGCCTTTTTTTTTTTTTTTTTACAGGGGTACAATCACAGCCTTTTTCCACTCTGCAGGCACAGTTTTATTCATCCATGCCTTCTCACACTCTCCAACAAGCACTTCACTCCACTCTCTCCATTACACTTAAGCATCTCTGCATACACCTCATCAACCCCAGCTGCTTTCCCATTTTTCAGCCACTTCACAGTACTCTTCACCTGTGTGAGTGTCACGTCTCCTAGCACGGCATTCCTTCTCTGCACGCCCCCCAAACCAATCATGTTTACAACCTCTTTGTTCTCTCTATTCCCATTCATCAGGCTAACAAAATATTCTTTCCTTACTTCATCTCCATGGGTTAATAATCTGCCACCTGCATCCTTCACACCATCACATTTCTTTCCACTTTCACATCTACATTTCAGCACCTCTCTCCAGAATAACTTCCTAGTTACAGAGTAGTTCGCATTCATTTTTCTTCCTAGATCATCATTTACCTCCTTTTTCCTCTTCACTAGTCTCTTTACATGCTTTTTGCTCTCAGTACACTCAGTTCTTATTTCAACTGAACCCCTATCATGTAACCACTTTAGCCACTTGTTCCTCTTTTGCTCCACTACTCTCTTAACCCCCTCATCTCACTATGCCATACCTTTCTTCTTTGTTGTAACTCTTGCCACACCACACACCACTTTAGCATTCCTAACTAAGCAATCCCTATATGCATTCCACTGGCTGTCAAGATCCATTTCATTCCAGTTCACTGATTCTAACTCGTCCTCTACTTTGGTCCTGGAATCATCTGCCATTTCCTTGATCCTCAGCTTCTCAACTTTCAGTCTTTCTCCTTGATTGTTCCTCTCTCTCCTGATCCACCTCACTCCTCTCAGCTTGATCTTCCATACCACAGTCATATGATCTGACAGACCTCCACATTGTCCTCTCACGGCCCTTGTATCAGCAACTATTCCCATTTTCGACCTCTCTACGAGCATGAAATCAATCAGGCTTCTTTAAACACGATCCCCGTTTCCTCAATACCATGTATATTTATGTGCATCTTTGTGTTTGAAAAACGAGTTACACATGCACAACCTCCTCTTCTGACACATATCCTTTAGTTGCTTCCCATTATCATCTTCTTCTGGCACTCCATAACAGCCTATTATGTCATCCTCAGGACCAGTGCTCACTCTTCCATTCATATCCCCCATTATGATCATCTTGTAGCTCCTGGGCATTTCTCCTACTACTTCATCCAGCTCATCCCAGGACAGGAGTCCTCACACGGTGCATATGCTACAATGACTGCCACTTTCACCCTCCCAGACTTCAACCTGACATACATACACCTCGAGAAGACACATGTTTCATTCCACTCTGCCACACCTCATTCATCAACAAAGCAACTCCTTCCTTGCATCTTCCTCGCAAATTCATTCCTGATCTTAGGCATTTCACACCCTCCCACTCCTCCACTTCACACCATTTCGTCTTCGTTTCACATAGTGCCATCACGGCATATCTCACACTCTTGAACACAGTCGCCACTTTCACCCTCTTGCTGTCCTCATTCACACCTCTCTTATTCCACATGGCCATAAAAATCTGCCCATTTGGTTGGGGCCCTGGACAGGTATTGGGCCCTCTGAGGCTCTCTGAAACGACTCCCATGAGAAAGTGCTTTTGGATAGGGGAATCTAGGGGACACTTAACCCTCAGCATAGTAAATGGTTTCCTGGGCACAGGAAACCATTTGGCTTGTCACTCAGTGTAGAGCTCATATGGCATCACTCTACATTGAGTGAGTGGAAGCGGCTACGGTTCCCTAGGCACCAAAACATCCTACCCTGGCTCAGCAGTTTAATTTTTTTCCGCTAAAGAACTTCATGATGGCGCTGATGCAGTCCTTGGATGTCCAGCGCTCCACCAGACGGTCACACTTGGCACGGTTTACCTTATACAGCATCTCCTTCTCTTTGTCCTTCGTGAGAGCCTTGGAATAGATGAGAAATTTGGCTGGCAGCTTGGCGTACTCTTGCAGACGTGGCCACACCTCCTTCTGGAAGCTGGCGTTGGGAAACACTTCTGTCACCAATCCACGGTCACATGCCTCCTATGCTGTGATCTTATTAAACAGCAACAGCTCATTGGCTTTTGCAGGCCCCATTAGCCTAGAGAAAATGTAGGAGGAACAGCTTTCAGGAGATTGGCCCAGCCTGCTGAACAGGGTGCTGAAGGTTACCTTATCTGAGGCATATACCGCATGAAACAGTTCCATGACAGTTACGCTCACACCAAGGGCCGGACCATTAACCACCGCCACCAATGGCTTCGGAAAATCGATGAATGAAGGCACAAACCCGTACAGGAGGTCGCCACGCATCTTCAAATGCTCTTGCATGTTTTCTGGACTGATGCCGGTGAAGATGGAGAGATCATTGCATGAACAGTAATTTCACTGACCCCTGTTATGGTTGTGATGTCCGTGTGTGGGTCCTCTGCTGCTTCCTTCAATGCCACAGACCACTCGTTGTACATGTCAACAGTTGATTGCATTAAATTTCTTGGGTCTGTTGAGAGTGATGGTGCGAAGACTTCCCCACACAGGTCACCAGGAGATTATTGTATTTCTGGCCTGATTCCACTGTTGCTGCTGCCTGGGACGCCTCAGCCCTAGCCAAGGAGTTCACCAGCTCAATATACGCCTTCTGAGCCCTCCTCCTGTGACATGAACCCCAAGGCATTCCAGGCATCCCACTTGGCCTGACCCACAAAGTCAACCATTTTGGGTCGCTTTGTGGTCACCTGGCCCTGCATTGCCTGCTTGAAGAGGGCGTAGATCTTTCGCTTCACCTCATTGTCTGGGTCCTCCTTCAGTGACTTGAGTCGTTCCTTGGCCTCTTCAAACTGCGGCGAGACACTCGTGAAGCAGACACCGGCGGCCCTCCATGCCACCTGCCCGACCACACTGCAAGCACCATACCTACAGCCTGCCACATTCCTTGCCAGATATCTCACACCAGCCATAATAACTGCAGTTTTAGTGTCACTTCCACCTAACCCAGGGACAGACAGAAGCCTGGGACAGTCATATATATATATATATATATATATATATATATATATATATATATATATATATATATATATATATATATATATATATATATATATATGTGTGTGTGTGTGTGTGTGTGTGTGTGTGTGTGTGTGTGTGTGTGTGTGTATGTGTGTGTGTGTGTGTGTGTGTGTGTACAGTACACATATAACTCTTTGGCATGAAAAGAATAAAACCAGCTAAATTACCAAGAATGAGAAGAACAAACTGACATAATGATTCTTCTAATTGTTCTTTCCTCTGACATTAGGTATCCCAGTTTACAAGCAATGTACAACAACGACTCAAATGGCATTTGCTTACGGGAAGTGTGTTGAGAATTTAACGAAACTGTCCGTCGTTTGCTGAAATGGACAGTTAAGAGCTGCGGGACGGAAAGTCATCGCAATGACCAAAATATGGTAATGTTTGCGATATGCAGCTGAATGCCAGGGGTTGGGTCTGCATTTGTGAGTGCTGGAAATGGTGTATCTCTGTGGGCGGAATACATATTGCCAGGTATCATCTGTCAGTTCTGTTCATAAGGGCGAAAATTTTGTATTGATTTTACTCTGTGAGTAAATAATACTAATTTTACATAGAATATCATGCAGAAACTTTAATTTAGTTTATGAAATAACATAAATGACCTACATCTGAGGATGAATCAGGAACACAACACACTGCATGAATCTGTTAATATTACTATTGTGACCAGGACGAATATCAGAAAACAGACATTAAAGATAACTGAGTTTTTATCTTGAAGTCGGATTGAAGTGGGGAAAAAGGTACAAGCACAATGAATTGTCTTTGGCTTTACGGACTAATAAAATCAATCAGTCAATCAATCATTTCCTGTGGCACCCTCGGGGATGCATAGGGCCTCGATGAACTCACACCACCACATCCTATCTTGTGCTAACTCCTCAAGATCTCCCCAACACTCATCTCCAGCTTCCCGTCTCATTGTTCTCACCCACGTCTCTTTTGGCCTTCCTCTACCTCTCCTACCAAGTGCCACCCACCCTGGTGTACCTCGTACTATTCCCTGTCTCCTATACACATGTCCTAGCCACTTCCATCGTGAGAATCTAACATATTCATCGATCGGCTGCACTCCCGTTATTTCTCTAATTCTACTATTTGGTATCCTTTCCCACCACTTACCTCCTAATATTCTTCTAAGTGCTTTATTTTCAAACACAAAAAATTTATTTTTCATAGTCACTGTGCTGTACCAAGACTCGTGTCCATAAATTAAGATACTCCTAACCATTACCTTATAAAGTTTAATTTTTGTATGCACAGAAAAATTGTTATTATTCCAAATATTTTTAAGCATTCCCATTGCCTGATTAGCCTTCTTTAACCTTTCCTCGAATTCAAAGTTCAAAGAACCATCCTTGGCTAAATAAGTACCTAAATATTTAAACCTATCAACTTGCTTTACAACCATACCTCCAATTACACATTCCTGCGCATTTTCCATATTCATATTGATTATTTCAGTTTTTCCACAATTAATAACCAAACCCACCTTGCGACCTTCACTCACCAAACAGTCCAACACTCTCTGCATCTCTTCTGGCCCATCACAAATCAAAACTATATCATCTGCATAATCTAAATCCAAAAGTTTCCTGTTCTCTCCCCAAAGTATACCTGCACCGGTTTCTGTTCCAACGCGTTTCATAATGTAATCAATGACCAATATAAATAGTAAAGGCGATAGAACACCACCTTGAATTACTCCGGACTTGACTTCAAACGAATCACTCAGACAACCATCAACCATCACTTTACAAAATGTGTCCTCATGCATGTTCATAATGACCCTCACAAACTCCTCTGGTATTCCAAAATGTCTCATGATCTTCCCCATAGTCTCTCTCGAAACACTATCAAAAGCCTTTTCAAAATCAACAAAACAAAGACTTAACGGTACTCTCATTTCATTAACTTGCTGCATCAAATGCCTAACTATAAAGATCTGATCATTGCAACCACGTCCCTTTCTAAAACCAGCCTGTTCATCCCTCAGAATACCCTCAACCACCGGCTCCAACCTATTTAACAACACTCTACTGAAAACTTTCAAAGCTATCGGTGACAAAGATACACCAAGAATTTGTCCCTACCTTGTTACTTATATATTCTAGGCCACCCTGTGATGTAAGTGCAAATGTTACTCTTGGTTTTATCGTTTTTCTTGCCAACCAGTCATCATATTTTGTGGTGAACCTAAACACAAGTGAAGGAAAAAAACAATTCCAAAATATTAAATGTACGACTAAATCAATTACACTCTCTTTCCTTTCATTTGTCATTTTGTGCATATTCGTTTCCAGAAGAGAGTCTCAGCATCTCACACAAGTAGGCTATTAAAATTGTCACTAATCTAAATTTACAGTCTATCAAGAAAATATGATCAGTGCACACTGCGTGAAACCATGTGACACAACGGATGATGGCTACTGGAAAATCCTCCTTGAGTTTACTCCTCCTTCACTAACTTCCTTTCATGGGAATACCGTGTACAGTATCTCGTGTTTTTAACTCTCGTAAATCGATATGCTATTCTCTGCACGCCAAAACGATAGCAGATTGAATTTCCTAGGTTGTTTAAGGCAGTTTTAATGAATTCGGATATCATAGGACTTCTGTGTGACACATTATAAATAATTGTACATCTGCTATATATGGGTTGCCCAGCACTCTGTCTCTCTTCACTGTCTGTCGTTCCTCAGTGAAGAACCTTACTAGTGTTACCCACTGTGTTACGTTGGACGAGTAAAACAAACACAATCATCCAAATACATAGAAACACACAAACAATAAGAAGCACATATGCACATGCACAAGCACACAACCAAAGACAGACGCAAATACGCAAACACACACACACACACACACACACACACACACACACACACACACACACACACACACACACACACACACACACACACACACACACTATCCATCATTTGGAACTTTATTGCTCCATCAGAAGCGTAGTGGTTCAGGGCTATGCAAATCAGACCACACTAGTCACTCACTGCTGCGTAGTAGTTTGTGGGTAATAATGCTAACCTGCCCTCGGATATAAAACTTTTCTGGGCCATATCTAGTGGAAGCACCTGAACCCACTTGACAACCTGGCTTCCAGTTGACTATATCGTTGCCATCTTAGGTGGTAAATGGTTTCCTGGGCTAGAAGAAACCATTTGGCGTGACACTCGATATACTCGTAGTGTAACCTGAAGGTAACACTGTATGAACTGAGAGATAGATAGATAGATAGATAGATAGAGATAGATAGATAGAGATAGATAGATAAATAGATAGATAGATAGATAGATAGAGAGAGAGAGAGAGAGAGAGAGAGAGAGCGAGTGTAAAATTCATTGAATAAGACAACCAAGAAACACAAAGACACACGACACACAAGCACAATTCAGCACACTAAGACACACACACACACACACACACACACACACACACACACACACACACACACACACACATTTACCGTTAACAAAAGTAAAGATGCAACACTAGTAATAACCCAGTCAGACGTCAGGTATACAAGTCTTTGCCCCAGACTTCCTGCCCATAAAGGGACGATTCGTTTCCTTCACCCTTAGACTTACCGATACACAAAGTATGGTTTCTGACACGGAGGACGGTTTTCTAACTTTCTGTTTATGTATCTGTCTATAGCCAAATACCTTAATCCTCTAGTGCATGGCAAAAAATAAATCATCTTGTCACCTGGTCATATAAAATTTGGATGCCCTCCCTCCAACTCCCACCCCCATCTCTCACACTGTATATCTCACCAGTCCATCCCTCCACTTCATCCTTGGTCTCCTCTCCCTCTCCCTCTCCACTTTACTGACACACAGTCTTCTAGTCAGTGTCATTCCTCACCCACTTCATATGCCGAAATAATCTCACAATACATCCACAGTTACATCCACATCAACCCCACAAACTCTCTCACTCCCCCCTTTGCCTGTCTGTCTGTATGTGACTTCACATGCTCCTTTGAGATAATTCGGTTCCACTGCTCTCACTCGACTCCCGTTCCTGTGACATGGTCCAAACTTCACTCACAATATGTAGTTTTTCTTATTATTTTTGTTAAACATGACTGAGAATTAATTTCGCATCTATTGTATAATCTTAACTGGAGAGAGAGGGAGAGAGAGAGAGAGAGAGAGAGAGAGAGAGAGAGAGAGAGAGAGAGAGAGAGAGAGAGAGATGCTGTAATGATAACCTATCTCCAGTGCTTCTGTCAGGGAGAAAATTTCTCCAAACATCTCACCTCGGCTACAGATCCATCTTTTTGTGACAAATGACCGGCTTCTTGTGTTTCTTGTGATGCTCTTTTATGCGATGTATCAGGGAGGAAAGTGTCGGATATACTTTAACTGTGAAGTAGATAAAGTGGAATAATAGGCAGACTTTTATCCCTGACACTATACAAGAAGCCGCGATGAAAGGAAGTTGTGGACAGAGCTAAGACACCTGCGTTCAAAAACTTTACCATGCATATAATCCTTCTTCCTCAGTTGTTCATTTTGTATATTACCCCTTTTTTCGTACTCATGTAGTTATCTGAGGTATAAAGAAATGAGAGAGAGAGAGAGAGAGAGAGAGAGAGACAGAGAGAGAGACAGACAGACAGACAGACAGAGAGACAGAGAGAGAGACAGAGACAGACAGACAGACAGACAGAGGACTGGTTCATAGAAAAACATGGTCACAGATAGGTAGACTGATAACATGAAAAAAAAAAAAAAATGAAACTTTAGGTTAGTGATTTTAGTGATTCTCAAAAAGGGATTTGCGTCCCCCCAGGCGTATGTATGGAGATTTCCAGGGAATACTTCCAAGGTTCGAGAAAAATTAATAAAGCATAAAATACTTCTGATAAATGTATGGATATGTAAGGATGACAATGCGGCAAAAACCATTACAACAAAGTCAAGGCACTAAAAGGACATGCATCCCCAATCCTATATTTTTTATTTTTTTTATTTTATTTTTTTTTAAATAACAGAACGGAGGAAGGAAACACAAATGAGTAAAAAAAAAATAATCCATACACCAGATTACTGTTGTCCTCTGTTCATAAAATATCTGTAACACTCATCCTTGAACAGCTGTCGGTTGAAGTTGGGAAGGAAACAACTCTGGGGAAGTGAGTTCCAGAGAGATGCAGTATGGGGAATGAAAGAATTCTGATAGGCAGAAGTTCTGCAATATGGCTGAGTGACATTCCAGTCATGAGCGCTACCATATGCCCGTGTAGCACGAGGGAAGGCATGGAGAGGTGGCACCATGGACGCAACTTCGTCTGAGCATTTGCCAAAAAAATATCTGTAAAATAATGCAAGGGAGGCAACATTCCTTCTTACTTGCAGGGGAGGTAGTTTATATGTAATGGCAGGGTTGTTAATGATTCTAACAGCTTTATTCTGAATTTTGTCTAGTTGTCTTAATGCAACCTCTCCACAACCATTCCACAAGGGTGAGTAATATTCAAGCTGAGAGCGCACATGACTCTTATAAATTATAGCTAACTGCTCATCTGCGAAGAAGTTACGGACTCTGTACAATAATCCAAGTTTCTTTGAGGCGGTTTTAGCAAGTGATCTGACATGAGAGGTCCAGCTGAGGGCACTGTTAAGTGAGACACCAAGAATTTCAATACTTTTGGAGATGGGAATATTAGTAGCACTGAAGGTAATGTACGAATCTGGCAATATCTGTCTATTAGTAAACTGTATATATTTAGTTTTGCTAGCATTAAAAGAGACAAGGTTGTTTTGTCCCCATTCACTGATCGTAGATAGATCTTGATTTATGGAGATGGCTGTACTGAGTTGAGAGGTAGAGATATTAGACTTTGTAAATGGATGTCTGAGTGTGAATGAACTATGTAGTGTTGAGTCATCTGCATATGAGTGAATGGGATTGTGAGTGACAGATAAGAGATCATTAATATGAACCAGAAATAGGGTTGGCGCCAGAACTGATCCCTGCGGCACGCCGGCGTTAATTGAGTGGAAATTCGAATATACATCATCTACTTTTACTCTTATTTTCCTGTCACTAAGATAAGAAGAAATCAAAGGAACAAAAGACGTTATTCCATAGCAAGGGAGTTTGGACAGCAGGGAACGGTGCCATACTCTGTCGAAAGCTTTAGAGATATCAAGAGCTACCGCATGAGTTTCTCCAAAAAGATCAATTGATTGATTGATGGTATGAGTTAAGAGATTGAGTATGTCAATGGTGGATCTTTCGTGGTGAAAACCGTATTGTCTATCATTAATTTAGTTGTTGGATTCAAGATGTTTAACAATATGCTTATTAATTAAAGTTTCAAATACCTTACCAAGAGAAGATGTGATAGCTATTGGTCTGTAATTGGAGGGGTCAGACGAACTTCCTTTCTTCGGAACTGGGTGGATATTGGCTTCTTTCCATGAATTTGGGAATAAAGAAGTACGTATGCATAGTCTGAATAATTTAGCTAGGAAAGAGGCAAGTTCAGGGGAACACTTTTTCAAAACAATTGGCGGAATTCCATCTGGACCTGGAGCTTTGTTGGTAGGTAAATTGTCTAGGATGGATTTTACAAATCTTGTCTGTATTTTAAGTGGGGCAATTTCGAGAGAATCAAGTTCCAGTACTGAGACATTCTGGCTGGTATCATCTATGGTAGAGTTTCTTGCAAAGGTACTAGCAAAGATATCTGCTTTCCCACGTGGGTCATTTGTAATATTGCCATCTGAAGATTTTAGTGGGGAAATGGAAGATGACTTGTTAAAGTTATTATTGAAAGAATTAAGAGTTGACCAGAATATTCTATTGTCATTAGGGTTGTTAAGTAGTTTTGATGCTTGGTTTTGAAGAAAGTTTGATTTAGATAGATTTAATACAGGTTTTGCATGATTTCTAGCAATTTTAAATTGGGAGAGTGATTCAGGTGTTTTTGATTTTAAGTAAGAGTTATATGCTAATGACTTTTGGGCTGTTGCTCTGGCACAATTGCCATCAAACCATTTTGGAGAGTTTGATCTTTTAGTGAATTGTTGACTTGGTATGAATAAATCCATACCAGCTAGTATTAAGTCACAAATGTGGGACTGGGTAGAATTGGGATCACTAGAGAAGAAAGACTGCCATGGAACATCAGCAAGATAATTTCTAAATCCATCCCAGTCTGCCCTGTCAAAGTGCCATCGGGTCACCCTGACAGGTTCGGAATGGGGAGGTGTAGGAGGGTTAACTAATGAGGCTTTGATGAGATTGTGGTCAGAGGATCCAAGTGGTGACAGTACCTCTATCCCGTATTGATCTGGATTATTTGTCAAGAATAAATCCAAGAGATGGGCATTATGGTCAGGATTATCAGGTATTCTGGTTGGTTGCTTTACCAACTGGGTGAGATTAAACGATTCCGCAAACAACTCGCATTCTAGACCAGCGTCGTCAGTCCGGGCAGAATGCAATAACCATTCAACATTGTGTATGTTAAAATCACCCAAAATAGTAATTTCATTGCCAAGGGCAAGGTCAAGGTTACTCAACTGAGTGAATATGGAATCAAATACACTGGGTTCCGAAGAAGCATTGGGGGAACAATAAACTACACAGATATATTTGGTAATGTTTTGGCAATTTAATTTATATAATCAGTAATCAAAACTGGATGAAGTGAAGTTTAAAATAGTATCAACTGCATATTGGGATTTGATATAACAACAGGTGCCGCCCTTGTTTCGAAAGTTTGAAAGGAGATGGTAACCGGGAAAACAAAATGGAGATATATCGGTAGAGGGTGAGATTTGTGGTTCTGTGAGGAAAAGGGCCAAAGGGGATATGGACTGAAGGAAAAAATGAACCGAGTTTAAATTTGTGATAAGGCCGAGGATGTTGGTAAAGAATAAGGCCGCACCGTCACCTCTTCGCCGACGAGCATTCCCGGAAATAGCAACAGGCGCTGCTGGCACAGTCACTTGATAGCGACCAGGAGGACCCTGTGCCTCCAGCCCTACCCTGCCGGTGGTGGCAATCCGAGATACCACCTCATTTGATTGTGAGATTGCAGCGGACATTACTAAAGATGTGAATAGAAGGTGTGATATGTTATGCGCATGTAGTGTGGTGTAGACAGTTGAAGGTAGAGGTATCAAGAGAGCATGCTGGCCTACTCTCTGTGTAAATGAACGCACTGAAAATGTTCAGAAAAGGGGGATGGTCAGGATCAAGTCCTGAGGGCTGGTGAAACGGGAGCTCCTGCTCTCCCTGTCACCAGCTTGCCATCAAGCTCGGGAGTACTGCCCTGTTCGACTGGTGCTACAGTTCTATCCGACAAGTAAAGTATGTTTTCGCCCCTGTTTGTTTGTTTGTTTGTCTGTTAGCAAGATTACTCAAAATCTGAAAGAGAGATTTGGATTAATTTGGTGGATAGATAGCCCATGTCACAATGAACATTCGATTAACTTCTGGGACCGATGCAAATAGTATTACAGATTCTGAATCCGGAAAACACTTTTAGCGAAACCCTAATCAGTGATGCGAAACCCTAACCCATTATGAAGAGTGCCTTGGAAATTACGTTCTCTTTGTCGGAGAGATGTGCTCCACTGAGTGCCTCTGTAGTTTTAATAATGCATTATTGATTCATGATTATACGATAATTATGACACACTTTTAGTGCACTAAAGGTTAAATAATTTTATACAATAATGATTCTTCCTCGTGTAAAAAAAAATATATATATATATAGTTGGAATTAGGTTATACATGCTTTTAATGACTCGACCTTGTTCCAGTGGCTTTTAGCTCATTGCCATCCAATCATCTCCATGCATTTTGTAAAGGGTATTTTTACACCTGATTTTCTAATTTTATAAGCTCCTGCATCAGGAAGTAATTAAGGTTTTTCTACGTTAATCAACTTAGAAGAGTGCAGTAGTAGCAAGTGGGTTAATGAAGGCTCAAACCAATTGCTTGCCGTTCAGTTAGTGTCTCTAGAGCAATATAAAATTGACTGGAGGAAAAAAAAAAAAAAAAAAGCGCAACACCCGTATCTTGCGGATGGTCTTCCATCAAACACTGGGCACCGTCCTGTGACCTTGGCCTTTGATTGATTGTCCTCAAAGTTGAATTATTTCATTCCTGCGTTGTCTACAACCCTTCCACTAAGGTTGGTCTAAACTGGATAGAAATTTTACAAGTTGACTTTGCCCTGTACCCCTGACCAGAAAACTTGTTGCTTCTAAGAGACGAGTTTAACCTTTGGCTGACCTTAAACCCTTCCACCAAGTCTGACCCATAATGAACATAATTTTTTTTTTTTTTACCTAAAGGGCCAAAACTTAGACGATGTCCTGTGACCTATACCTGCGACCGATTGATCTCATATCTGAGTCTGGTCAGAATCGGATTACAAGTGTGGAAGCTGTCCTATTCTCTACTTCCGTAGAATGAAACCTCTCAGTGGAAAAGGAAAGTGATCAGTTAATCCATTTTAGAACTAAGCAGCTCTAAGACAGAAGAAGAAGAAAATGAAAGGAAGAAGAATATGAAGGAATCGGGGAATGAACAAACTGCTCTTCAGGGTTCTGGCGTCAGGCTTTAGAAACTTTTGTTGGGGTACGGAAGGGATTGAAGATTAAGGTTAGATATTAATATTGATTTGAAATGTTTATGTTTGGGGGATACCATGGATTTTGCTTGATAATGCTAGTTGGCGCGTCGGAGCCATCCCCACATAGTGTGTCCACAAACATTCTAACAGAATATAGCTACATATATTAATGGCATCATTCTCTACATAATACTGAAATTTGAGAAACTTGTGTCCGTAAAACAGTGCTAAAACTGAAAAGGTGTTGTAACAGTGTGTGCTTAATTATTTGCTTGATATACAGTAGTAATTACGAGTTCAAGAATTTTACAACAGCTTACAAGTAACCTACTCGTGGGGGCACCGTGCACCCTTAGTAAAGCTGCTGCGGCATCCACCCGGGAGCTGAACCTCCTCATACTTCCCTGCATTTCTGCGTGAGAATGGCAGTGATCCAACCCTGGTGAGGAGTTGTCAACTGCAAGGGGACGCCGGCTCCTTACACGGTGTATGTACTGTACTGTGTATGAAAGGCGGCCCTGCAAAAGTTGCTTACCCATGGTCGACGGGTCTGCTCGGCCAGACAGAACAAGGTTAAGTAACACCACCACGTCCATCATCATCACCACCACCAGTAACAACAGTTACTATATTTTCGTTCTGTATTAGATTAGTGTTAATGGAGTACCAGTCTATATTTAGTGCTTCAGTCATAGGGTATGGGTCGATGATCTGCTGAATCGCTGGGTATGTGGTAGGATAATGTTTGAGAAGCCCTGATCTAGATGAACAGGCACAATATATCGCTAAGAAAATGGTTACAAAGACTTCAGTGCCAACTCTATTACTGCCTTAAGAAACCTAACTTCCTATATCTGTCACGACGGCAGTTATCAGAAAATTTCATGTGATGTCCGTGTAAGGCATCAAGGTGCTAGATTTGTGAACTTTGAGAAAAATAAGAAACAAAAGACTTCCAGTTATGCCTGTCCACTGCACTAAGGTCATTAACATCTTGAATTACATGACGACCATTTTATATAACATTTTTTAAAGCTACTACAACACGATTTTATTCAGTTTTAAGCCACTCCTACCAGTTTTGTATTGAAGAGGGTAATTGAAGCTATATTAACCACTTCAGCCCGAAAAATACCTTCAGGATATGGTAAAATAATGTGGAGGAAGTAAAAAATCTAAGTAGATTCAAGGTTAAGGCCAATAAGCAATACTTGATGAGTCCAATTCCTCTTCAAGTTCCCAAACAGAAGAGCAGGCGCAAAGGAAAACAAGTCAACAAGTCTGACCGCACCGAGAAAGGAAGCAGAGTTAGTTCGGTTGCAAGATGAATATGCTAATCAGTGCACCACGGCTCTCCCGTGTTGTGGACTGAATGAAATAAAGAAAAAAATAATCCGAGAATCGTTCTGTCACTGAGGAACTTCTTAGCCGAACCTTGAGAGAAGCACCTACATAAGTGCCGCTGTCAGCAGCATACAGTCTTGCATAACAACTGAAGAATATTGATTGTAAGACACCAGTTACAACCCATTTGTCCAACTGTCCCCAGACTGTAATTACTGTTGTTGTTATTTTTGTTGTTATATTTACTTTTGGCGAAAAAATCCTGGTCATAAATTATGTTGAGTAAAGATGAGGTGCAGTGAAGCCAAGCTATAAATGTGCTGGGTCAGAAAGTAGGTAAATTTATTCATTCATTCATTCACTCATTCATCAAAAAGTTATAATCTTTTCAACTCGAGAACGTCACCTATGTTAATCCTACCATCAAGATAAATCCATGAAGATAATTCCATGAAGACATTTTTTTTTTTTACTGAAGTTTCTAATATAACATTGTTTAACTACATTATAAATAGAGGCTTTTCTGGACTGAATAAAATTATACGGAAATAACAGCAGGAAACCAATAATATACATCCTCCGATCCATGAGGTTAAGGGTAAGGTTGAAGTACATGATCTAGTCTCACGAACAAGCGAACAGCGAGTTCCAAGCCAAAACTTTATTACGTTTTCGCAGGGCATGGAAGGGAGAGTGCAGAATATTATCATGTCTCTTGTTTCTACTTATTTAAAAAATCGTAGCTACGTGATGAAAATTATCGAAAGTAATGTTTTTTGCTCAACGGACAACGAAAGGAGAATGCAGGATAGAGTAAACAATCGTCCTGCGAAATCAAACCCAGTCTACGAAACGAAATGAACTGTAAATGTGAATGTGAATCTCAGTGCTTAGTTTCTGAGTCCATGCGACTCATGATGAAGTAAGTTTTGTTTTTCTTTTGTATTTTTTTTTTTTTTTTTTTATTTACTGAAGCTTAGAATCAAAGACTAGGTAGCCATCAGAGTGAGATCTGCATCTTTGGGAAAAAATATGACCAAGTTACATTTACAGCCTTTGATCGTCACTCCCCAGTGTATGAAAAGCAGTCAGTACCTAATGATGAGTGACCTTTGACTCTGAATGCTATAGCTATGAATAAATTATTACTGAATTATCTCCGTTCATGTGTAAGACAAGAACAATTAACGCAAGAAGTGACTTTAATTGTATATAAAATGTATTTAGCTGTATCATTTCGTGAATGAGACTAGGCATTAGAAAACAAATATCTACGTTCGCTGTAAATCACAATAAGCAGTGTCCCCGCAACAAACCAAACAATCGGTCTGTAAACAAAACACTCACTCGGATTGGTTGAGAATGTAACTGAACTCGCAGTGAAATTCCGGGCGATCAGTGGAATGTGATAGCGTTTTTAGGCCATGACATATAGTAAAGCTGTTGAGGTAGAGAGGAACGCCGATTATTGCTTTCGTCAGTACATATATTAAATACAACGGAGAAATTCATCACAGTCATTATGTGAAACTTATCTCCACTATTTTTACTGTAATTTTCTTTCATTAAAGTATCTTAATATGTCCTATCACACACACACACACACACACACACACACACACACACACACACACACACACACACACACACACACACACACACACACACACACACACACAGTTTAATTTGAGCGTCTTTATATGATCAAGAAACATTACTTATTTACACGCAATTACCTAACGTAAACAAAGCAGTCATTCAAAATTCAGAGATATCTTCAACCTTTCTTTGAAGTTAGCCTACGTATGAGTGATTCATATTTACTCAGGCGTCTTCTAATTATAGTAAGGAAAGTAGAGTTGGTACTAATGTATTTAGTGGGAAGTGTCGGTTTTTGCTATTGCTTATCCCTGTTCTGTCCGGCCAAGCAAACCCGTCAATCACAGGTAAGTAACTGCTTCTGTGGGACCGTCCCGTAGATACAATACAGTGCACAGGGATCCGGCGCCCTCATGTGGTAGAAAGCGCCTCACCAGGGTCAGATCAGGGTCCTTCCCAGGGCGAGATGTAGGGAAATACGAGGAGATATGTTTCCCGGGTAGACGGTGCAGCGGATCCACCTAGGGTGCACAGTGCCACCGCGTGTAGGCTCAACTTCAGCGCCGTGAATTATCAGTAAGAATGTAATGCAAGATTCATCAGATACAAGCACAAGATCATATTGTACCAAGTGTACAAGATGACGTTGATGAATCTACAGTAGAATATCCTCCATGTATCTGTTTGCCAGGAACATTTTCCTTTTAAGTCACTGAGGAGTCGATATGGGACAATACCGTGTGGGAACATTAGGCATTATCATCATAAAAAATATATCAGCTACCGTGTTAATTGAAGTAAAAGATAGACTAGTTAGAGTAGGTGAGGTATGACCAGGTGGAGAGAAGGCACACGCGATGGTGAGAGAAGTGAGTGCTGCGCCAATCAGTGTGCTTGACAGCAGGACCAGGTGGCGTATGACAGTAAGTGTGGTTCAATCCATGGACCTGGCTCACCCAATTATTCGGTATACAGACACACAGTATAACAGTGCTTAAAAATTCATAGCTATCCCGATAGCATCAGCATCAATCATAATAGTTATAACGCTACACTGAACAACTTCAGTTACTGTCTCACGCTTTTTTTTTTTTTTAATGAAAATACCTAGGCCACCCTGACCTTATTAAGCCACGGAACTTCACAGAGAAACACAGCTGCCTGCAGTTCTGCACAACCAAGAGACATTTGCACTGTGCTATATCCTGCACTATCTTTATCATCAATACGACAGACAGGAGAGCCATGAGCAGAGCACATAGATGTAAACTAACTGACTTGCCATTCTTGACTACTCGGAAGTAATATACAATACATTGCTTAGAGATATCTAAGCAAATTCAGATGAAATTAAACAATTACACTGACACTATTAGCACCGGAGAGGTGAAAACTATGAGTGAGACGCCTTTCACTGAGAGAGATAGCAAATTTGTACTGTGTTCTTTTGTCGTGTTCCCAGAAAAGAATGGAGCTGAGTTCAATGGAACCGCCCCCCCCCCCGACACCTAGGATTAAATCATCATAAAAACAAATGCATCTCTGGCCTAATGATACGGTTATAAAATTCGGTACCAGAATATGAGAAACAGACTAGCTACTCGAAGTATTTAAGATTACAAATATCATACCCATGTGTAATTTGTATTTTTTACTGATTTATTATCAGCTGAAAAGTACAGAGCGAAGCTGCAAGGTTATCCTCTTGTGCATGGAACTTCCATTCCTTTTTCTTACCCTCAAACAAATGCCATAATGCCTTTGTTTAATCCCGTTCTGTGTAACGCTATTTGCAACGTGATAATTAGAAAAGGTAAGTTACCAGCTTATTACTGGATTACCTGCAAAGAGCTTTAGTGTGTGAACTCGTGAACTATTGACATTATTTTGTCGTCCTTTGCCAAATACTACAATAATTTATATTTTACCTTATTTTCAACTTTTACTATCCCTAGGGCGACAGTTTCTGTCTTTTCTGAAAGACCAGAACTCTTCACTAACAGTTTGGTCTTTAATTCCATTCTACGTGGTTCCCGTGCTTTTCTTCCAAATCTCCCGCTGTCTGATGTACCCATGTGGAATGTTAATGCTTGTTCTGATGATGTACTTCTTGCCTTCTCTCGCTTCAAAGACAACCACCTGTAAGGCATACAGTACTAATGGTGGCCCTCTTGTTATCCTCACGAACGGTGCTTCCTTGCTGACATTTTTTTCTTTGCATAAATACTTTCGAAAAACACATTCACATTACGACACAAAATTCAGCCTCTCCCTCTTTCTGAAAGATTGCGCTCATTCATCCAGTCTCGATGAAGAATAACCGATTCCAACCCAGAACTGTTCCCCAATTGCTGTTAGATCTTTTATTACCAAGTATTTTTAGCCTATCCTGACCAGGATGAGCGGCTTCCTTCACTTAGCCCTTTCAGTACTAGGACTTACTCTGGAATCGACATGATTATATACAAACTATTGTATTCAGCTTAAGAACTAAGTGTGGAAGCATTAGAAACTATATCCACTAATCTTTCTGATCGTCAGTATTTGTTCCATTGGCGGCGCTCCAGTGGCATATTCTTAGTATTCCTTTCAGATTCATGAATCATGGGATTTTCTGAAACCTTTGCTTTGGAAGATATCTAAAATTTCAAACTGCCCACGTACAAAATATGTCCTTCCGTCTGTGTTGTCGTCTAATATTGCCTCTCTGATCCATCTATGGCTGATATTGTAGTATGATACTAATCTACGGTATCAGCTGCATTCTTTTTGAGTGCTCTGTGCGCTTCTGCAATGTTTTGCATTATTTACAATTGCGCATCTGAGCTGTACATTTAATTGTATACGCTCATTTGCTAAGGACTCTACTATTGACTTTTAATCCCAATTATCACAGCAAAGTACCTACAATACTTTCCTGGAGTTGATGAATGCCTAATCTTTGAATGAAAAGAAATTGTTCTTATTGCCTCAAAAGCTTACCGTAAAACACCGTTATTTAAGTGAGTGCACGAAGGTGTAAGGAAGCTCGTGACGTACTTGTTCATGGATCACTGAACACTTGCAGCTGTTGGATGCAATAAGTCTTCATCTCACTTTTCCGAGTGTAGTCAACAACAGTACTGAAGGGCCAGATGCTACATCGTCATCACAAACTTCCGAAGTTATTGAGAAAAACTGGAGTTGTTTCCAAACTTTCACCTGCTCAGTTCTAATAGTACAGCCTAAATCCTTCCAAATTATACTGGGCATGCTCTTTATCGCAGCCACCATTGTACAAAGTGCTTTCAGCAGTCCCAGGCTCAGTCTTTCCCTGAATTCTTGTTTTCTTTTTCCTCCTGTTCTATCACGCTTAGATAAATATTCCATCTCTTGAGTTATCAGCCTCCCAACGATTAGGCTTCCTAATTTCCTCAACCCATCTTAGCTTTTACCCTATACACAGGCAATATCTGACCTTGTTCAGTTTATATCTGTGTGTGTGTGTGTGTGTGTGTGTGTGTTTCGGAATGAGGTGGGTTAACCCGCGGCGTCCCATTGACGTTCTTCCACATCCTCACGTTTAGTCACTGCCAATCCCGTCGACGTAATTTAACGTCCTGCAATTGCAAGGTTCATAATTTCCACAATTTTCAAAATTCACGCGAGATTTTCGATTCGCCCACCTACCCTAGCCTCCCCTGCTTGCCACCAGGAGGGCAGAGTCCCAGACCCCGTGTGACCCACGCTCGCCCTTGTCTCGGTCACTCACCTGTTAGCAGTGACCCAGGTCAGACATGGCGCGTAAAGGTCTCTCAGATGATGAAATAGCATCCGCCCTGGATGCCTTCACTGGAGATAGTGATTCTCCACTTGATGATGATGTGGTGGATCGAGATTACGTCTAGCTGAGGAGGAAATAACAAGCAGTGATGAGGAGGTCCCTTTGCCCTGGAAAAAGCGGTATGTGACATATCGTAAGGCAAGGGAAGGCCAGCCTGCACCCAAACCACCTGCACGGACCTCTCTCCATCCCCTAGAGAGAGATTCTGATGAGGACGAGGATGAGGACGATGACGATGACGGTGGCTTAGGACGTGATATCGCCTCGTGGTTGGGGAAGGAAAAAATCTCACCCCGAGGATCAGAAGGTGGGGCGAGAAGACAAATAAGGCATGCTCCAAGTGTTTTGTCTGGGGAAGTCGAAAGTGGTGTGGTGAGAGTGCGGGGTGAAAGGGAAATGGTGTGGCGGGAGCGCGGGATGAAAGGGAAAGTGGTGCGGCGGGAGTGCGGGGTGAAAGGGAAAGTGGTGTGAGGGAGGCAGCACGAGCACGTGGTGCACATAGGCCTAGGGGAGAGGAGGTGGAGCCACTCCCCAGCACGTCTTTCGCCCCACAATATTCCCAAACTTCCTCCCCACAGCCCCAGGATGTGGGGAAAGGAAGGAAAAGGGAAGGGAAAGGGTAAAGGAAAAGGGAGAGGGAAGAGAAGTGCGAGTGATGAAGGGGGCCGCTCTCCACCTCCCCAACCTCCCCCACCACCCTCACCTCCCCACCCTGACGAAGGCGACGATGGGGACGTGGCTGGAGACGGTGGTGTCTCGTGGAACTGGGAAGATGGGAGTAATTTTACTCCCACCATTCACCCTTTCACTGAGGAGTGGCGGTCTGGTTGCACGGCTCCAGGTGTGCAAGCGGGTTCCACTAGGGTGGATTTCTTCCACTTGTTCTTTGGGGAGGCGTTTGTGGGGCGCATAGTGGAACTGACAAACATATTTTTACGAACACAGCACCGTGAAAGTGAACGTTTGGGAACAACGAGCAGGCATTCCCAGCAATATGACTATCCTGTGACAATTCTGAGATGTTCTTATTTTTTGCCCTAGTTCTCTTGATGGGTGTGGTAAGAAAAAAACAAATTCCTGCATACTGGACAACTGACCCAATGATCCTCACACCTTTCTTTGGAAAGGTGATGAGTCGTAATAGATTTCAGCAGATTCTCGGCCGCCTCCACTTTTTTGATGCAGAAGATCCAGCTAATGCAATTAACACTGATAAAATGAGGAGAATTAGGCTGGTATTTAATAATTTACGGGAAATGTTCCGCTCCTCATTTTATCCTCACAGAGACCTCGTTATAGACGAGAGTCTTGTGTTGTGGAGAGGCAATATTTCCTTTCGCCAGTACATACCCAGCAAGAGACACCGTTTCGGGTTCAAGATCTTTGTTATGTGTGACTGTAAGACTGGTTATGTGCGAGCATAGTCTTGTACATGGACGCACAGACAGATATAACAGAAGATAGTAGTATAGGACTCTCAGGGGCCGTGGTGAGGACAGTGATAGAGGAGTACCTTCATCGTGATCATGTGTTGTACCTGGACAACTGGTACACTAGCCCTCTTCTCACTAGGTTCCTCCACCAACACGACACCAGAGTCTGTGGTACAGTCAAGAGAAACCGTCGCCATATGGTAAAGATAGGGAGGAAACTTGACAAGAATGAGGTGGTTTTCTTCCAGGCAAATAACATTCTTGCCACCCTGTGGAACCACAACAGGGAAGTTTGCCTCCTATCAACTGTATACAGCCCCCTGATGCACCGCACAGACTCCGTTGATCACCGTAGCGAGAGGAGGCGCAACGTCTGGAAACCCGAGTCTGCACTGGACTATAATCTGAACATGAGGCAAGTGGATCAGTCAGACTCGATGATTTCCAGTGTTGACTGTGCCAGGACCACGATGAAGTGGTACAAAAATCTCTTTTTCCACTTGCTCGACATCACGGTCCTGAACGCACACTACCTGCACGCCATGACAACAGGAGTATCAGAGACCTTTGAGGGGTTAGTGAGGGAGCTGGCACGTGAAATAATCGCCAGGCATGCCCAGGACACACCCACACACCGCACCCGCACCCCCATGGCTGCCCAGACTCCCCTACTCCTCGCAGGACGCCACTATCCTAGCACAATCCCTTCCAAACCAAACCATCGTAAACCCCAGTGCCGCTGCCATGTATGCAAGCACTCGACAGTCAGACCAGCCACTCAGAGAAAAGACACAAGGTACGAGTGTGTAGAATGCAATGTTGCATTGTGCCTTCAGCCATGTTTCAGAGAGTACCATAACTTCCTACACTACTGAAACTGTGTGGGATGGCGATATGACACTCAGTATAATGGTAAGGCCAGTCAGTATGTGCTAAGTCTTATATAAAGTTGAAACGGGTGTAATGTTTGCAGGAAAGTAATGTATAAGTTGAGAAATAGTGTAAGTTGAAAGAAGTGATATCAAAACTACGCCCATTGTGTAAATCTGCGAAAATATGACGCTCAGTATAACACTCTGGTCAGTAAATATGTGATAGCAAGAATATAAAGTGGAAACGGGTGTAATGTTAGCAGGAAAGTAACGTATAAGTTGAAAAATAGTGTAAGTTGTAACAATTGATGTCACGAGTACACCCACTGCGTAAATCTGCGAAAATATTACGCTCAGTAGAACATTCTGGTCAGTAAGTGTGTGATAGGAATGATATAAAGTGGAAAAGGGTGTAATGTTAGTAGGAAAGTAATTTATAAGTTGAATACTAGTGTAAGATGAAACAAATGATATTGCGATAACACTCACTGTGTAAATATGCGATAATATGATGCTCAGTAGAATAGTAAGGTCTCCAATTATGTGATAGCAGTTATATCAAGTGGAAACATGTGCAATGTTAGTGGAGAAGTATTATATAAGTACAAAAATAGATTGTAAGTTGAAATAGTAGTCATAGCGACTTCACCGTCTGTGTTATTATGCGCTATTATTACGCTAAATATTTACGTAAAGCCTGAAACTATCTCAAAACAGTTCTCTAAAGTTGAAAAGTGTATAATGTTATTAGGAAAGTATTATGTAAGTTGAAAAAACACACTACGAGTCGAAACAACAGTCACAGCGAGTTCACTCACTACGTAAATAAGCGCTGACATTATGCTAAATGTTATCGAAAGGCCTGTGAATATGTAAAAACAGTTCAATAAAATGTAAAATGGTATAATGTTATTGGAGATGTATTATGTAAGTAGAAAAAATGATATGTATCATGATTCAGCAATGTTAGCGATTCATCGTGACCAGTCTGGCCGATTTTGCTCGGTTCGCACGATGGTACATTGCTTATTTCAGCTCTATTTTTGTATAAAATCCAATTTACTTTTGTATCACATGTTTTTATGTTTGTAATAAATACATATCTACTTACTTTCATTGGTTTCCCAGACTTATAATACCATAGAAAACGTGAAAGCCTCAGACCACCTACACAGAACATGGTACCAGGTGTAACGAAGGTATACCTGTTTAGGCAACTTATGGACCCCGGTGAACACTTTCTTGGTGATTGATCATTGTTTCTGACCAAAAGCGAAAGTTTTAGGAAAAAAAATTTGGGTCCAAAAATGGTCGGGATTGGGGGGTACCAGTGGTGAAAAAGTGGTCGGGACGGGGCGGGTTAAGGCAGAGTGGGATCACATTATCAATCATCATCATCTCTGTCTGTCTGTCTGTCTGTCTGTCTGTCTGTCTCTCTTAACGTTACTGGGTTCCTCTGAACGCGGTCTTTGCTGTAACCTCTGCCTACATGCCTCGCCTACCCAGTTACTGTGGGCATGCAACATCCTTTCTACTCGACTCCAGTCCATTTCAAAAATCATTCTTTAAATATTTGTTAAACCCTGGAAGTCCTACTCTATTTATAGTTTTCTCTGTGTGCGACTTACAGTGTTTTATTTGCAGTTTATTGTGCCACCATCCTAACTGCATCGATCTTGATTTTTACCTTTGCGGGCTTTCATCCACGTGGTCCCTCAGTATTATGTTTTAAAAAGGTTCTTCTTCATATACCATATGATATCGAGGAAGCGAGTACAGTGACATTATATTTCAAGAGGTTACTTTCCTGACACTGTGTGGTGTCCTGGCCTGCTTACAGTTCGTCTGTCATTCCTATCCATCCCATTCTAGAATCTGTATGTATAGTACAGTAGCCTCCTAATTTTGTAGTGTCTATTATATTTGCTCTTGCTAAGGCCGGACTAAGGCCAGCTGATGCCCTAAGCACAGCAATATTATCCTTGGTATTATCATTTATCTTGCTAACCAGTCATTATAGTGTGTGACGAACCTGAGCACAAGTGATGAAAAAAAAATCTTCCAAAATATTCAATGTACGACTAAAACAGTTACACTCTCTTTCCTTTCCTTTGTCATTTTATGAATATTCGTAACCAAAAGGGAGTCTTGGCATCTCACAGAAGTAGGCTATGAAATGTGTTACAAATTTAAATTTACAGTCCATCAAAAAATTATAATCGGTGCACACTTCGCGTGAAACCATCAGTCCCAAAGGATTATGTCTACTGGAAAATCCTCCATGATATTACTGTCCCTTCACAAACTTCCTTTCGTGAGAATATCGCATACAGCATCTCGTGTTTTTTATCACTCCCTAATTGGTAATGCTATTCTCTGCACACTAAAATGATAGCAGATTAAATATCCTGGGTCGTTTAAGGCAGTTTTGATCGTTTCGGATATCATAGGACTTCTGTATGACACTTTTTAAATAACTGAACATCTATATGGGTTGCCCAGTACTCTTTCTTCACTGCCAGTCGTTCCTCAGTGAAGAACCTTACCAGTGTTACCCACTGTAATACGCTGAACGAGTAAAACAAACACAAACCTAAAAGTATACAGAAACACAAACAATAAAAAGCACATACGCACATGCACAAGCGCACAACCAAAGACAGACGCAAATACACACACACACACACACACACACACACACACACACACACACACACACACACACACACACACACACACACACACACACACACACACACACACACAAACCATCCATCATTTGCAACTTTACTGCTCCATCAGAAACGCAGTGGTCCAGGGCTATGCAAATCAGACCACACTGGTCACTCACCGCTGCGTAGTAATATGTGGGTAATAATGCCAACCTGCCCTCGGATGTTAAACCTTTCTGGGCGATATCTAGTGGAAGCACCTGAACCCACTTGACAACCAGGCGTGCAGCTGGATATAGCGTTGCCATCTCAAGTGGTAAATGGTTTCCTGGGATAAAAGTAATCATTTGGCGTGACACTTGATAAACTCTTAGTGTAACCTGAAGGTAACACTGTATCTCTCTATATCATCCTCGGTCTCCTCCTCCTCTCCCTTTCCTCCCCACCTGACTGACATACACTTTTCCAGTCAGTTTCATATTTCCCTCCCTCTGTATATGCCGAAATCATCTTAAAATACATCCACGGTTACATCCACATTAACCCCACAAAACAGTTCCACTTTACCCCTTTGCCTGTCTGTCTGTATATGAAGTCTCATGCTCCTCTGAGATAATTCAGTTCCACTGCTCCCACTGGACTTGTGTCCCTCTGACATGGTCTAAACTTTACTCACACAATATGTAGCTGTTTCTTAATAATTTTTGTTAAACATGGCTAAGAATTAATTTCGCATCTATTGTATAGTCTTAGCTGGAGAGAGAGAGAGAGAGAGAGAGAGAGAGAGAGAGAGAGAGAGAGAGGGAGAAGAGAGAGAGAGAGAGAGAGAGAGAGAGAGAGAGAGAGAGAGAGAGAGAGAGAGAGAGAGAGAGAGAGAGAGAGAGAGAGAGAGAGAGAGAGAGAGAGAGAGAGAGAGAGAGAAATGCTGTAATGATAACCTATCTCCAGAAAACCTCGTCAAACATTTCACCTTTGCTACAGATCCATCTTCATGTGACTAATGACTGGCTTCTTGTGTTTTTCGAGTCATAAATGTTGCCCTTTTATGCGATGCATCAGGGAGAAAAGTGTCGGATATGCTGTAAGTGTGAGGTAGATAAAAGTGGATAATAGGCGGACTTTTATCCCTGACACCATACAACAAGTCACGATGGAAGGAAGTTGTGGACAAAGCTAAGACAACTGCGTTCAGAAACGTAACCATGCAAAACATCCTTCTGCCTCAGTAGTAGTGGTAGCAGTTGTTCCCTGGGCAGTCTGGCCGAACAGCCCCGAGTCCCTAAAGAAGGCCACGGCCGAGACTGGGCTTTCCCACAGAGCTCTCAAGGAGTGTACGTTGTGTTGTTGGTGCAAGCGATTGTGTTCAGTGCAGTCTTCCATATTGTGCTTAATAATATGGGGTGCTGTGTTGCATCCTAGGCAGGCATCAGTGACGGAGTCATCTAGCCTCTTCTGATAACTCAAGAGGGCTGGATGCCTGACTAGGTGGACCCTGTCCTCACGAGGAAGGTAGGATTCAGAGGGGTGGATATCAGGAGGTTGTGCATGCAGCTGTGTGTTGTCTTTGAGTGACGGAATGGAGCGGTGAGTAATCTGAGCGTGGATATGCTTCTGGAAGCTGGTTTGAAGTGGCGAGGGGGGAGAGATGACAGTATTTGTGTATGGTATCATGTGCTGCGTGTTGTTCTGATGTTCTTTGGTGTGAGTGGATGTACTGCCATGTAGTGTAGTGGATGGTGTGGGTTTGTGGAGGCTGTGGCTAAAATTTGTGTGCCTCTCATGTCTAGGTGATCCCTGACTTTGAGGACTTTGGCTTCTTGGTGTAGGTAGTCTGTAGGTGTAGTAGCTGTGAAGCCTGTGATTATAATTAGGGCCTTGTTCTGTATGGTCTGTAGGGTGTTGTAGTGTGTTTCACTGAGGTTAGAAGCCCAAGCAGGGCTTGCATAATTCATCACTGATCGTATATATTGTTTGTATACTGTGGTAATGGTTTATTTGTTGTTTCCCAATGTTGTATGGCCAAATGACCTTAGGGCGTTGAGTGTTTATGTTAGTTCATTTTTAATGCTTGTGATGTGTTGTTTATACGACACTGACGCATTGTATGTTACACCAAGGATTTTGGGTGTGTGTTTGTGTGGTAGGGGGATGTTGTTTATGGTGAGGTGTGGAATGTGACTATATCCTGCCGTCCAGTTTGTGAGGAGGGTCACTGTAGATTTGGCTGGGGCTATTTTGAGTCTGTTTGTGGTGAACCGTTCGTGTACTGTGTTGACGTAAGGCTGGAGGGCGTGTGAGGCTCTGCGTTCTACTTCGGTTATTTATTTTGCAAATTACATTTTTTCGCACTGATGTTGTTATTAGAGGTATAAATAAATAAATGAGAGAGAGAGAGAGAGAGAGAGAGAGAGAGAGAGAGAGAGAGAGAGAGGACTGGTACTTAGACAGAAAGTCATGTTCACAGATAGGTAAACTGATAACATGAGAAAAAGAAAGGCTGGGTTAGTGACTCTCAAAAAGGGATATGCGTCCCCCAAGGCGTATGTATAAGGATTTCCAGGGAATACTTGCAAGATTCGTGAAATATTAATAATGCATAAAATACTCACAAATGTATGGATATGATAGGATGACAGTGCACCAAAAACCATTAGAACAAAGACAATGCACTAAAAGGACATGCATCCTCAACCTTACATTTTTATGACATAATTATCTCCGACAAGGAAAGTATGTTTAACCCCTGATTGTTTGTTTGTTTATCTGTTTGCAGGATTACTCAAAAACTAAGAGAAAGATTTGAACGAAATTTGGTGGGTACATAGCACATGTCCCAGGGAACAATCGAATAACTTTTGGGACCGATCCTCATCGTATTACAGATTCTGGATACGGAATACGCTTTTTGCGAAACTCTAATCAGTGATGAGAAACCCTAACCCATTATGATGAGTGGTTTGGCAATTACGTTCCCCTTGTGGGAGAGATGCGCTCCACTGAGTGCCCCTTAGTTTTAAGTAATGCATTATTTATTCAGTTATACGATAATTATGACACACTTTTAGTGCACTTAAGTGTAAATAATTTTTTACAGGAATGATTCATACTGAAGTAAAAAAAAAAAATATTGGAATTGGCTACATTTTGCCTATACATCCTCGACTTTGTTCCAGTGGCTTTTGGCTCATTGCCATCCCAGCATCTTCATGCATTTTATAAAATGTATTTTTACACTTAATTTTCTGATTTTTAAAGCTCCCTCTTTAGAAGTAATTAAGGTTTTTCTGCGTTAATCAACTTAGAAGAGTGCAGCAGCAGTGAGTGGATTAATGAAGGCTCAAACTAATTGCTTACCGTTCAATAAGTGTCTCTTTAGCTACATAAAATTGTCTGGAGGGGAAAAAAAAAATGAGAACCCCAAAAGTGCAACACCCGTGTCTTGCGAATGGTCTTCCATCAAACATTAGGTTCTGCCCTGTGACCTTGGCCCTCGATCGATGGTTCTCATACCTGAACAGTTTTATTCCTGCGTAATCAACAACCCTTCCACTGAGGTTGGTTTAAACTAAACAGAAAATATTAAGATTGACTTTGCCCTGTGCCCCGGATCAGAAACCTATTGATTCTAAAATATAAGGGGTTCATCCGTTGGCTGACCATAAACGCTTCCACCAAGTCTGACCCATATGGAATATAATTTTTTTAGGATAAAGGGCCAAATTTTGACCATGTCGTGTGACCTATACCTGCGACCGATTGATCTCATATCTAAGTCAGTTCACCCTTTGCCGACCTCCATCCACAAAGTCTGGTCAGAATCAGATTACAACTGTGAAAGTTGTTCTATCCCATACCTCTGTAGAATGAAAACTCTCAGTGGAAAAGAAAAGTGATAAGTTAAGCCATTTTAGAACTTGGCAGCTCTAAGACAGAAGAAGAAGAAGAAATTTAAAAGAAGAGAACTATACAGAAATTGGGGAATGAACAAACTGCGTTTTAGTGTTCTGGCGTCAGGCTTTAGGAACTTTCGTTGTTTTGGGTACAGAAACGATTGAAGATTAAGACTAGATATTAATATAGATTTGAAATGTTTATGTCTGGGAATTAACACGGATTTTGCTTGACAATGCTAATTGGTGCGTCGGAGCCATCCCCGCATAGAGTGTCGACAAACATTCTAATCGAACATAGCTACATATATTAATGGCATCATTCCTCACATACTGAAAATTGAGAAACTTGTTTCCATAAAACTGTGCTAAAACTGAAAAAGTGCTGTAACAGTGTGTGCTTACTTATTTCCTTGATATACAGTAGTAATTACGAGTTCAACAATTTTACAACAGCAAGGAAACTACACGTGGGGGCGCCGTGCACCCTCAATAAAACAGATGCGGCATCCATCCTGGAGCTGAAACTCCCCATACTTCCCTGGACTTCTCCGAGGGAAGGACAGTGATCTAACCCTGGTGAGGAGTTGCCAACAGCAAGGGAGCGCCGGCTCCTTATACGGTGTATGTACTGGACTGTACATGAAAGGCGACCCCACAAGAGTTTCTTACCAACGGTTGACGGGTCTGCTCAGCCAGACAGACCTAGGTTAAGCAACACCACCATCACCATCACCACCAGTAATAACAGTTACTATGTTTTTGTTCTATATTAAATTAGTGCTAATGGAGTACCAGTCTATATTTAGTGCTTCAGTCACAGTGGTATGGGTCAATGATCTGCTGAATCGCTGGGGATGAGGTAGGAAAATGTTTGAGAAGCCCTGATCTAGACGAACAGGCACAATGAATAGCTAAGAGAATAGTTTTACAAAGACTACAATGCCACCTCTAATACGGCCTTAAAAACCTAACTCCTTATGTCTGTCACGACGGCAGTTATCGGAAACTATCAAATGACTTCCGGATAAGGTACCCTTATGCTAGATTTGAGAACTTGGAGAAAAATAAGACAAAAAATGACTTTCAGCTATGCCTGTCGACTGCACTAAGGTCATTAATATCTTGAATAAAATGACGGCCATTTCATACAGCATTTTTTAAAGCCATGTGGAGAGGATGGAGGGTGAAAGACTGACGAAGAGAGTGTATGTGAGTGAGGTGGAGGGGGGAAGAGGGAGGGGGAGGCCGAGGATGAGATGGAGGGATGGGGTGGAGAGGTATATGAGAGAGGAGGGTGTGAGTTGCGAGCAGGGTAGTGAAATGGCGGGGGACAGGGCGACTTGGAGGCGATTTGTTTGTGGCCACCCCAAACGGGATTGAGGCGTCTGGCAATAGATAGATAGATAGATTTTTTTAAAGCTACTGCAACACGATTATATTTAATTTAAGCCAGTCCTGCCAGCCCTATATTGAAGAAGTTAATTGAAGCTACAGTATATTAACCACTTCAGTCCGAAGAAACATCTCCACGGTAGAGGACAATGATGTGGAGGAAGTAAAAAAACAAAGTCAATAGATTAAAGGCTAAGGCCAATAAGCGATACTTGATTAGTGCAGTTCCTCTCCAAATTCCCAGACAGGAGAACAGGCGCATGGGGAATCAAGTCCATCAGTCTGACCTCATTGAGAAAGGAAGCCGAGTTAGTTGCAAGATAGATATGCTAACCAGTGCACCATGGCTTCCCCGTGTTGTGGACTGAATGAAAGAAACAAAAAAAGTAATCTGAGAATCGTTCTGTCACTGAGAGAAGCACCTACACAAGTGCCGCTGTCTTTGGATGAGGAAAGGCCTTGATTTGCATAACAATCAAAGAGTATTAATTGGAAGACACCAGTTACAACCCATTTGCCCAACTGTCCCCAGATTGTAATTATGTTATTGTTGTTGTTGTTGTTGTTGTTGCTGTGGTTGCTGTTGTTATATATTCTTTTGGCAAAAGAAAAATCCTGTTCATTAATTATGTTGAGTACAAAGATTAGGTGCAGTAAAGGCAAGTTGTAAATGTGTTGGGGCAGAAAGTAAATACATTCATTCATTCATCAATAAGCTGTAATCTCTTCAACTCAAGGATATCACTTATGTTAATCCTAACATCGAGACAATTTCATGAAGATTCGGAGACCTTTTTTTTTTAATAGGAGTTTAATATAACATTCCTAAACTACTTTATAAAGAGAGGCTCCTCTGGGTTGAATAAAATCGTATGAAAATAATAGCAGTTAACCAATAAAATACTTCCTCCGATCCATGAGGTTAAAGGTAAAGTTGAAGTATACATGATCCTGTCTCACGAATAAGCATACACCAAGTTGCAAGCCATAACCATATTACTTTTTCGCAGGGCATGGAAAGGAGAGTGCAGAACATTATGTCTCTTGTTTCTTCTTACTGAAAAAAAAAAAAAAAATCCTTGCTACGTCATGAAAAAATCATCGAGGATAATGTTTTTGCAGAAAGAACAACGAAAAGAGAATACAGAAATTGTCTGAGTTCAACAATCATCCTGCCAAGACAAGCCCAGTCTACAAAACACAATGATCAGTAAATATGATTTTGAATCTCAGTGCTTAGTTAACCGTGTCCATGTGGCTCATGATGAAACTTTTTTTAAAGTGAATTTATTTATTTTTTAACTGAAGCTTAGAATCAAAGACTAGGTAGCTTTCAGAGTGAGATCAACAACATTGGGAAATATATGACCATTTAACTTTTACAGCCTTTCATCGTCATTCCCCAGTATATGAAAAGAGGTCAGTACCTAATGATGAATAGAGGTCAGTACCTAATGATGAATGACCTTTGACTTTGATTGCTATATACTACAAATAAATTATTACCAAATTTTCTTCATTCATGTGTACGACATGAATAAGTAGCACATGAAGTGACTTTAAACGTAATACTGTATATATTTATCTGCATCAGTTCGTGAATGTGACTAAACATATTTAAACAAATGTGAATGTTCGCCATTAATCACAATAACCAGTGTCCCCACAACAAACCAAACAATCGGTCTGTAAACAAAACACTCACTCGGATTAGTTGACAATGTAACTGAACTCGCAGTGAAATTCTGGGCAAATCAGTGGAATGTGATAACGTTTTTGGGCCATGACATATAGTAAAGCTGTTGAGGTAGAGGGGAAACCCTGTTATTGCTTTCGTCAGTACATATACTAAATACAAAGAAACTCATCAGTCATTATGCGAAACCTATTTCCTCTATTTTTGTTGCCATTTTCATTCATTAAATATATCTTAATGTGTCCTATCACACACACACACACACACACACACACACACACACACACACACACACACAGTTTAATCTGAGCGTCTTTATGTGTACAGGAAACATTACTTATTTACATGCAATTACCTAACGTAAATACAGTAGTCATTAAAATTTCACACATATATTAATTCAGCCTTTCTTTGAAGAGTACAGCGAGTTCCAAGCCAAAACTTTATTATGTTTTCGCAGGGCATGGAAAGGAGAATGCAGAATATTAATATGTGTCTTGTTTCTTCTTATTACAAAAATCGTAGCTACGTGATGAAAATTATCGAAAGTAATGTTTTTCCTGAACGGACGAGGAAAGGAGAATGCAGGAATTGTATTAGAGTCAACAATCGTCCTTGGAAATCAAACCCAGTCTACGAAACGGAATGAACTGTAAATGTGAATGTGAATCTCAGTGCTTAGTTTCTGAGTCCATGCGACTCATGATGAAGTAAGTTTTGTTTTTCTTTTGTTTTTCTTTTCTTTTTTTTCTTTTTTTCTTTTTTACTGAAGCTTAGAATCAAAGACTAGGTAGCCATCAGAGTGAGATCTGCATCTTTGGGAAAAAATATGACCAAGTTACATTTACAGCCTTTGATCGTCATTCCCCAGTGTTTGAAAAGCAGTCAGTACCTAATGATGAGTGACCTTTGACTCTGAATGCTATAGCTATGAATAAATTATTACTGAATTATCTCCGTTCATGTGTAAGACAAGAACATTTAACGCAAGAAGTGACTTTAATTGTATATAAAATGTTTTTAGCTGTATCATTTCGTGAATGAGACTAGGCATTAGAAAACAAATATCTACGTTCGTTGTAAATCACAATAATCAGTGTCCCCGCAACAAAGCAAACAATCGGTCTGTAAACAAAACATTCACTCGGATTGGTTGAGAATGTAACTGAACTCGCAGTGAAATTCCGGGCGATCAGTGGAATGTGATAACGTTTTTAGGCCATGACATATAGTAAAGCTGTTGAGGTACAGAGGAACGCCGGTTATTGCTTTCGTCAGTACATATATTAAATACAACGGAGAAATTCATCACAGTCATTATGTGAAACTTATCTCCACTATTTTTACTGTAATTTTCTTTCATTAAAGTATCTTAATATGTCCCATCACACACACACACACACACACACACACACACACACACACACACACACACACACACACACACACACACACACACACACGCACAGTTTAATTTGAGTGTCTTTATATGATCAAGAAACATTACTTATTTACACGCAATTACCTAACGTAAACAAAGCAGTCATTCAAAATTCAGAGATATCTTCAGCCTTTCTTTGAAATTAGCCTTCGTATGAGTGATTCATATTTACTCAGGCGTCTTCTAATTATAGTAAGAAAAGTAGAGTTGGTACTAATGTATTTAGTGGGAAGTGTCGGTTTTTGCTATTGCTTATCCCTGTTCTGTCCGGCCAAGCAAACCCGTCAATCACAGGTAAGTAACTGCTTCTGTGGGACCGTCCCGCAGTTACAATACAGTGCACAGGGATCCGGCGCCCTCATGTGGTAGAAAGCGCCTCACCAGGGTCAGATTAGGGTCCTTCCCAGGGCGAGATGTAGGGAAATACGAGGAGATATGTTTCCCGGGAAGACGGTGCAGCGGATCCACCTAGGGTGCACAGTGCCACCGCGTGTAGGCTCTCCTTCAGCGCCGTGAATTATCAGTAAGAATGTAATGCAAGATTCATCAGATACAAGCACAAGATCCTATTGTACCAAGAGTACAAGATAACGTTGATGAATCTACAGTAGAATATCCTCCATGTATCTGTTTGCCAGGAACATTTTCCATTTAAGTTACTGAGGAGTCGATATGGGACAATACCGTGTGGGAACATTAGGCATTATCATAGTAAAAAATATATCAACTACCGTGTTAGTTGAAGTAAAAGGTAGACGAGTTAGAGTAGGTGAGGTACGATCAAGTGGAGAGAAGGCACAGGTGATGGTAAGAGGAGTGAGTGCTGCGCCAATCAGTGTGCTTGACAGCAGGACCAGGTGGCGTATGACAGTAAGTGTGGTTCAATCCATGGACCTGGCTCACCCAATTATTCGGTATACAGACACACAGTATAACAGTGATTAAAAATTCATAGCTATCCCGATAGCACCAGCATCAATCATAATAGTTATAACAGTACACTGAACAACTTCAGTTCCTGTCTCACGCTTTTTTTTTGTTTAATAAAAAAATCCTAGGCCACCCTGACCCTATTAAGCCACGGAACTTCACAGAGGAACACAGCTGCCTGCAGTTCTGCACAACCAAGAGACATTTGCACTGTGCTGTATCCTGCACTGTCTTTATCATCAATACGACTTACAGGAGAGCCATGAGCAGAGCACATAGATGTAAACTAACTGACTTGCCATTCTTGACTACTCGGAAGTAATATACAATACATTGCTTAGAGATATCTAAGCAAATTCAGATGAAATTAATCAGTTACACTGGCACTACTAGCACCGGAGAGGTGAACACTATGAGTGAGACGCCTTTCACTGAGAGACAGCAAATTTGTATTGTGTTCTTTTGTCGTGTTCCCAGAAAAGAATGGAGCTAAGTTCAATGGAACCCCCCCCCCCCGACACCTAGGATTAAATTATCATAAAAACAAATGCATCTCTGGCCTAATAATACAGTTATAAAATTCGGTACCAGAATATGGGAAACAGACTAGCTACTCGAAGTATTTAAGATTACAAATGTAATACCCATGTGTAATTTGTATTTTTTACTGATTTATTATCAGCTGAAAAGTACAGAGCGAAGCAGCAAGGTTATCCTCTTGTGCATGGAACTTTCATTCCTTTTTCTTACCCTCAAACAAATGCCATAATGCCTTTGTTTAATCCCGTTCTGTATAACGCTATTTGCAACGTGATAATTAGAAAAGGTTAGTTACCAGCTTATTACTGGATTACCTGCAAAGAGCTTTAGTGTGTGAACTCGTAAACTATTGACATTATTTTGTCGTCCCTTTCCAAATACTACAGTAATTTATACTTTCCCTTATGTTCAACTTTTACTATCCCTAGGGCGACAGTTTCTGTCTTTTCTGAAAGACCTGAACTCTTCACTAACAGTTTGGTCTTTAGTTCCATTCTACGTGGTTGTCGTGCTTTTCTTCCAAATCTCCCGCTGTCTTATGTACCCATGTGGAATGTTAATGCTTGTTCTGATGTACTCCTTGCCTTCTCTCGCTTCAAAGACAACCACCTGTAAGGCGTACAGTACTAATGGTGGCCCTCTTGTTATCCTCACGAACGGTGCTTCCTTGCTGACACTTTTTTCTTTGGATAATTACTTTCGAAAAACACATTACGACACAAAATTCAGCCTCTCCCTCTTTCTGAAAGATTGCGCTCATTCATCCAGTCTCGATGAAGAATAACCGATTCCAACCCAGAACTGTTCCCCAATTGCTGTTAGATCTTTTATTACCAAGTATTTTTAGCCGATCCTGACCAGGATGAGCGCCTTCCTTCACTTAGCCCTTTCAGTACTAGAACGTACTCTGGAATCGACATGATTATATACAAACTATTGTATTCAGCATAAGAACTAAGTGTGGAAGCATTAGAAACTATATCTACTAATCTTTCTGATCGTCAGTATTTGTTCCGTTGGCGGCGCTCCAGTGGCATATTCTTATGGTATTCCTTTCAGGTTCATGGTCATGGGATTTTCTGAAACCTTTGCTTTGGAAGATATCTAAAATTTCCAAACTGCCCACCTACAAAATATGCCCTTCCGTCTGTGCTGTTGTCTGATATTGCCTCTCTGATCCGTCTATGGCTGATATTGTAGAATGATACTAATCTACGGTATCAGCTGCATTCTTTTTGAGTGCTCTGTGCGCTTCTGCAATGTTTTGCATTATTTACAATTGCGCATCTGAGCTGTACATTTAATTGTATACGCTCATTTGCTAAGGACTCCACTATTGACTTTTTTTCCCAATTTTCACAGCAAAGTACCTACAATACTTTCCTGGGGTTGATGAATGCCTAATCTTTGAGTGAAAAGAAATTATTGTTCTTATTGCCTCAAAAGCTTACCGTAGAGCACCGTTATTCAACTGAGTGCACGAAGGTGTAAGCAAGCTCGTGACGTACTTGTTCATGGATCACTGAACACTTGCAGCTGTTGGATGCAAAAAGTGTTAATCTCACTTTTCCGAGTGTAGTCAACAACAGTACTGAAGGGCCAGATGCTACATCGTCATCACAAACTTCAGAAATTATTGAGAAAAACTGGAGTTGTATCCAAACTTTCACCTGCTCAGTTCTGATAGTACGGCCTAAATCCTTCCAAATTTTACTGGGCATGCTCTTTAACGCAGCCACCATTGTACAAAGTGCTTTCAGCAGTCCCAGGCTCAGTCTTTCCCTGAATTCTTGTTTTTTTTTTCCTCCTGCTCTATCACGCTTAGATAAATATTCCATCTCTTGAGTTATCAGCCTCTCAAAGATTAGGCTTCCTAATTTCCTCAACCCATCTTAGCTTTTACCCTATACACAGGCAATATCTGACCTTGTTCAGTTTATATCTGTGTGTGTGTGTGTGTGTGTGTGTGTGTGTGTGTGTGTGTGTGTGTGTGTGTGTGTGTGTGTGTGTGTGTTTCGGAATGAGGTGGGTCAAGGCAGAGTGGGATCACATTATCATCATCATCATCTCTGTCTGTCTGTCTGTCTGTCTCTCTTAATGTTCTTGGGTTCCTCTGAACGCGGTCTTTGCTGTAACCTCTGCCTACATGCCTCGCCTTCCCAATTACGGTGGGCATGCAACATCCTTTCTACTCGACTCCAGTCCATTTCAAAATTCATTCTTTAAATACTTGGTAAACCCTGGAAGTCCTACTCTATCTTTTTCACTGTGTGCGACTTACAGTGTTTTATTTGCAGTTTATTGTGTCACCTTCCTAACTGCATCGATCTTGATTTTTACCTTTGCGGGCTTTCATCCACGTGGTCCCTCAGTATTATGTTTTAAAAAGGTTCTTCTTCATATAACACATGATATCGAGGAAGCGAGTACAGTGACATTATATTTCAAGAGGTTACTTTCCTGACACTGTGTGATGTCCTGGCCTGATTGCAGTTCGTCTGTCATTCCTATCCATCCCATTCTAGAATTTGTCCTCACAAGGAAGGTAGGATTCAGAGGGGTGGATATCAGGAGGTTGTGCATGCAGCTGTGTGTCGTCTTTGAGTGACGGAATGGAGCGGTGAGAAATCTGAGCGTGGATATGCTTCTGGAAGCTGGTTTGAAGTGGCGAGGGGGGAGAGATGACAGTATTTGTGTATGATATCATGTGCTGAGTGTTGTTTTGATGTTCTTTGGTGTGTGTGGATGTACTGCCATGTAGTGTAGTGGATGGTGTGGGTTTGTGGAGGCTGTGGCAAGAATTTGTGTGCCTCTCATGTCTAGATGATCCCTGACTTTGAGGACTTTGGCTTCTTGGTGTAGGTAGTCTGTAGGTGTAGTAGCTGTGAAGCCTGTGATTATAATTAGGGCCTTGTTCTGTATGGTCTGTAGGGTGTTGTAGTGTGTTTCACTGAGGTTAGAAGCCCAAGCAGGGCTTGCATAATTCATCACTGATCGTATATATTGTTTGTACACTGTGGTGATGGTTTATTTGTTGTGTCCCAATGTTGTATGGGCAAATGACCTTAGGGCGTTGAGTGTTTATGTTAGTTCATTTTTAATGCTTGTGATGTGTTGTTTATACGACACTGACGCATTGTATGTTACACCAAGGATTTTGGGTGTGTTTGTGTGGTAGGGGGATGTTGTTTATGGTGAGGTGTGGAATGTGACTATATCCTGCAGTCCAGTTTGTGAGGAGGGTCACTGTAGATTTGGCTGGGGCTATTTTGAGTCTGTTTGTGGTGAACCGTTCGTGTAGTGTGTTGAGGTAAGGTTGGAGGGTGTGTGAGGCTCTGTTTGCGTTCTACCTCGGTTATTTATTTTGCAAATTACACTTTTTCGCACTGATGTTGTTATTAGAGGTATAAATAAATATCTGAGAGAGAGAGAGAGAGAGAGAGAGAGAGAGAGAGAGAGAGAGAGAGAGAGAGAGAGAGAGAGAGAGAGAGAGAGAGGGGGTTGGGGACTGGTACACAGATAGAAGGACATGTTCACAGATAGGTAAACTGATAACACGAAAAAAAGAAAGGCTGGGTTAGTGACTCTCAAAAAGGGATATGCGCCCCCCAAGGCGTATGTATAAGGATTTCGAGGGAATACTTGCAAGATTCGTGAAATATTAATAATGCATAAAATACTTCTCACAAATGTATGGATATGATAGGATGACAAGGCGCCAAAAAACATTAGAACAAAGACAATGCACTAAAAGGACATGTATCCTCCACCTTACATTTTTATGACATAATTATCTCCGACAAGGAAAGTATGTTTAACCCCTGATTGTTTGTTTGTTTGTTTATCTGTTTGCAGGATTACTCAAAAACTAAGAGAAAGATTTGAACGAAATGTGGTGAGTACATAGCACATGTCCCAGGGAACAATCGAATAACTTTTGGGACCGATCCTCATCGTATTACAGATTCTGGATACGGAATACACTTTTTGCAAAACTCTAATCGGTGATGAGAAACCCTAACCCATTATGATGAGTGGTTTGGAAATTACATTGCCCTTGTCGGAGAGATGTGCTCTACTGAGTGCCCCTTAGTTTTAAGTAATGCATTATTTATTCAGTTATACTATAATTATGACACACTTTTAATGCACTTAAGTTTAAATAATTTTTTACAGTAATGATTCTTACTGAAGTAATAAAAAAAAAAAAAATGTTGGAATTGGCTATATTATGCCTATACATCCTCGACTTTGTTCCAGTGGCTTTTGGCTCATTGCCATCCCAACATCTTCATGCATTTTATAAAATGTATTTTTACACTTGATTTTCTGATTTTTAAAGCTCCCGCTTTAGAATGTAATTAACGTTTTTCTGCGTTAATCAACTTAGAAGAGTGCAGTAGCAGTGAGTGGGTTAATGAAGGCTCAAACTAATTGCTTACCGTTCAATAAGTGTCTCTGTAGCTACATAATATTGTCTGGAGGAAAAAAAAAAAAAATGAGATCCCCAAAAGTGCAACACCCGTGTCTTGCGGATGGTCTTTCATGAAACATTTGGCTCTGCCCTGTGACCTTGGCCCTCGATCGATGGTTCTCATACCTGAACAGTTTTATTCCTGCGTTATCAACAACTCTTCCACTGAGGTTGGTTTAAACTAAACAGAAAATATTAAGATTGACTTTGCTCTGTGCCCCTGACCAGAAACCTATTGATTCTAAAATATAAGGGGTTCATCCTTTGGCTGACCATGAACGCTTCCACCAACTCTGACCCATATGGAATATAATTTTTTTAGGATAAAGGGCCAAATTTTGACGATGTCGTGTGACCTATACCTGCGACCGATTGATCTCATATCTAAGTCAGTTCACCCTTTGCCGACCTCCATCCACAAAGTCTGGTCAGAATCAAATTACAACTGTGAAAGTTGTTCTATCCCATACCTCTGTAGAATTAAAACACTCAGTGGAAAAGAAAAGCGATAAGTTAAGCCATTTTAGAACTTGGCAGCTCTAAGACAGAAGAAGAAGAAGAAGAAGAAGAAATTTAAAAGAAGAGAACTATACAGAAATTAGGGAATGAACAAACTGCTTTTTAGTGTTCTGGAGTCAGGCTTTAGGAACTTTCGTTGTTTTGGGTACAAAAACGATTGAAGATTAAGACTAGATATTAATATAGATTTGAAATGTTTATGTCTGGGAATTAACACGGATTTTGCTTGACAATGCTAATTGGAGCGTCGGAGCCATCCCCGCATAGAGTGTCGACAAACATTCTAATCGAACATAGCTACATATATTAATGGCATCATTCCTCACATAATACTGAAAATTGAGAAATTTGTTTCCATAAAACTGTGCTAAAACTGAAAAAGTGCTGTAACAGTGTGTGCTTACTTATTTCCTTGGTATACAGTAGTAATTACGAGTTCAACAATTTTACAACAGCAAGGAAACTACACGTGGGGGCGCCGTGCACCCTCAGTAAAACAGATGCGGCATCCATCCTGGAGCCGAAACTCCTCATACTTACCTGGACTTCTCCGAGGGAAGGACAGTGATCTAACCCTGGTGTGGAGTTGCCAACCGCAAGGGAGCGCCGGCTTCTTATACGGTGTATGTACTGGACTGTACATGAAAGGCGACCCCACAAGAGTTTTTTACCTACGGTTGACGGGTCTTCTCGGCGAGACAGACCGAGGTTAAGCAACACCACCACCACCATCATCACCATCACCACCAGTAACAACAGTTACTATGTTTTCGTTCTATATTAGATTAGTGCTAATGGAGTACCAGTCTATATTTAGTGCTTCAGTCACAGTGGTATGGGTCAATGATCTGCTGAATCGTTGGGGATGTGGTAGGAAAATGTTTGAGAAGCCCTGATCTAGACGAACAGGCACAATGAATAGCTAAGAAAATAGTTTTACAAAGACTACAATGCCACCTCTAATACGGCCTTAAAAAACCTAACTCCTTATGTCTGTCACGACGGCAGTTATCGGAAACTATCAAATGACTTCCGGATAAGGTACCCTTATGCTAGATTTGAGAACTTGGAGAAAAATAAGACAAAAAATGACTTTCATTTATGCATGTCGACTGCACTAAGGTCATTAACATCTTGAATAAAATGACGGCCATTTTATACAGCATTTTTTAAAGCTATTGCAACACGATTATATTTAATTTAAGCCAGTCCTGCCAGCCCTATATTGAAGAGGTTAATTGAAGCTACAGTATATTAACCACTTCAGTCCGAAGAAACATCTCCACGGTAGAGTACAATCATATGGAGGACGTGAAAAAACAAAGTCAATAGATTAAAGGCTAAGGCCTATAAGCAATACTTGATTAGTGCAGTTCCTCTCCAAATTCCCAGACAGGAGAGCAGGCGCATGGGGAAACAAGTCCATCAGTCTGACCTCATTGAGAAAGGAAGCCGAGTTAGTTGCGAGATAGATATGCTAACCAGTGCACCATGGCTCCCCCGTGTTGTGGACTGAATGAAAGAAACAAAATAAGTAATCTGAGAATCGTTCTGTCACTGAGAGAAGCACCTACACAAGTGCCGCTGTCTCTGGATGAGGAAAGGCCTTGATTTTCATAACAATCAAAGAGTATTAATTGTAAGACACCAGTTACATACCATTTGCCCAACTGTCCCCAGATTGTAATTATGTTTGTTGTTGTTGTTGTTGTTGTTGTTGTTGTTGCTGCTGTCGTTGCTGTTGTTATATATACTTTTGGCAAAAGAAACACCCTGTTCATTTATTATGTTGAGTACAAAGATTAGGTTCAGTAAAGGCAAGTTGTAAAAGTGTTGGGGCAGAAAGTAAATACATTCATTCATTCATCAATAAGCTGTAATCTCTTCAACTCAAAGATATCACTTATGTTAATCCTAACATCGAGACAATTTTATGAAGATTCGGAGACTTTTTGTTTTAATAGGAGTTTAATATAACATTCCTAAACTACTTTATAAAGAGAGGCTCCTCTGGGTTGAATAAAATCGTATGGAAATAATAGCAGTTAACCAATAAAATACTTCCTCCGATCCATGAGGTTTAAGGTAAAGTTGAAGTATACATGATCCTGTCTCACGAATAAGCATACACCAAGTTCCAAGCCATAACCATATTACTTTTTCGCAGGGCATGGAAAGGAGAGTGCAGAACATTATGTCTCTTGTTTCTTCTTACTGAAAAAGAAAAAAAAATCCTTGCTACGTCATGAAAAAATCATCGAAGATAATGTTTTTGCAGAAAGAACAACGAAAAGAGAATACAGAAATTGTCTGAGTTCAACAATCATCCTGCCAAGACAAGCCCAGTCTACAAAACACAATGAACAGTAAATATGATTTTGAATCTCAGTGCTTAGTTAACCGTGTCCATGTCTCTCATGATGAAACATTGTTTAAAGTGAATTGATTTATTTTTTAACTGAAGCTTAGAATCAAACACTAGGTAGCTTTCAGAGTGAGATCAACAACATTCGGAAAAATATGACCATTTAACTTTTACAGCCTTTCATCGTCATTCCCCAGTATATGAAAAGAGGTCAGTACCTAATGATGAATGACCTTTGACTTTGATTGCTATATACTACAAATAAATTATTACCAAATTTTCTTCATTCATGTGTACGACATGAATAAGTAACACATGAAGTGACTTTAATTAAACGTAATACTGTATATATTTATCTGCATCAGTTCGTGAATGTGACTAAACATATTTAAACAAATATGAATGTTCGCCATTAATCACAATAACCAGTGTCCCCACAACAAACCAAACAATCGGTCTGTAAACAAAACACTCACTCGGATTAGTTGACAATGTAACTGAACTCGCAGTGAAATTCTGGGCAAATCAGTGGAATGAGATAACGTTTTTCGGCCATGACATATAGTAAAGCTGTTGAGATAGAGGGGAAACCCTGTTATTGCTTTCGTCAGTACATTATATTAAATCCAAAGAAACTCATCAGTCATTATGCGAAACCTATTTCTTCTATTTTTGTTGCCATTTTCATTCATTAAATATATCTTAATGTGTCCTATCACACACACACACACACACACACACACACACACACACACACACACACAGTTTAATCTGAGCGTCTTTATGTGTACAGAAACATTACTTATTTACACGCAATTACCTAACGTAAATACAGTAGTCATTAAAATTTCAGACATATTAATTCAGCCTTTCTTTGAAGATAGCCTATGTATGAATGATTCGTATTTACTATTTACTCAAATGTCATCTGATTATAGTAAGGAAATTAGTGTTGGTATTAATGTATTTAGTGTGCAATATCAGTTGTTGCTATTGGTTAACCCTGTTCTGTCCGGCCAAGCAAACCCGTCAACCACAGGTAAGCAACTGCTTCTGTGGGACCGCCCTACAGGTACAATACAGTATATAGGCATCCGGCGACCCCCTGTGGTAGACAGCGCCTCACAAGGGTCAGATTAGGGTCCTTCCCAGGCCGAGGTGTAGGGAAATACGAGGAGGTATGTTTCCCGGGTAGACGGTGCAGCGGCTCCACCGAGGGTGCACAACGCCACCGTGTATAGGCTCCCCTTCAGTACCGTGAATAGTAGGAGTGTAATGCAAGATTTATCAGATACAAGCACAAGAGTCTACTGTACTAAGTGTACAAGATGACGTTGATGAATCTAGAATATCCTCTATGTATCTGTTTGACAGTAACATTTTCCTTTTAAGTTAGTGGGGAGTCGATATGAGACAAAAACCCACGGGGGGATAGGGAGGGTTTTCAGGAATACTCCCCCAGTATCCCTGCTTGTCGTACAAGGCGACTAAAAGGGTTGGCGGAGAGTTAGTGCTCCTCCCCGGAAAACAACTAACTAAAAAGACAAACAAGAAGCTTCGGACAAGGACTGACCAAAAGATGACGACCAAGGACCGGACAAAGACCATGGTAATCGGAACATGGAATGTAAGAGGTGCGAATGATGAGGTGAAAGAGAGAGAGAGATTGTCCAGGTGCTTGAGGGTGCGAAAGTTGATGTATATGGAGTAACTGAAACTAAATGGAGAGGTGAGAGTGTGAGAGAATGGGAGTATGGATGGGGTATATGTGCAGGAGCAGGTGAGAATGAGAGGGCAAAAGAAGGAGTGTGTATAGTTGTGAGTAGAAAATGGAAGAAGAACATAAGAGAGTATGGATCAGTTGAGTCAAGGATTGTGTGGGTAAGATTGAAAGTTGGAATACAAATGTGGGCGATTGTGTGTGTGTATGCGCCAATGCAAGATCGTGCAAGCAGAGTGAGAGAAGAGTTCTGCACAAATGTGGAAGTGTGCATGGAAAAGTTTGGAAGGAATGAGAGTGTTTTTGATCGGTGATATGAATGGTAAAGTAGGGAATGTGAAGGTGGATGGAATAGTTGGTGAGTGGGGTGTGCCTGCTGAGATAGATGAGAATGGTAGTGCGTTAATGGACATTTGTGCTTGGAGGGAGTTGGTGATAGCCAATACCCTCTTCAGGCATAAAATGATCCACAGGTATACATGGCGAGGGATGAGAAGGGTGGGTGGTGAACTGAATGAAAGGAAGGCAATGATTGATTATGTGTGTGTGGATGAAAGGATGCGAAGATGTGTAATGGATGCAAGAGCCTATAGAGGCTGGGGGAGAGGACTTTCTGACCACTACTTGGTCGTGGCCAGAATCAAGACCCAAATAAGATGGAGTAATAGAAGAAGGGAAGGACGGGAAGAAGGAGTATTTGCAAGGAGAGGGGAAAGGTTACAGGAGGATGAGAAAAAGGCAGAATATAAGAGAGAAGTGGAGGAACGATTGGGCAAATATGAATTGGAGCAGATGGGGGACGTGAAAGGTGTGTGCAGGATATTCACAGAAGAAATATCTGCAGCATGCGATGTGGTGTGTGGGATGAAGAGAAAACGGAGGGGGGGTGCAAGGAACAGCTTGGTGGAATGAAGAGGTGAGACAGGCTGTGGCACAAAAAAAGAAAGCATACAATGAATGGATGAGAAATAAGGGTGTGGAAGAAGTTGAGAGGCGGAAGAGAGAGTTATATGTAGAAAGGAAGAGAGGTAAAAAGATTAGTAAGAGAGAGTAAGAAGAGAGTGGATGAGGAATTTGGAAGGAATTTGAGTGTAAAGTGGAGGGACTGCAAGAAAATGTTCTGGAAAGAGGTGAGTGTTAGCAGGGGAATGAAAGATAAAAATGGTAGATTACTTGTGGAGAAGGGAGAAAAAGTGAGCAGATGGAGAGAACACTTTAAGGAATTGTTGAACATAGAGGATGGAAGTGATGCGAGTATAAGTGGCAGGGGAATGGCTGGGAGAAGGAGGGAGGTGAGAAGACAGGAAGAAATCAGTAGGATAGAAGTTGTGGAAGCAATGAAGAAAGTTAAATTGGGGAAAGCCCCAGGAATTGATGGAGTGTGTGGTGAAATGTTGAAGCATGGGGGAGAGATAGTAGTAGAATGGATGTGGAAGATGTGCAGATTGGCCTGGGAGGAAGGTAGAGTTCCGGAGGATTGGAAGTCAGGTATAATAATAATTCCCTTGTACAAAGGAAAAGGGGAAAAAGAAGTGTGTGGTAATCACAGGGGCATTTGTCTTCTTAATATAATAGGAAAAGTGTATGGTAGGATACTTATTGACAGAGTTAGGGAAATAACAGACGAATTAGTTGGAGAAGAACAGGGAGGCTTTAGGAAGGGAAGAGGTTGTGTAGATCAGATATTCATTCTTAGATCTTTAGTGGAAAAGTTTCTAGAGAAGGGAAAGAAGTTGTAAGTGGCTTTCATGGATTTGGAGAAAGCATATGGCATGGTGGATAGACAAGGATTGTGGAAAGTATTAAGAAGATTTGGAGTAGATGGGAAGTTGTTGAATGCTGTGAAGAGTATGTATGATGGTGGTAAGGCTGCAGTGCGTGTGGATGGTGAACTGAATGAATTTTTCTCTTTGAAGGTTGGATTGAAACAGGGATGTGTCATGTCTCCATGGTTGTTCAATCTGTACATGGATGGGTTAATAAAAGAGGTACAAGGTAGGGTAGTGGATGTTGGAGTGGCCCTGATGAGAAAGGGTAGTGTTTGGAAACTCCCTGTACTGTTGTTTGCAGATGATACAGTGTTGTTGAGTGAAGACGAAGGGGAGCTGCAAGGCTTGGTGGATGAGTTTGGGAGAGTGTGTAAGAAACGAAATCTAGAGGTGAATGTAGGGAAGAGTAAAGTGATGGTCTTTGAGAGAGGTGAAGTCAGTGAATGTACAGCGAGGTTGGATGGTGAGGAATTGGAAAATGTGAGTACGTTTAGGTACTTGGGTAGTGTGATGAGTAAGGATGGAGGTTTGAAGGGTGAAGTGCTTGAAAGGGTACAGCAGGGAAGAAAGGTTGCTGGTTCCTTGAAAGCAGTGATAAGAAACAGGGAAGTGAGCATGGAAGTGCAAAAGTTACTACATGACAGTATTGTGATACCAACTCTAACGTATGGAATTGGAGCTTGTAAGTTGTTCGAAGGACACAAGTCAAGAGTGAGAGCAGTGGAAATGAGTTATTTAAGAGGAGCTTGTGGAGTCACATGGAGAGACAGGCTGACAAATGAGGATATAAAGGAGCGTTGTGGTGTGGATGTGGATGTGATAGGAAGCGGTAGGAGGAATACACTGAGGTGGTTTGGCCATGTGGAGAGGATGGAGGGTGAAAGACTGGCGAAGAGAGTGTATGTGAGTGAGGTGGAGGCGGGGAGAGGGAGGGGGAGGCCGAGGATGAGATGGAGGGATGGGGTGGAGAGGTATATGAGAGAGAGGGGTGTGAGTTGGGAGCAGGGCAGTGAAATGGCGGGGGAAAGGGCGACGTGGAGGCGATTTGTTTGTGGCCACCCCGAACGGGATTGAGGCGTCTGGCAATAATAGATAGATCATCATAAAAAATATATTATCTACTGTGTTAATTGAAGCAAAAGGTAGACGAGTTAGAGCAGGTGAGGTATGACCAGGTGGAGAGAGGGCACAGGTGACGGAGAGTAGGTAAGAGAAGTGAGTGCTGCTCCAATCAGTGTGCTGGAAAGCAGGACCAGGTGGCGTATGGCAGTAAGTGTAGTTCAATCCATGGACCTGGCTCACCCAATTATCCGGGATACAGCAACAGACACACTGTATAATATTACTTAAAAATTCATAACGATCTCAATAGCACCAGCATCAATCCTAATAGTTATAACGCTACACTGAACAACTTCAGTTGTTGCTTTTTTTTTTAAATAACTAGACCACTCTGACCTTATTAGGCCACTGAATTTCACAGAAGAACCCAGCTGCCTGCAATTCTGCACATGTAAGATACGCTTCTGTATTCTGCACTGCCTCTATCATCAATACGACAGACAGGAAAGCCATGAGCAGGGCATAGAGATGTTAACTGACCTGCCATTCTTGACTGCTCGGAAATAAAATACAGTACATAGCCCACAGACATCTAAGCTAATCCAGGTGACATTAAACCATTACACTGACACTATAAACACCGGAGAAGTGAAAACTATGAGTGAGACGCCTTTCACTGAGAGAGGGGTTGCGAATTTGTGTTGCGTTCTTTTGTTGTGTTCCCCGAAAATAGTGGAACCGAGTTCAAAGAAACCGCCTCCCGACACCCAGGATTAAATTATCATAAAGACAACAGTGTCTGAGTTATAAAATTCAATACCAGGACATGGGAAAGACTAGCTACTCGAAGTATTTAAGATGACAGATATAATGCCTATGTGTGATATGACTTTTTTATTGATTTATTATCAGCTGAAAAGTGCAGAGCGAAGTAGCAAGGTTATCCTCTTGTGCATGGAACTTCCATTCCTTTTCCTTACCCTCAAACTAATGCCAAAATGTCTTGGTTTAAATACGTTCTGTGTAACGCTATTTGTAAGGTGATAGTTGGAAAAGGTACGTTACCAGCTTATTACTGGATTACCTGCAAAGAGCTTAATTGTGGGAACTATTGAACTCTTAACATTATTTCTCGTCCCTTGCCAAAGACTACAGTAATTTAAACTTTACTTAATTTTCAACTTTTACTCCACTAGGGCGGCAGTTTCTGTCTTTTGTGAATGACCTAATCTCTTCACTAATAGTTTGGTCTTTAATTCCATTCTACGTGGTTCCCGTGCTCTTCCTCCAAATCTCCCAGCTGTCTGATGTACCCATGTGGGATATGAATATCTCTTCCGATGACGGAATTCTTGCCTTCTCTCGCTTTAACCACAAGCACCTGTAAGGCGTACAGTACTAATGGTGGCCCTTTTGTTATCCTCAAGAACTGTGCTTCCTTGCTGACACTTTTTTCTTTGGATACATACTTTCGATAAACACATTCATACAAAATTCAGCCTCTCCCGTTTCTGAAAGATTGCGCTCATTCATCCAGTCTCGATGAAGAATAACCGTTTCCACACCAAGACTGTTCTCCAATTGGTGTTAGATTTTTTATTACCAAGTATTTTGTGCCTATCCTGACCAGGATAAGCGCCTTCCTTCACTTAACCCCTTCAGTGCAAGGATGTACCCTGAAATCAACATGATTCCATTGGCGGGGCTCCAGTGGCATAGTTTTGTATGGTATTTCTTTCAGATTCATGGTCATGGGATTTTCTGAAACCTTTGCTTTGGAAGATATCTAAAATTTCCAAACTGCCCACATACATAATATGTCCTTCCGTCTCTGCTGTCGTCTGATATTCCCTCTCTGATCCATCTATGGCTGATATTGTAGAATGACACTAATCTAAGGTATCAGCTGCATTGTTCTTGAGTGCTCTGTGCCCTTCAGCAATTTTTTGTATTATATATAATTGAGCATCTGAGCTGTACATTTAATTGTATGCGCTCATTTGCTGAGGACTCCACTATTGACTTTTAATCTCAGTTTTCACAGCAAAGTACGAGTGCGTAAAGATCGAACATGGCCATGACTCCCTTCTCTGTCACCACACCACCTCTCCCACTTCACAGCTTCTTATTTATTATGATTTTATACCCATACCTTACCACCACCATACAATTTTTCCTTGCGGGGGAGGACTTTTCGTAATGTAGGGGTTACATATAGGCTTAATTAACTCTTTAAATTTTCATATCGAATTCCGTATTTTGTTCTCTCTACCCTTGAACGATTTTCTGTTCAATACATATAAGAATTCTGGTAGTGCAGAGGTTAATGAAAGGTAAATCTAACCCCATTGGTTCAAAAAGGCTCTCTTAAACTAAAGTCGACCAAAGGCAACAGGAATTAAAGATAAAAATGTCATTGAACTGAAGACATTAACACCTTCATTACACGAGCTGCCCCCTAAGTTACATAATAATTCTCTGGCGGTAGGAAAAATTAAATGCAAAATTTGTCATTGGACTGGCGGGGTTAAAGTTTTTTCCTCTCCCAAATTTCAGTCACTTTAGTAATTTTATATGCCCCATCAAGAGAATTAGCCGTATTCGTAACAACAGAGGTAACATTAACGTTGTAACAATTCGCTTTACAAGTCTACAGCAACACAATGATAATATAAGTTTTAAGGAGAAGAGTATTGATAAATTACATATGAAGAAATACTTATGGACACCGTACTCCTTCCATCACTCTTCCATTATGATCATCGTCGTCGTCGTCGTTGTCGAATTCATCTTTACAAATTAACAGAGTAGACTGGATGAAGAAACAATAAACAAGAAAGATCATCAGGAAAGATCATCAACAGGATGTTTGAATGGGGCCCTCATTCATTTACTGATTGGTCATGCTTTTTAAACTCTATTCTCCACCCCACAGGTGAACAGATCAGTGATAAATGTGCTTCATAAAATTCAGTTCGCTCTCGCAGCGCTTGTGTGATGGAAACCATTTCATCGGCTGCGACATAAATCATGGGTGCAAACTTTGTTATATAAATCCCATATTTCATCAACACATTTTTGACCTTCGTCAGTCCATTTGTTCAATGTGCATTCATACCTCACTTTCCCTCACATATCCTTACCATATCCAGCCATCTTCATCACTCTGCTAATAGCCATTTCACTACGGAATTGTAATACCTGGGTTCAGTCCCTTCTACTCTCGGAAAAAATAGATTCATTACCTCATATCTGTCATGAATCTTTATATTTCTTCCGGTATCCGACGGACGCAACTCACATCTATTCCTTTACATTCCCATTCACACTGCTGTCATTTTTTACGCTCTAAATTCGTAGTTAGTTCAGGTGTTCTGCCTATATATATTACGTCTGACACTAACACACTTTTAGCCAGCAATCATAAGCCCTTGAACTCAGACCTCTATTCCGTATCAAGACATTCATAACACACCCTTCTCTCTCTCTCTCTCTCTCTCTCTCTCTGTCTCAGCTTCATTGATATCTCTGCTCCTTTTCCACTTTAAACATTTACCTCTTTATTCTACTCAAGCACAACGAGACATTTGGCTGCATTATCAAAACTGTGTAAGTGATGGTACCGGCAGTCCTTACAAGTGACGACAATCAGTAAAAAAAAAATAAGAAAAAAAAAAATGGCATAAGAAAATCATAAAACTCCATTATACTTTACTTAACGGAAAATGAGAATGCATTGAAATGGTTGGATTTCTTTTGTTTTCCGTCATGTGCTTAAAGAGCGATGTAAAAAAATATATATGATTTCTCTTTCCCTTCGCGAAACCAGGTTTATTATAATGGCTTTTAAAATGCACCACGGATTCGTGTGTCTGCATTCCACAACACATCATATTGTGACTCAGCCTTATATACCTTGAAGTGTTCTTCATTTTTTGAAAAGTTACACATACAAATATCCACAAACCTGTGAACTAGAGGCCCCCAAGAGGGGAATCACATCAACTGCAAGCCAGTACATATCTTGCGCGGCTTGGAATATGACGTTGACCTTGACCTACTTTTTCCAATTTCGTTCTCCTAGATTTCCATCCTTAGTACAGACCTGAAAAATTTCGTGATGATACCTTGAGAGGTTGCGAAGTTATCATGGTAAGAGACATACAGACACACAGGCAGACGTACAAGCTGAAAATAATACTCATAGGAGACTATCATCTCTACTACACCTTGAAAATTTTGTGATGATATCTTTAGCAGTTGCGATGTTATCGTGGTAGCAGGCACACAGATGTTGACTTACTTTCACCGATTTCGAACCCGTGATCGATTTTTTTCCCAACTACACATCTGTAAAATTTTGTGATGATATCTTGAGTGGTTGTGGAGTTATCGTGCTAACAGACACACAGACAGACAAATTGAAAGCAATACAAGCTTAGCTGTCGTGTGTGACAAACAATCTACAGTCGTTCCGTCCACTATTATCAAGCAACAGACACCAAATACACATATCATATTTGAAGCATTCCTTCTTTCAGCATTCCCACCAGCAGCTCCACAACACTTGCCACGATCTCTCTCATCACTCCATCCACACACTTGTATATAAGTAACAATCAAGAGGACAAAACACACACACACACACACACACACACACACACACACCTGTTCATTCCATCACTAATAATGGACCACTCACTCAAACATTTACACACACAAAGGAACTGCGGCCAAAGCCAGATTCACTACATTCAGCAGTTCTTCTGCACTAAACATATGTGTGCAGTTTCCAAAGCAGTCTCTGTTTATTTGGTCGTGCAGTCCTTTTCGCAAGGTTTCACCACAACCCATTTTACTTCAAATATTTTGATAACACACCTCAAAACACTTCTGAAATTACCTTGATCAATGTTCACTCTTCAGTCTAGAATTCACTTTACCTGATGTTATGATTATTTCTTATACTTCTTGATCAACACCCAACGCTTATTCCATGATGGTTCATGTACTTACCTCGGTTTTCTTGATTTTTACACCCTGGCACAGCACCTTTCTTCCAGTCAGTATATCATCATCACTTGCTGCCTTCCCGCCTTTCGGCCTTTCACTGCTATCATTTTATCTGCCAGTGATACATTTTCAGGTACCAGATTTTTTCACAGTACGCTACTAGGCTTAGTCAGGTTTTCTATTTTAAGTTAATTTTCTATTTTAAGTTAATTTTCTGTTAAATTTTATCATGCAGTCTCCACTTACCTTTCGTCTTTATCGAAAGCAATTTCTTTACATGAACTGGATTGCTGGCCTGTATTCAGACAATGAGTGTGCTGTTAAGTGTGGAGGAGGAACATTCGACTTCTTCCTAATAAGTCCTAGAGTAAGAAAGGGATGTGTCCTTCTCCCACACTCTTCGACACATGCATGGATTGGGCCCTTGGCCAAATTGAATCAAAATTGCTGTGGAGTATCAGTTAGCAACTTCTGGGTTACTGACTTTGACTTTGCTGACGATGCAGTTATTCTAGTAGAGTCCCTGGAGATTCTACTGAGTGGCCATCGAGGAATTTCACGAGAATGGTAAGCCATGATTAAAGGTCTCTTGGGCCAAGAGCAAGGTCCAGGCACTTGGTGGATTGTTGGATGAAACTTTTCAGTCTGTCCAAGTATGTGGTGAGAATGTAGAAGTCTTGAAAAGATTCACTTATCTTAGTAGTGTGGTAAGTACATGTAATACGGTAAGTCAGATGATTAGATTTCCTTTCACACCAGTCTAGCCTGCGGGATAATAATTTCACTCTACTTGGGTATGTGCAGAAAGATGAAAATACACATCCCCAAGGCACTGCTGCTCCGTGTCTTAATGGCTGTGAGATAGACACTAAACCCTCTCAGGCACAGTCACGCGATTTGCGTGAGGTGGTGTGCATGATGAAAAAGCACAGTCACTCGAATCGCGTTTCTAAGCACAAAAATTTTCATCCAAAAAAAAGTTTTTAACCAATTCCCATGATTTTTTGGTGCGAGATAACACTGCCAGTCCTCCCTCGAGGCAAGTCATTGGCAACGCTGTGTCACTTTATCTACCTCAGCCTGCTCCCTCCAACCTCAGTCATTGTCAAGCAGTCAGGCAGTGGGTTTGACAGCTCGTGGTTCCCTTTAAATCATCCATAATTCTCCCCCTCTCGCCCGAGGCAAAGGCCCTATTGACTCAGTGAGGTAATACATTGTATGTGAACATATACTGACGTGATATTGTCAATGGAACATACATGTATGTATTGAAAAGCAATTCTGGCCATTAGCAATCGTTGGGCCTTGGAGCCAGATGCATGGTCAGTGTAGCGGGGTTTCGCCACTCGGCCTCCCCGTAGGCCGTGTGACGTGAGTGGAAATACGTATATAAATGAAGCCAAGGCCTAAATATATATTGTGTGAAAGATACTGTGGATGGCTTGGTGAAATTATGAAGCCAGCAAGCGTTACGTAGGGCATGAAACAGAGTGTCGTGAAGGGGCAAACCTGATGTCGGGAGGGGAGAATTACCAGTGTTTTAGGGCTGGAATTATTGTGACTCTGATAGTGTAAATGCTTATAGAATTGTAGGAAATATACGTCAAACATGCTGCGAGTTTCCATGAACGAGTGTGGTGTGTGCCAAAAATAGCATTGCCTCATACTCTCAGGGAGAAGCTGACTCACACACACACTAACACACACACACACACACACTAACATACTTACACACTCACACACACACACACACACACACACACACACACACACACTAACATACTTACACACTCACACACACACACACACTAACATACTTACACACTCACACACACACACACACTAACATACTTACACACTCACACACACTAACACACACACTCACACACACACACACACACACACACACACACTAACATACTTACACACTCACACACACTAATACACACACTCACACACACACACACACACACACACACACACACACACACTAACATACTTACACACTCACACACACTAAAACACACACTCACACACACTCACACACACAGTCACACACACTCACTCACATACACACACATACATTAACATACACACTCACTAACACACACACACACACACACACACACACACACACTACATAACTCCTCTTCTTCAAATCCCTGGTCTAACTGGATCAACACCCCTGGAGGAAGTGAGTTCTGCAAATTTTGTTGATATATATAATAATCTATTACCATTACCTCTCCAACTTTCAGACAAATAACCATTTTCACCTACAGATTACACATATGAAAGAAAGTAAATCTCCACAGCAGTAACTATAGAAGAGTTATGTTTATGTGTAGTAGGTTATAACAATAGGAAAACATCCATGGAAGATGTAACAGTCTGTACAGATAGGGGGGAAAATAATTGGTAGCATAGTCGTCAGGCAAGTGTGCAAGGAAAAACAATGTGTGTAAAAGTTGGTAGCGATCGGAAGAGTAACCTCACTTTGTCGGCCAAGTACTCGAAAACTATTAGACTTATCGATTTCCTGTTACAACCATCATCAATACCACTAAATTTTACGTATGATCAATTCCAGAATATAAGCCTTTGGTAGCGTTTTTGAGGGTAAAAGGCAAGGGAAATATTTGTTTTCCTCGCGGTTGTTATCAGTGACAAGCGCTCAAAGTAATAACCTCACTTTGTCGGCAATTACTCGAAAACTATTAGACTTATCGATTTTCTGTAACAACCATGATCTATACCACTGAATTCTATGTATGATCAATACCAAAATGTAAGCATTATGTTAAGTTTTGTGCGAGAAAAGGCGGTGGAAATGAGTGTCTCTTCGCGGCTGTTACCATTGAAAAACGCTCGTAGTAATACTCTCACTTTGTTGGTCAATTACTCGAAAACTATTGGACGTATCGATTTCATGTTTCAACCATGATAAAGAGCACTAAATTCTACGTATTAATATTTGTGATAAGAATTCGTTGTTACGTAGGCGGGAACATTGCGTACGCCATGAGCGCATCACGAAAGTCAATCACGGACGGAGTGCCTAGTACTTTCGATTTACTCGTGAACTATGAGGCTTATGGGGTTCTGCTTGGTGTTGGGGAAAGCTGGTGAATTTGGGCATATTATTATGTAATAAAAACATAAGGTGTCTGGGAAAATTTAGCTTTGAGAGGTCTGTGAATTTTTTCCGAAAATGGCTTTCAGTTTTTGGCCATTTTCTCGAAAAGTAAATATCGTAACACAACCGGATTTGTTTCGTTAGAAAGCTGATGAAATTCTCTATAAAAACTTATAGATCATTTTCCTGTATGATGGAAAACATTCAAACGGCGATGTTGGGAAGTGAAAAATGGTCCATTTACCATGCTTCCAGGGCTAATATATATATTTTTTTTGGCGTTTTCCTGTGTTTTGGTCCTGTTTATCAGACAGAACAAACATCGCTGCCTGCCTTGAGAAAGGTTGGATGGGAATAAATGGATTTTTGGTTGGCGAAAATAAGGCAAGAATGTGTTTCATTCGCCGAAATTTGCCGCGCGCGCGCTCCCGGGCCAGGCGGCTCCGTAGAAAAAAATCGTGTGCCAGAAAACTTACTGAAACTTACTGTGCGCAAGAGGGTAAACAGATACTTGAAGTGGCAAATAGTCTCCTTTCGTACTAAGTGCTTTTGCAGGATCATGGGATATCACTGGTGCGACAGCGTATGTAACTAGCGACTGGTCCTTGAGACTGAGTCGATGCTTATTACCCACATTGTATGTCTGCACCAACTCCAATTATATGGGCACGTGGCCCATTTTCCTAATGATGACCCTGCCCATAAGGTGATGTCTGAGAGAGTTAACCTTGGTGGAGGACACCAAAGGAACTCCTAGCTGGAGCAGGTTGATCATTAACCACCCCCATCCCAACGTTTTCTGGGCAGTGGTACGCCCCAGTCCCGACATTTTTGGACCTTTTTTTTTTTGGCTCAAACATCCACTTTTGGTGAGAAACATCGAAAATTCATAGAGAAATCGCTCACCTGAGGTTTAAAATACTCGATCCAGGTAGGAGTACCTCCTTACCTTACAGGGTTTTCTATCAGGCTGGCTGCAAAGAAAACGAGTTCTGTGGGAGGATAACTATTCCACACCACTCATAAACGGTATTTATTTATTTATTTGGTACGAATTTATATGTAGTACGAGAGTATATTGGTTTTCAAACAGTAATATAGGCATTATAAGCATTGTTTCACTCACTAACTCATCACCATTCCTGACCTTTTTTTGCCATATTACCAGATCATCATTTCTGACTGTTTCTTCCTTTAATGTTTGTCCTCCACATTGTCATCGATTGAGGAATCACTCTGGCTCTGAATTTCGTACCGTGGCATGACATGGCTTTACTGGCCAGGTCACTGATAACAGGTGAATTGCTGAGAAAAGGTCATGCTGAGGAGGGTGGAGGAGGTCATGCTGGGTTAGGTATTGTCCCTCCCTGGCATCTTGTAGAGGAAGGTGTCCCGTGTATACGTGCCAAAAATCACTCGCAAAAATTGAAAATTGTGCAAATTAGGGACCTTGCAATGTTGCCGCATTAATTTATGTCTCCGGGACATGAGTGCACATCATGTGAGGACGTGAATTTATGTATCCGGGACGGGGCGGGTTAATGTCGAGTGATACTTATAGAAGGAAGAGTCGCTGCCTACAGGTTTGCACGAAGGGACCCCTTGTGGGTTGAATGAGAAGATGAGTGGGACTATGAGCACCACAGCGTTTGCTCCTTCCCCTTCCCCCCATGACAAGGATGATATTCATCAAAATCACTCTTTCATTCTTTTTCTTTCACTACGCTGTCATCTTATATTACCGACCCTTGCAAAAACACATACATTTCGTATTCCTAATTAAATGTTTACTAGACATTCCAAAAATTTTCTAATTTCCCTTTCTTGTCCACCACTTCTTTGGTCCAGTCTAATTCATTATCTTTTTTTGCATAGTTCATATGTACTTCTTTGTTTTCCAGTACGTATTCATTTACTCAGAGTACATCTTCCGCTATATTACTTCAATTTTTCTTTCGGTATTTTATAACATAGTCCTCCTATTCGTCGCCTCATTGTTTCATGTGAGGCCATCAGATGATACCTTCTGTCCCTGAAAACCTCTATTACCTCTAACCGCCAGTACAGCTACACGATCTAACCCAGTTTTCGTGCGAGCGGAGCAGAAATTTAACCCAAATCCGAGGTTTATGCAGCGCTCTGGGGAGTACAAAGACAGCAGAAGGAAGGTTGGATAATCAAACTAGGAACCGTAAGTCATTTTATTACTCGTTTTGGCTACGCCCACTTGTCTCATCGCCCACGACAGCTGGTGGCACATTTTACTTATTTATTTATGCTTCTACAAGCGATTTTGTACACGTTGCAAGCAATAGGGTTCAAACTTATCTCCGTCGTTAACAATTCACCATTAGCCCTTTTTTTTTTCTTAATTGTAGTACGATCAATACGATTGTCATATCTTCCCATGTTTGTACCGTCGCTCGGCATCTTTCAACTCTTCGTCCATGCTGATGCCTTAAACCCTTTGAAATGAGAAATAACTGACTTACTGGATAAAATATACAAAAATATAATTTCCTTTATCACCCTCATTACACCTACCACTCATGAAAGCGGGAAGAGAGAGCGGTTTGAAACGAAATTTGTGCACATTTTTACCGAACATAAGCCACTAATCAAGCCGGTTTAGGGTAGGCTAAGGGTATTGTAGATGAGTAATAAATTGTACTAGATAAGCTATACAACATGGGAAAAATTGACAAGGCCGATTACTTTAAGGAAACGAATTATGTGGAATGAACTGTTACTGTAATACTTTTGAACCACAAGTAATCGTCAGATGCGTTTTACCAAACAGGGGATCAGTGCGAAAAAAAACAAAAAAGGTTAAGTGCAACATCATACGCAGCACATCAACATCCCCAATCACGTTCTTTTGTCTTCTCTAGTATCAACACCCAATTTAGATGGCGTGGATTAAAGTACACATATTTTTGGCAACGCTTTGCCTCCTTCCTATCTTTTGCTCCTCCATCTTTGTTTGGGTAGCCGTTTATAGAACAGTGCCATTCCCAACCCGCATCCGCCATTCTTTTATCAGTTTTACGACACACATGAAATACCTTGCTAGTGCTCTTTCTTCCCAGCTTCAGAGTTAGTTGCTGTTTGCGTGGCGAGAAAGCTGAAATATAAATTCAAACGTGCAAATGTATGAATCATAGCTTGGACATTGATATAGGACATTTTGACTGAGTTTCTTACCTAAGAGTGAAAACACTGTGTTGCCAGTTACCAGGCGTGTAGCCACATTACTTGTATCAGCAGCGCTTCCCGTTGTTACTGGAAACCAAAATCACGCTGTGGAGTAATGATAACGGTGCATGACTTCTATCTTGAATCCCTGGTTCGATTTCCAGCTAGAGCGTCATAAAACTCTCCACACACACACACACACACACACACACACACACACACACATATATATATATATATATATATATATATAGACAGACAGAGAGATAGATAGAGAGATAGATAGACATAGATACTGATATACCGGTAGATATTGAGAGATATATATGGAGAGATAGATATTTATAGATATAGATAAATAAGAAATACATGCAAACATGCACATAGATACACAGATAGATACATAGATACACACAGGTGTCCCATATGTAACCCTCCACCTTCCCATATGTAACCCTCCACCTTCACTCCGCCGGGCGATATTCTGTGTGTTATCGGGACGCTCAGTGAGTGTTTGCAGTATCTACCCTGCATCATATATTCATTTCAAACTCCCATTGCCACACACACACACACACACACACACACACACATATATATATATATATATATATATATATATATATATATATATATATATATATATATATATATATATATCACCATCATCATCATCCGGACCTCTTTCTCACCCTTGGGGTGGTGTAATTGAATCTCCCGACAGTGGAGATAATGTAGTGGTGGCACAAGCAGAAATGAAGTTCTTATTCCTGCAAATAATTCATATGGTGATGTCTTGCATTTCAGAGCCTCCGCCCGGGTTGGTGTGGGGCGGTGCAGGGGCGGGGAGGGGTGGGCAGGAGCAGCAGGAGAGTAATGTGCTGAGGACCAGACTCAGTGTGGTGGCATCCCGCTCCACCCACTACTCCACAACCACCTGCTCCACCACTGCACCACCATCCTCCACCACATGTGCTTCCCCAGGCTCGTGTTCCAACGCCATCACACCAACTCTCACCCACACTGTCTCCGTCACACTCAGGGTCAATTGTGAGTACTGGCATCCATATACACTGATTGTTATTAGAGTAGGAGTTAATATGAGTTAATAGAAGTACTGTACATTTCTCAGCGTTAGAACAAAGTATATACTACTGTGTAACAAATCACGTATTTGAGTAAATTTCTGAGGATCATCAAATCCACGTGCATAGGAGACATTTGCCCTTTAGGTCCCTGTTAGAATGTAAAACCTACATGGACGTCAATAAAATTATATAGCAACTTTTTCATACTTTTTTTTTTCTTAACTGATAAACTACCATAACCCTTTTTACTGAAACAGTAACTTTGAATCTTCGTTTCTTCTGGTACCCCAGATGGTATAAGTATCCAGTCTAGAAAAAACATCGTCTTGAAGAGGTTAATGAATATTATATCATGCCCTGATGACCCAAGAAAAGCATTTGAGGACATAAACGCATAGTGGAAACAAAGAAAAAAAAAGTGATGCCTTCCTTGCAAAGAGTTTTAAGATCCTTGTGCTGTCAGTAAACATTAATCTTCTTTTCTCCTTCTTCTTCTTCTTCTTCTTCTTCTTCTTCTTCTTCGTATATGGTGATACATGGCAGTGGATGTGTAAGTATAAGTCTAACCCTTCACAAACCTCTCTTTTCTTAACTTCCTTCTTTTCGTGGGAGGTGGCGGGATCCAGCATTTGCTAAGAGAAGGGTTCAAAACTTTATCTTTTTATTACCCATAGACGACAGTTATAAATTTAATAGTTAAACCTGTATATATCTGTGTATTTGTATACATCTCTATCTGTCTCTGTCAGTCTATATGTATCTATCTATATCTGTAATATATAATTGTGTGTGTGTGTGTGTGTGTGTGTGTGTGTGTGTGTGTGTGTGTGTGTGTGTGTGTGTCACAATATATTTTACAACCACATACCATAAAAAATTCAACCATTAGAGATAATTGACAGTATATGATAAGGAATATTCAAGCTGGTAACATTATTGCTATTCTTTTAGTTTTTTCTGCATACTTGTTGCAGAATAGAAACAAAATGTTACAGAAGAAAAAATAGAAGTTGTGTCCGGACTGCCTCGACTCTCCTTTGGATCTGCCACTATGTTGAAGTGCCACTGCATGTGTCAGACAGTAGGCATGAGTCTAAACCTTCCACTTCTTGTTATTTTTCTTCTTCTTCCTCTTTATCATCATCATCATCATCATCTTCTTCTTCTTCATTATCTTCTTTTCTACTTCCTCTTCCTCATTCTTGATATGCAAGGCAATGAGCATAAAATATATATAATTCTTCTCAGCAGGCTTAAACTAATTCTTTATACTCAGTGGACTTGAATGTAAACCTTCTGGAGTGGACATTACTGTAAACATTTTTCTTCAGTAGGCATAATGTAAACGTTCTCAAGTATAAATTCAAGTTTTCTTCTTCAGTACGTGTATATGTAAACTTCCTTTTTCAGTAGGTGTAAATGTAAACCTTTCTCTTCGGCGTACGTACGAGAATGTAAAGTTTCATCCATAGAAGGCATAACTGGAAACATTCTTCTTCAGTGGGAATAACTTTAAAGTTTCATTTCCCTTGAATGTAGCGATGCTACGTACCAATGGACGTGAACCTCAGTGAGCATATAAACCATCTCCCTCAGCAGCCATAAAATCATCTGAACTTTCCTCTCGAGCAAGCATAAAATACTCTAAATCTTTTTCCTCAGCAGGCATAAAGACTCTAAATCTTCTTCCTCATCAGGCATAATGGACTCTAAACCTTCCTCCTCAGCAGCTATAAAATACTGTAGATCTTCCTCCTCAGCAAGCATAAATACTCTAAATCTTCCTCCTCAGCAGACATAAGTATTCAAATCTTCTTCCTCAGCAGGCATAATAAACTCTAAACCTTTCTCCTCAGCAGCCATAAAATACCCTAAATCTTCTTCCTCATCAGCCATAAAATACGCTATATCTTCTTCTTCAGAAGGCATAATAGACTCTAAACCTTCCTGCTCAGCAGCTATATAATACTCTAGATCTTCCTCCTCAGCAGGCATAAACACTCTAAATTTTCTCCCTCAGCAGGTATAAATACTCTTTATCTTCCTCCTCAGCCGCCATAAAATACTCTAATGTTCTTCCTCAGCAGGCATAAATACTTGAAACCTTCCTCCTCAGCAGGGATAAGTACTTTGATACTTCCCCCTCAACAGGCATAAATACTCTAAATCTTCTTCCTCAGGAGGCAAAACAATGATTTAAACCTTTCTCTTCAGCAGACGTAAAATAATCTGTACCTACTTCAGCAGGCATGAAATACTCTAGTCTTTCTTCTTCAGCAGACATGAACTAAACTTTCTTCTTGGCTGGCATTAGAAATCTAATCCTGCTTCTCCAACAAGCATGACATAATCAAAACCATCTTCCTTGCCTCGTATTTATTCTGATGTTGCAGGCCAATCCTGCTGGTGGACATTGCAGTTATCAGGCAGAAAGCTAACTCTTCAAATCACCTTATAATTATGGTTGTGTTATGTACCAGACAGTAAGCATTCCTCTAAACCCTTTAATTCCTTTATTATAATAATGTTTTGCGGGATCCAGCATGTGTAAGTCTAACCTGTCTTCTTGCTCTCCCTCTGTGGTTGTGTTGTGTGGTGGCAGTGCCGCCTGTGGAGGTGCGAGTGGAGTCTGCGGATCCATGGGTGAGCGGGGCCCAGGTAGCCACCTTCACCTGCCGGGTGTGGGGGTCGTGGCCGGAGCCGGTCATACAGTGGTGGCTCGGAGGGCGGCAACTCACACCATCAACTACACCGGTCAGTACCAGCCACTGCCTTTACTGTGTTGGCCACAACACGTCTTTATATGATTAATTTGTTACAACCATAACTGTGATTATTTTTTCTGGATAGCGAAAGTAATCGAGAAAATGGATCATTGGTGTGAAGGACTGTACATATTATGCTACAGATCCTGTGTCTCATACAACTAGATGTTTTTCACATGACAGGAATATCTAATTGTGCAGGGTAACATTTTGGTAAGTCTCTTATAGTGCCAAAAAGTGCCATCCACATCAATGAACATCCTGTATTATCTTAGGTTCAAGAACGTTTAATCGGGGTTACGATGCTGTGACCACTTTACGTGGTCTCTTTATCTTGAATCCTAAGCTGTAACAAGAGATCGAAATATGGTGCTAGTCACGAAAAAGTGTAATGTGAGGAATTGAGGCATAGTATTGTACTTCTGTACTATTCAGGTTCGGGATATATGCAAATCTTTACGAATATCCGTGTTATGTTAAGGTGGATGAGTATAGTGAACGTCCTCCAACAAATTATTTTGAAATATTTACGTACATGATATCAGTTATATTTTTTGACGACTAATATCAAGAATCCCTCCAACGCATTTCCTTTTGTATGTACAGTATAACCTATAGCACGCATTACACTCGTATCTGTTATATAACAGTTCTATATTATTTTTTCAGATGATTGCCAGCTGTAGGGAACTAGTAATTTATTCCGATTGCCCGGGGCCTTTTATAACATCAAACTATTAAGCTGTGTTATGCACGCTTAAATGCGTATGTGTGTGTGTATGTGTGTGTGTGTGTGTGTGTGTGTGTGTGTGCGTGTGTGTGTGCGCGCGCGCGCGCGCCCTCGCATCCTTGCGACCATGCATATTGTGTGCGTGTGTGCACTAGCATCTTCTTCACAGTGTATCTTTAAAAATTAACCCTTGTGTGTCTCGTGAAATATCCTTGTACTTGAATAATATGAAATATACTACCATGGCATACATATTATCGCACAGTTAGGCAGAACATCACTTAGAGACCTGGCGCCAAAAATGCCATGATCAAAGATGATCAAATATGGAGAGAGAAATATACAAATTCTCACAGCTGAGGAATATTACCCATTATAGGACAAGAGCTATAGAGCGACAAGAAGTTGAGATTTGTTATGTGAACTATTCATTCTGGCTACATCATCATTATTTGCAAATGCAACTCTACAATTTCAAGGCAAGTACAGTGAAGGATCTCCTTGAGAAAGGTAACAACCGGAGTTGGGGGTCCAAAGCACGATATACCTATCCTAATTTCTTTAAAGAGCAATAACAAACTTCAAAAAGACATCATCGCACTAAAAGGCTGAACCAACTGGATGCGATAACGCCATTTATTTTCTCTAATTCTTCCTAGATACATTTATTCAAATTGGGGCAGAAAGTTCAGTATCCTTTAAAATTTATTCTTGATACTGACAGACGTTATTTGCAGCTTAAGAGACACCTTCTACAAATAGGATTAAATTAACTTGTGTTATATTTGTCATAGTGTTTGACTACAGAAAAGTTCTCAGGCTGGAATGGGTTACAGATTAGCTCAGTATATCCCATTCAGCATCATATTACATTATTTTGGTTGCCTTCATACGACTTCATTCTAGCAAAGGAAAATCCCCGAGTCTGAATGGATATATAAAAAGTAAGATGCTGGCTGTATTTTGTACAGATAATCGTACGTGCTCTGAGATAATATTGTTATAACACACACAGGAGCCTGGAACTCTCCGTAGGCTTCATAATATTATCTGACGTAAGCTGAGATAGAATATCAGAGTAGTCATGACCATAGGAGGCTACACAGATTATTGTAAGTCATATTACTCACTTCCAGCTGAATTCATCTCTCTCGCCTTAGTTGGCATAAAAGACCCAACCAAAAGACAATGATAAGAAGAGAAATCCACAGAGGGATTTCACTTCTCTCTCTCTCTCTCTCTCTCTCTCTCACACACACACACACACACACACACACACACACACACACACACACACACACACACACACACACACACACACACACACACACACACACACATAGGAGCACTAATTTGCCGCACAATAAACTTCAAACGGGTATAAAACTAAACCCCAAGTCATCACGGGTGCTCATCCACTTACCCTCCTTCCCTGCGACATGAAAGGGAGAGGAAACACTGAGGAGAAGGATACAGAAGACGAAGGGAACACTGGCGGAGACTTACACCCGGGAGCTGCCTCGTACCCGCACTAATGAAGAGCACAATTAAGCGGCTCGCAACTCCCAGGATAATCTCGACTTCGGGATAATTAAAAGCCAAAGTTTTTATTCGCATTATCCGCAAATTTGCAAATGCAAGGCATTTTGGGGAAATTTAGCCACGACAACTGTATTTTTCCCGGGGCTCATTAGGAACTATTGGTAGTCTTTGTTAGTCATTTCCCACGGAGAAGAGACGAACTGAAAGGGAAACATTGTCATTAGCCGGTGATTAGCCAATCCGCAGGCCTTTCATCGTGTGTGTGTGCCCACTCAGACCTCAGGCTTTGATGACAATAACATGGATGAAGAGCTTTCTGGGTAACAGTGGCTTTTGCTTACAAAAGTGTGACAACAAAGAGTCACAGCAAGCATTTGAATATATATTTGTTTCAGTTCCATTCTCTCTTCACATATTTCTCCTTTTCAGGTTATACAATGGCACGGAAATTACAGAATTAGATATGAATATGAACACTTAGCAACAAGCAAACAGATTGTAATTTAGGTTACCTGAACTTTACTTTTCTTATAATAGCATACTTTGTACTTCACAATCCACGATACTTTCAGTTTTTTTTATTGCACAATGATAATTGAATTATTATTATTATTAATTTTATCTGCTTACTCGATACAGGCCCACTTTTAGATGATTCAGTGATGACTGACAAAGCAAATGGTTTCTTGTTACCTAAGAAACTATGTATCAAGTTGAATCGTAACCATATAATTAAATGAATGTTTAGTTATCTAGTGTGTTAAGACGCTAAAACCTGATTTGGCCGAAAAAAGTTTACATCTGATGACTGGTTTGGGTTTATGGCTCAGGTAATGCCACTCGGGAAGGGCGACTCGCCATTATTTTGTTATGTCCGAACTAAAAAGCCTAGTTCTTGTCCCCTACGCTGTTCATGAGGCAGTATAGAACTTGATGATAGAGAGATACACACGTAGAATAAGCTGACATGAAGCAGTATTATGTGTCGCGATGCATGGACACATTGTTTTTGAATGACTAAGTGGTACGCAGAGAGAGGTAAGCACTGAAGAAGACTGTCTGAAGGCTAGCCAGTTGTGTAAAAGAAAATGTTAACTGCTTGCATTTCAAACTGTGTGGATAGGCGGGTGCTGTGTATCCACCTTAAGGAGGAAGACACGCAGGCAGACAGTTTAATAAAACAGTCTTTAGAGAAATGAAGCTGATACAGAGTGACGGAACATTATGGAAGTGATAGACACTGAGAAGAGTAATTGGAGGGGAGCTAATGAAACAAACTGCTTGATTACATCTTGTATGGACTAACTATACTCAATAGTGTGACCTCCTTCCTCTCCCCCCCCCCCTACATACACACGCACGAGAGCTGTAATCAGCACAGGTGTGAATGAAGCCATAAACAGAACCAGCCACTGTGCATAGTTATGGGAGGCTTGGAGTTAGTGTTAACATATTCAGCCTTAGAAAAGTATTAAAAAGAAATAATCTAATTTTTACAAGAAAGCCCATGATAAAGAATTATGAGAATACTGAGAGAAGAATATGCATTTCGAAGTGCGTTGCTGTGGGCAAGAGAAATGTCGTTGAAGGTTGATGTTTATTTGGATAGAATTCAAATTTATAACATCAGTTGTCAACTCAATAATCAGAATTTAGGTTAAACCTTCATAGCTTATTCTGTGTGAAGGATGTTATTGCTTAATCTCTGGCCATTATCTAATATAAAACGCATTGGTCGCTGAAAACAGAAGAACGAAGAATGCCTTTCATGACGCTTATTTGCAGACATGTGCATCGTTTGTGACAACCTGTGTTGCATTAGTTTGCGAATACATTGGAGATTTTGTCATGGAAAATATTTGCGCGTAATGTCACAATATTAACTGGGATGTGCTACACTCTAGCAGTTGGGCTTGTGCTTAATCATCTGTACTATTTATACGTACACTGCAGTGACAGATGTTTTGAAGTATATTCATATATACCTGTATTTTACTTCATCATCAGACATCGTAACGTATTCCGAGTAGTATGAATAGGATTGGTAGGACAGAGAGAGAGAGAGAGAGAGAGAGAGAGAGAGAGAGCAAGATCGAAACTGCTATTAGTTCCCCCCTCCCCCCAAGTGGACCACACCTGCATTCACCAATCAATCAAGCCTTCGAAAATCTTGTTCTATCCTACAGGTCAAGGTATCCACACAAAAGCACTGTACCTGATAAAATCATTTTTACAACAACTGGGAAACAGAATTATTCCGTCACCGATCGGATTAATAACAGGTGTAATCCTTGTCATATGCATCGCCATAACAGCATCCTCTATTACCCTCTGTCATTTTAGGTGCAATCCCTATCATTTGCTTCACCATCAATGCACCCTCTATTCATTTTCTCTTCTGCTTTTTTTTTTTTTTTCAACTTTTATACGTCACTCTCTCACACATTCAGTTAATGGTATCCTTTGAAGGTTGCTAGCAATTTCCCTTCTGACATTTTGTAAGTGGACTTTTGAAACTTGACAAAGGGATATTTTCCTGTGTTCCGAGTCCACAATGTTTTAAAACTATGCAGCCACGTTCTCACTATAACACACCACCACCTACCTTCAGACTCAGTCACTGATAACATAAACCAGCAGTCATACCGTACCGACTCTCTCTGTGTGATCACATCTAAATTCATTCTCTTATACCCTCAGATCATTAAACAACCTTATTTTACATCTAAAAAAGTTACATATATTCATCAGCAATTCCATTTCCAGTTTTAATATTCATGCTATACATATATACACTGTCTAGCTTCCGCACAATAATATATAATCAAACACATCTTCATGCAGTCTTCCTTTTTCGTTTCCTATTCCATATCAATGACTTCCTGGCATTAACATAATTTTTCCCGCACCACTCTTCAATCCTCGTTCACACATCTGTTTCTTTTGTCTCAATGCAATAGCATACCTAAGCTTTTCAGGTACTTCTCTGTCAACATCCACCATTTTACACTTACATTCCTTCGGTTTCAGAAAACATTGTCAAAACTTTAAACTATTTGGAAAAATCACATTTACAGCCAGCAATTGAGCAGCATCAGTGTTCATTCCTGGCAAGGTGAATGGCATGTGCAGTTGGCACATCGATTTAAGCAATACAACCAGGGGACTTCATTGCTCTGAACTAAGATGGCTTTCCTTCTGCCTCCTACACATCGGCCAGAGTTGTATAAAACTAAATGTTACTTATTCCAACATTCACCATCGTTGTCATCATCATTTCCGTTTCCGTAACGCTTGCGGTGGCCTGTTTGTTAGATTCATTCATATTTATTGAACATACAAGTCTCACCCTACACCCCAAATGCCTCAGTCACCAGTACCCATACCCAAAACACAAGGCTGGGTCAAGTCACCTGTCCAGTAACAAAATGCAGCATTCCTCAGCCCTTTTTTTTTTTTTTTTTTTTTTATGTGACCGACTCTGGGCATAGGCTTCACAGCCTGCTTTCAAGGCCCAGTAGTCCTCCTACGTACCGCACACCTCTACATGTCACCACTTCGGCGCTAACACCCACCGTCCATACTGAATACATGCTAGGGCTGTCTCATACAGGACTGGTGTATTGGTATTAGCGGGGGTATTTTTACGACATGTCGGCAGGCCTTCTGGTAGATCAGTAAAATCTGATTTTTCTGAAATTCAAATCCTTAAACTGTTCCCTGCCTCAGCGGGATTTGAACCCGGGTCCGTCAGGACTGCAGGCCAACTCTCTACCTATTGAGCCACCGCCTCCCCCAATTGTTCAGATCAATTGTTCTTCCGGACCCATAAACACGGCTTGAACGTGTATATTAAAGCTGCTCCCCCCTCCCCCATGCCAGGCGTTTGCAAGTCAACCGGTACAGTTCCGGAATTAATTCACCTACGGAGCCAAGACATTATTATCACTCCAGCACTCACACCAAACCATTCATGTATATTTTCCATACACGTTGAACTCTACCACAATGAGCAAATTTATGTAGTTTTATGCAATATCTCATCACCATTCATATTAAAAAGTAACATCTTTCTATACTCTAAATGTAACTGGCAAGAAAAACTTCCAGATCCATAAAAACTCTGAATACCATGTATTCTCATTTGTATTCTTTCTCCATTCTCAGCCTTCCTTCACATCGCTGATCCACACATCCCTTACCACTCAGTGATGTACGCTGGTCATCACTCACGGCATTTTGTTATACTTGATACCTCGTCAGTCCCAGATTTCGCGTAAAATTTGTCCCTTATTTCTTACCCTATCTGTGAGAGAGAGAGAGAGAGAGAGAGAGAGAGAGAGAGAGAGAGAGGGAGAGACAGAGAGACAGACAGACAGACAGACAGACAGAGACAGACAGACAGACAGACAGACAGACAGAGACAGAGACAGAGACAGAGAGTCTTTCTTTATGAGAGTCTTTCTTTTGCTTGTGTACCTTAAGTGAAGTTGGATCTCCGTGACTAGATTTTCAGGAGGCGGATAGTGAACTGACGCCTAATGGAAGGGGAACATAATCAGTGTGTGAAAACACACACACACACACACACACACACACACACACACACACACACACACACACACACACACACACACACACACACACAGAAATGACACCTCATTCGTATTAAAAATCTCTAACCATTTCGCCATTATATATGGGAATACCAAAGGGAACCTCGGCGGGATGAGTAACTTGATGAGTCACGAGGAATTTTTTGTTTTTGTTTTATTGTTATCTTCTTATTTAGGTTAGAAAATATTTTTCAAACTACAAGAGTTAGTTATGGCCTTTATCATCCCCTTCATGACATTAGGTATCCCACAGGCTGTATCAGGTTGTACATTAGGTATAAAAAATAGAAAGAAAAGATTCCTAAGTTTAAGGAGTAATTGTGGAAGGTCTCAAGGCTAAACTATATTAAAAGTCTCATTGGTAATTATGATAAAAATAAATAAATAAATAAATAAATAAAAGACGTTCTCGCGCTGAATGAGTTAACGTGCCAGGTCCGCCAAAGGTTAACTTGAAGAGCCAAGACTGAGTGTAGAAGTTGGTGGAGAGGCTCAACTGTGGCGCCGCCTCGCATACATTAGTAAGGTTACGCCTCACACCTTCACACCTCTTACCTTCTCTCCAGTACGTCCATCCTAACTCTGTACACGGTTGGGAGAACGCTCGTAATCTCATATTCACTACCAGGACCTTTGTCTTTTTGTGCTATAGTTATTACATCCTTTCTACATCAAATCGGATCATTCCTCATCAATGAATGAAGTCTACCTTATAGGCTTACCACCTGTAGATGACTTCATTGTACCGTACACAAAGGTAGTCGTCGTAGTGAAAGGGGTTTGAGACAATCTGTCCTAACCCTAAGATTGTAATCACTTATTATATTTAGTTTGTCTTGTATATGTGAAATATCACCTTTTTTTTGTGAAATTGGATTAGTGTAAACGTGTGTCGAGAGCTGGCTTATTCCTTATATAGAAATGGGGCTTTTGAGAAACAAAACACCACGTTATTTTATTGAACTTCGCCTTATATGTGATGAAGCTTATTGTTTTTTGGTAACGATTATTAATATTTTCCTTCACACTTTTTTTTTTCCCTTAAATCTTGATATTATATAGGAAGGGACCCTAGGGTAACCCTAGTACTTGTTCCAAATATAAATGCTCTTTATCTATTTTTGAAGGTCATATACTCATTTTTCGTGCAAATATTGCACATTTGAAATGGCAATATCTCAAAAATTGATTGAGCTTTGAAGCTGTAAGTTTCCTGATATATACTCTAGCTGTGGTCCTTTATATGATCTGAAAGGAATATGGTTGCAGTTGAGCATACAGTTAGCCAGTTACTGAGACAAACGTACCATCTGCACATGCGTTCTTCAACACCTTTGTCTTCAGATCCGTTGTTCATGTTACAGAAGAACTTACTCAAGGGTCCTCAGACCTTGTTTATATTGCACATACCTTATGTACCCTACGGCCACTGGGCTTCTAGATGGCTCAACCCCCCTTCTTTTTTAGGGAGAAATCAAATTAATAGTAGTAGTACCCTACGGCGGTGTTCTGTTGGGTGATATTCTTCACCAAGTGATGCGTGCAGGTATGTAACGTTGAAAGGCATTACATATCTGCAGTCGATGGTCTTCTCTTGGTCGAGGTATTTTTACCATTAATGTAGGTTTAGCTATTTGTATCTGTAGGATTTAGTGTAAGTTAGCGATATGTTTGTTGTTTTAGCGTTTTTAGATTAGGTATTTTTTCTGTAATAGGGTGGTACTACTACTCTGCGGCCAGGTTGTGTAAGGAAGAATACTGCCACCGTATTCCCTGCATGTCGTAAAAGGCGAATAAAAGGGGCGGGGTGAGGGGACTAGGGACCCCCTCCTCTGTTTTTTTAGTTCCTAAAAAGGGGCAGGCCAGAGAAAGGGATGGGGGATTGAGTTATCCCCGTACCCTGAATATTGGGTCTATGAATGTTCGTAGATATAGTACAATTGAGGCTAAAAGGGAGGAGATTGGGAGAATGTTTGTGAGAAGAAAGTTCGATGTGTTAGCTTTGAGTGAAACGAAGATGAAAGGGAAGGGTGCGTCTATGTTTGGAAGTGTGACTGGAAGATTATCTGGTGTTGATAGAGGAAGGGCAAGAGAAGGTGTGGCCTTGTTAGTGAGTCCGGAAGTACAGCAGTGTGTGACTGAATGGAAGGAGGTGTCATCGAAACTGATGTGCGTGAAAGCGAAATTTGAACGTGAGTCGTGAGTGTTTGTGAGTGCATATGGGCCTGGTAGTGAAAGGGATGAAGAAGAGAGGGAGTCTTTCTGGAATGATGTTGATGAGTGTCTGCAGAGTTTTGGAGCGAATGTGAATGTGGTAATGATGGGAGATCTGAATGTTAGAGTGGGAAATGTAGCAGTTGAAGGCGTAGTTGGTATGTGCCTGGAAGAAATGAAAATGGGGAACGAATCATAGGGATGTGTGTTGAGCGAGAGATGGTGATTGGAAATACGCTGTTTGAGAAGAAAGATATTTAGAAGTATACATGGGTGAGACAGGAGGGTGGAAGGGTTGTTGAAAGAGCTTTGATGGACTATGTGGTTGTGTCTAGGAATGTAATAGGAAGATTGTTGGATGTGAGAGTTCTGAGAGGGGAGGGTGGAGGTATGTCTGACCACTACCTGGTGGAGGGAAAGTTAAGAGTAGGTAAGAGATGGGTGAGAGCTAGGAGGGTTAGGTGTGGCAGGGAGGTTTTGAAAGTGAATGAGTTGGATAAAAGAGAGAAAATGATAGAGTATCAAGAGAAATTGAAAGATGAGTGGAACGCAGTGAAAGATCAGGATAATGGCAGTGTGGAGGAGAGATGGCAGTTGTTTAAGAGTGCTGTGGTGGGGTAGGCAGAAGAGGTGTGTGGTGTGAGACGTGTGGGTGGTGGTGTAAGAAAAGGAAGTGAATGGTGGTGCGAGGAAGTAAGTATGGCTGTGGCAGAGAAGGGACGTGCATATGAAGTGTGGCTGCAGAGGAAGGATGAGGTGTCATATGAGAGATATAAGGAAAGGAGGAATAGGGTGAGAAGAGCTGTGCATGATGCTAAAGTGGCAGCAGATGAGAGGTGGGGTAGGCGACTGACTGAGAATTTTCAACAGAATAAAAAAAATGTTTTGGAAGGAGGTGAAAAGGGTGCGAAATGGAGAGTCGGGGAAGGAAGAGTGAATAAAAGCAGAGGATGGAAGGATGTTAATTGAGACTGATGCAGTAAGGAAGAGATGGGCAGAGTATTTTGAAAGATTGTTAAATGTAGAGGAGGAAAGGGTGGCTGAGATTGTGGCAGATGGAAAGGTGCAAGGAATAAATGTGTTGGGAGAGTTGAATGATTCTTTGATCACGAAGGAGGAAGTGGAGAAGGCAGTAAAGGAGATGAAAACAGGGAAAGCTGCAGGTATGGATGAGTGTGCTGTTGAATGCCTGAAGAGTGGCGGAGTGACTGTTGTTGACTGGTTAGTAAGATTGTTGAATGTGTGCTTTGTGAAAGGTATGGTGCCAATTGACTGGGCAAGTGCTTGTGTGGTCCCGTTGTATAAAGGCAAGGGTGATAAGTATGAATGTACTAGCTTTAGGGGTATAAGTCTGTTGAGTGTTGTAGTTAAGGTGTATGGCAGAGTGTTAATTATGAGAGTTAGAGAGGGTACAGAGGGAGTAATTGGTGATGAGCAGTGTGGCTTTAGGAGAGGGAGGGGATGCGTGGATCAAGTGTTTGCTGTGAGACAAGTGTGTGAAAAGTATTTAGCGAAAGGCAAGGATGTGTTTTGGGCATTCATGGATTTAGAGAAAGCGTATGACAGAATTGATAGGGAGGCTTTGTGGACTGTTTTAAGATTGCATGGACTTGATGTTAGGTTACTAAAAGGGGTGAAAAGTTTTTATCTAAATAGTAGAGCGTGTTTAAGAGTGGGAAATGCTGTGAGTGATTGGCTTCCCGTGAGAGTGGGGCTGCGACAGGGATGTGTGATGTCGCCTTGGTTGTTTAATATTTATATGGATGGTGTTGTAAG